>NC_048897.1:39736965-40091466 GCF_011077185.1 Oxyura jamaicensis
ACCCTGCAGCAAAAAAAAAAAAAAAAAAAAAAAAAAAGAGAAAGAAGAATCCAAACCATCTACCACTGAGTAGATCCACAGTTTGGCTGAGTTGTCCAACACAACCAACACAAGAGCAACTTGCTATAAACTTGTTATATGAACCTGGAAAATGACTTTGGAAACTTAATGTGTTGTTTTTTTTTTCATTTTTCAATTAGCTTGGGGAAAACAATAATTAAATAAATAAATTTTGCTACCCTGCATCTTGTGAAACAGCCCAGCTAAATGCTGGGAGGTAGCAGTTGACACTGATTTTGCACTGGTGGAAATGGCACCAGAGAGTAATAGAAAATCACCATGTACCCGTAAAAAAAATCCACTACGGCATTAAACAGCCATGACTCTAGGAGAGGATTCACATCACCTCCCCAGCCCAATCAAGTGCTACATGGACTGTTATTTAGGCTGAAAATCTTCATCTTTACCAGAGACAACAGATGCTGCTGATAACTTCCAGGAGATGAATCAGTGCTGGGTATGTTTTTTGAATGTAGGCTCTGCAAGATTTAAGTAATTACATTTTTTAAAAAACTGCCTCTTTCCTTTGTAAGCTACACAGTTACATACTGTTGCAACCCACTCTGAAACTATTAAGCTAAAGGCAAGAAATAGGAAAACATGAGGGCTTTTGAATAGTGAGAATTTGCACAGGGAATCAAAGAGGTTTCAAGTTCACTTAGTGCAGATGTTTCTATAATTGAGACACACTAGAAAAATGCAGTAATGCACAAATCAGTCTTGCCTACAGTTATCTGAACCATAAAAAAATGTCCATAGTCAGGATATAATTCCCTACTAAATCCTACAGGATAGCTAAAATATAAAATAAAAGGTTCTTTTTTTCCTATTAAACTCTCTAGGACTTTTTCAGTAGGGGAGTCCACAGGGACCACAAACAAACCTCAGATCTGCTGACCAATTCACCCCATAGCCTTTCATACATTCACCCACAGATATTAAGGACCTGAACTTTAACAAGGCCAGCTAAGTGCAGCTGGTGAACTGAAAGACTTATTCTGGTCCTGATCTCACTCCCATTTAAACCAGTAATACTTCCTCTGGAACGGCTCAAGCTCCCTTTGCTGCATGTGCCCAGTTAACCACCCAACCCAAGTGCAAATTCCTGCATGCAAGGGTAAGAATTGCACCTACTTATTACAATGATGATCCAAAATGCACGGCTGTTTCACAGGCAGAAGGAAAACAAGACATCCCCTTGGCTTTTCCCTTCTCAAAACTATAACACTTGATGCATGAATACCATTCAAAGGAAAGAAAAAGTCTAGAGCAAGCATGAGGCAATCTGAAAAGAATAATTGAGTCCTCATCTTTCTTAACATGACATAATTCCCCACTTTTATAGTCCCCTATATATTAACAGAGAACTGGCATGTTCTTCTCAGCAATAGAGCGTTAACTCCCTGCCTACAACCAGCAGAGCCCAGCTGTGTCCTGCTGTAACATCCTTCAGGAAAGATGCCTCTGCTGGAAGCCCAAAGTGCCCAGCAGTCCCTCCTACCCACAGGTGGTGCATCTCTTGGCCCCCCAAAATCCCTCAGGCACACAGCCTCCTGCTGCTATGCTAAATTTTAACAAGAATCTCCCAACACCAAATCCAGAGATCACTTAAGATTAACACGTGCTGGTTCCCAAATATATCTGTTTACCCTGCATTGCTCCTCTAAAAGAGCAACAAACACTACTATATTTTTTTTTCTCCTTAAGTCCATGATTGCCTTGATAGGTCAAAATAATTACACAAACGAGAAGGAAATTGCATCTCTCCATACCTTTATCTCAGCCCAGCGGGAGGTGGATGGATAAGTATGAATAACAAATTATCTTGCAGTGGATTCCACTAATCAGCCCCAGGGCTGGTCTAGTTCAGCATGAAGCAATTCTTAGCTCTTTGCATTGCTGGTTTAGAACTTGGGCAGAGGACCCTACCCCCTAATTAAGAACCTGAAACAAATTGAAAACAGCTGTGAATAATTAGACAATTTAAGTGCTGTTAAGAAGGAATAATTTTTGTAGCCATCGTAATAAATCTTATGCTGTCTGAACCTATACGTTTTACGTGAACTTTTTTCTGCTGGTAGGTTAGTGCATTACTCATAAAAGAAACAGTATCCCTTTTGTTTTGATTGGGCCTGTTTAATAACAAAAGAGCATATCACTATAAGTGGAAGTGTGATGACAAAGAGAATAGCCTTTACTTTCCTTAATTTTCAATCGTTGCGGTTCAGATCCTATGTCAGATTCCTGGCATGTGGGTTTGGTGGAAGTAAAAGAAAAAAACTTTGATTTGCACTGTAAATAATACCTGAGTCCAAGCTACTTAACATTTTTCAGATTTCTCTGGAAAAATACATGTCAGGAAAATACTTAAAAATTTAACAACTGACCCTTTAGCCTTATGTAACAGATAAGTTCTTGACGTATTAACTAAGACTTCAGGAAATCTATTTTTCTCTGAAAATCTCCACCTTTTTTTAATCTTCCCACTTGTCTGGAACTCAGTTAAAGTGTTTCACAGAAAGTAATTTACAGAAGGAAAGCTTTCATCATGTACTACCACACTATTCAGGGCCTGATTCTGTGAGCCATAACTGGCTTTGTTAGAAATTAGTTCTGCAAGCACCTAAAAATATATTTAATTTGTACATTATATATGACTTTTTTTTTGAAGGCAATGTATCTGCTCACACACTTAATGGTAAAGACATTCTCACGTCCTTGTAGGATACAGCCTTTGCTTGGATAATGGCATTACCTGCAAACAGAATATGGAATGAAGTTGATTGTTTATGAGCATGGTTTGGCTCTATCTCTCTCTTTGAAGAAACACCACAGTCCTCTGTCATTTTGCTGGGATTATGTCACATTATTCAAATCTGGACACAGATTGTGAACACCCAGGTTTTAGAGGATTCACGAGATAATGTTTGATTTTGCTTCCATTCCCAGAGAAAACAGAACTCATCATGCTAGCCTTGTGTTGGCAGTATTTAGTATTTGCAGATGAGCCTGCAGAAATGCAGCTGCAAGGGAATACCTGAAGATGCAGTACCCGGCTCTGCACTCCAGTGCTCCAGATTTGAGAACCAAAATAAAAAGAAAATGAGAAAATGAACCTTATCTGTGGGATAAGTGTTGCTATCTTTCTTTCCTCTATCTCACAGAGTTGCAGTTCAGCCAGTTGCACGCTTTTCTGCTCTAGGCCTTATGACACCTCAATTTTCTGCATCTGCCTGCAGATGAGATCTATGCCAGTTACTACTGTACCTGAAGCTTTCCCCGTTCTTGACAATATTTAGCCAAGACCCTGTGGCCCATTTCAAGTCTGAATTACCCTTTGTAAGACTTATCCCCAAGACACTTAATGTACTTGACCACATCTAGACACTGCTATGCGGTGTCTCCTCTTCTTTTATTTCCGTTCTGTATAACTTCTGTCCTCACACTGACATTTGGGTTTTGTTCATGTGGAACCAGTGGCCCATTTGGGGCCAAGAGGAGATAACATTTATGTTTCAGATGCTGTAGCACCTAGGAGCCTGAAGACCATGTTCACTAGTTAAGAGTCTACTCTGTACTAAAATATATTTCAGTTACTGCACAGAACTGAGGCAAACATTTCCATCACTGAGGTTATTTACAATTCTCAAATTCATTTAGGGATATAAATAAATAAGTAAAAAACAATGATTTGGGTCCCATTTATACTTTAAAGTGCAGTCGAAATATAAATACACTATCCCTGCTTTCTCACCCTTCATTTTTCATTGATGTGCATGAATGAATTTATTTTCTGGAGAACAAAGATTCAATGTCATTTCCAGGAAAGAAACGTACACCAGTTATGCAGGATTCATGAACAATTCTACCAGAGAAAGCTAATGGGCGTGTGATTTGAGAAATGTTGTTCAGCAGGGAAACTGATCCCGGTTTCCAATTTTTTGAGTAGGACAAGGAAAAGGGGCAGGAGAGAAAGACTCTGAATATTACAAGGATGCCTCTGTAGCTTCCATTAAAATAAATAAAAATAGAATTAAAAGTGATCTAATATTATTGAGACTTTGTCACAATCTCTCTGTTCTGTCACATAAAAGCCTAGTAGGCAAGTGTGGGGACAAGACAGAGCACTACTGGCTTGGGACCCTGAGAGCCAGGAGGGAATTGTTAGACCTTTTCTTCAGCAGGCAAGAACACAGGAAATGTCAGCAGACACATCGATCTACTCATACACAGTTCTCTTTTCTCTCTTTCAGCCCCAGAGGTTTTCTGACTGGGTCTAGAACACAGCTGAAAGTTACAGTGGCAAAAAGAACAGTTCAATGTTATAATCATACATCTTTTGGCAACTACTTTAGGAACAAGCCAAGCTTTTTGGTTGCATCCATGCCCAGGGCTTGCTATCAGCTTGAGAGACTGGGCAAGTCAATGCAAGCCCTTGGGATCCAAGGGGCTGGTAGAACAGGCAGAAAAATCAAATCAGCACCAGCTCCTTTGGCTCTTGTTGGCCTTATTGGAGTTGCATTAGGGGAGGGAGTGGGTTTGGCCACCAAAGGAAATGCCCACGCATATGCTCAATTGCCAGCAGCCACTACTGGCCCTCAGCTTCTCTTTCCATAAAATGGGTTAATGGTTTCTTCCCCTGTATTTGGCTGCAAGGCTTAATTGATGAAGGTTTATAAGGCACCTTAGGAGCTTTGACTGCAAGTTGCTACAGACTTGCTAACTACATTATTCCAAAATAAAATAAACACGTTTTATACAAGTGAAAGGAAAAAAAAAAAAAAAAAAAAAAAAAAAATGACTGCCCCCTCCTACTCTAGAAGTCAGCTTCTCAGGGCTTCTCCAGCATGCATTACACCGTGCTCCATGCATGAGGTTTCACAAATAGACATAGCTGGTTGGCCATGAGCTTTTTTTACTCTGGTGTTTATAATTCCAATTGGTGTAAAATTTCCTGATGGTTAACACATCCCGTTACAGACACTTTTGAATGAATGACTCATTCCCAAATAATTGACTAGCTTTGTAATTTGGGAAGTAAAAATCACATTTATGAGTCCCCAGGGGCAGGGCCTATAATGTTGTGCATAAAAAGTAGATAAATCATAAAACCTGTTTTTTTTTTTCTTTTGTAAAAGCTTCCATTAGCCTTTGTGCGCACATTAAAGCAATGGCTTCTAAATGTGTGCAGCTGCTTTAAATCACTGGTGCACTTTAAAATCAAGTCTTTTTATATCTTGATGTTAAAATTACATGTTGGTTACTGTAATTCTGTCTTGTTTTTTGTGGGACATCCTTGGATCAAATCTGCTTCTGGAGAGACCTCTCCCTTTGCACTAAGTTTTCTAATCCTTGTAAGCAGAACCATAGAATCACTGAATGGGTTGGGTTGGAAGGGACCCTAAAGATCACCCAGTTCCAACCCCTTGTCATGGGCAGGGACACCTCCCATCAGACCAGGTTGCCCACGGCCCCATCCAGCCTGGCCTTGAGCACCTCCAGGGATGGGGCATCCACAGCTTCTCTGGGCAGCCTGTGCCAGTGCCCTGGCAGAAGAAGCCAAGGCATTTTGCAGCCAGGCTGAGTGGTGTTTAATATGTAAACAAGACAGACAAACAAAAAGGACCAGTCACTGCCAGTGCAATTAGGACCCCATCCTCACTTAGCAAATGGGTGCATTTTAGATTGAGGTTTCAAATAAATGTGCAATGTGATTCTAATGGGATTTGACAAGGGTATTTGATGGCTTCAAGGCAAATCTATCATTATCTACAAAATATCTAGTTACAAATATACCCCCCCCCAAAAAAAAAAAAAAAAAAAGGTGGTACTGAAACTGCATAATATTGAAACTCCTGAGTGAAATGGCCTTGTCACTTGCCTTGCCTTTGCAGTCTGAAAGTCCCATATACCTTTTAGGCTAGCAAGGCCTTTTCCCACATTTTCAGAGTACTGTAAATTAGTTTAGTATGCTTGAAAGAACCTGTAATTGTAACTGCTCTTGTTGACACATCAGCTTGATGCCACACAGAGCACGACTGGGACCATATCCCTTGGTTTTGCAGCTACAGTGCATTTCAAGTGCTTGACAGGTCCAGCGCTAAGATGTTCTGAATTAGATTTGAATTACAACCGCTAAATGCCCTTGTCAAAGCTTGTTATCCCTGAAACTAGCCATATACATTTAACTGACTATTCCTATGGAAGGTATACTGCTTAAACAAAGACATACTCCAAAGTTTCATACAGAATTGTCAAAATATAATTGAGTTAAAAAAACAACTAAAGCATAAGAAGAGCAATCTTTACTGCCTTTTCCCCCTTCTCCTTCTTTGAAATAAATCCAAGGGACAATTTAGTGGAATCTTAGTATAAAATAAAAAGAGCATATGCAGTTCCCACAGAGACATTGAAACCTCTACGAATACCAGATTCAGCTATACAAGTTGATCCTAGTGTCATGAAAGGGCATAGCAAATCTTCAGGATCTTGCCCTGTGAAAAAGGTTTAGTATCACATTGCTCACATTGGAGAGTATCTGTTGCTGCAGGAATACAGTGCACTAAAGCTAATACATACACAAGAATCAGGATCAGGCCTGGAATTTTAGAGGAGTCCAAATTTGTGCTTCGTCAAATAAGGAAAGCATAATATTTATACACACACACACATATACCTCTATGCCCATGTGCGATATATAAGGCATGTATGCAATGTTTACACAGTTTAGCCACACATAACAGAAACTTTTTGCTAACTTGCAGATTTATTCACTTTCACATACTGGTTGTGCAAGGCCATAATCATACATTTTTAGGCCAGAAAATAGTAACAAAAGAGAACTAAACAGATTTAGACAGTGTCTATCAAGACTTGCTGGGGAGATCTCAGTAGCTCACTGGGGTGCATTGGGTTTGCATTAGGGGTCTCGCTGATGAATCCTGGGCTGCTGACACTGCTGTACAGTTGCTGGAGCAGTCCCCTGATGCTGTCTTGGCTCAAAAAGAAAATGCTGGCTGTAAGCATTGTTCTGTGCAAAGAAACTAGCAAAAAGCAGAATGATAAGAGACAAAAAGTGAGTATATGCAAACTAGCTAGCTATCTTAAAATTTCTTTGAAGAAACAAAGGACATTTCCTTAATGAAAACCCACAAAAGCTCCCACTATGCAGAAGAGGAGAAGCAGGCTACTGTAACCCTTGAAAAAAAGACAAACTTGGGCATACTTGTGTACATGGTACAGCATCATGGGCTTCCCTTCCCACCACTACTTCATGCATGAGTGAAACAAAATATCTTGGGCAAAGAACTGTTGCTTCACTACAGATTTCCCAGTGGAGTTCAAACATTAACATAATGTTGGAAGTTGTCTAGACTGGAGGGCAGGTATGTGCTATGATGAGATCCTAGATTTGTGTTCCTCTGCTGAACTAAAGGGGTGCCCGCCTTCACTGCTCCTCCCTCCTTTATGATGGGAATGGTGAGCGCAGGAGGTTTTAAGGGGCATTAGAGACCTTCCTTGGTAGGGAGCCAAACATGGCAGAAGGATGCCATATCTACCCATCTGGAAGTAGCCTTAAAATCAGCCCTCGGTTTCCAAAAAATGGATAACTGTGTTTCCTCTCTTTGCCTTGGCTTGTGTGTGTAGATCAGAGTTTCTTTGGGGAAGAGACTTTCCCTCCTTGGGAAGGGCATGCAACACCCAGTGCAGTGGCATGCTGCCTCATGTGGGGCCTCTAGAAGGTACTGTAAGACAAACAGAGAACAGTCCTACCCTACAGAAGGACAAATGCTAGACAAAGAGCAGGGCAGCTGCAGCAGGGCTATGTTCCCATCTCCAGTGGTGTGACAGTATAAACAGATTGGGAGTGTGCAAGTAAGATTTCTCCCATCTGAAGCTGCCCTAGGCACTACCTCAAAAGATGAATTCTCAAAAAAAAAAAAAAAAAAAACTAACCCCATTCCAAGAGCAAAATGTGGCCTGAACTGGTCAAAACCTGCTGACAGCCTTAAACAGCATGAGAAACCTGTTTCATGATGGCAGTTGGTTATTTTAAAACTGAGCTGAAAGATTAATGGTGAGATTTTCAAAAAATGTAGGCTCCCAATGACAGGAACCGACAATTTGCTCATGCAATTTCCCATCACTGTGTGTGCAATAGGGAGAAACGGGTGGGCAAAATGACACACAGCTATTCTGTGTCTTCACTTTTTGTGGAAACCTTAGCCCTAAAAAGTCAATAAGCAAATAAGCAGAACATTTAAATGAAAGGCAGAAAGACTGAGGCTGAGAGATACATTGATAGTCTTTGTTAATTTTTTTATTCAATTAAGAGACACATGATGATTATTTTTAGCAGTGTCCCCCTGATACAATTCAGATGTAAATCACATTTCTGTAGTCAGCTGCTGCTGTTTAAGCAGAAATATTTTGACACAATAATTATAGGGTTGAAACTATGCTTTACATTAGTGTATAAAACACTCATTAAATTAAAATTCTTCCATGAAATCATGAAAATAAACAGTCTGTCTGAACTAGCATCAACAAATTCACAGGATGCTTCTGCGTTTTCTCAGGGCTGGCCTTCAAGTGACTGTATTACAAGGCCCTTATTTAACTGTGAAGTGTTAAAGGTTCACATTCTTTTGAAGGTCCCATTCTGCTTATTTTTAAAATTATTGCTTTAATTGTTTTTACAACTTGTAAGATTTTAAAGCTATTAAGCCTCAAAGTTGTGGGAAAAATTAAAATGGTGATTATTATAACTTGCATAAGTCTGTGAGATGGCGGTGGCACTGCTTTTTTCCAAGGGTGGGTTAAATAAAAGAAGTCCGTGGCACCATATGTGGCATGTCACATTGCTCTATTATGGCTGAGAAGCAGGATACACAATGTATACACAGTGCCTTCGGGGACAGAAAAGAAACCAAAAGCTCGGGGTAGTAATGGTGTTCGGGGATTGCTTTTGCACTCTCCCTTGCTCCCTGCCATGTTCCTGCCTTTCTGCCCCGCTCCCATCCATCACAGCCCTGACAGTCCTGCAGACGACAGGGCAGACTGTCTGTGCCCCGGTGCTGGCAGAAGTTTTCAGCAGGAGAACAAGAGCATCCCAGTGAGGTCCATCCGTTTTGCAGGAGAGGGAGAGAGCGCACAGGTCCTAGTGTTGCCCTGCTAACACAAGGACTCATTTCTCAGGTCTCTTCTCATTTACTGCACTCCCCAGGGATAAAAAGTCGCTTCTGGCCAATCTTTCAGGTGGCCCATGCTGAGGTCTCCACCACCAGCAGCCCCAGTGAGGCATATAGTCCTCACTGTTTGTAGAAGAGGCAGTCTCCTCTGGCCCTACATTTTCATCAGAGGGACACAGGGATGGGCAGTGGTTCCTCCACCACCCACCCTCGGCCTGAACAAAGCCTGTGAGGTGGGACCACAGCCAAGACCCCCGAGCCTCACCCTCCACTCTCCAGGCACGCAAGCAAACCTGTGTATGTTGGCACACTAATCCCTATAAGCCCTAATTGGGGTTTGTTTGTTTTCTCTTCATCTGTACAGTATCACTGATCTTTACAGCATACCGAGAGAGCTGTGGCTGTGCTGGGCTCGGCAGTGAACAGCACAGGATCTTCAAGATGCAGATGATGTAATCACAGTGGTCTGAAACATTTTTGCTACATCTATATTCCATTGAAATCCACAATTATGGTTGACTTTTCTTAGACTGAAGACATTCCAAAGATGGACTGCGATGGTAATTGCACTGTTTTATCTTAAGATACGAATCTGAGACTGATCCCTCTGGTCTTATGAAATTACAGTCAACATGTTATTTTCTCCATTTGTGCATGAAACGTATATACAACAGCGGTTGCAGCAATGTATATTTAGTCTTAACTTGTCAGAACCATCAGCTAAAAAATATTCAAACCTTCCAACCATTTTATTAACCAGGATTATGCACAAGAAAGTCTGTTTCAGAGTGTAAGTCCTAGTACACATTGTAATTTAATAGTAAAGATTTTTTTTTTAATGCTACAGTTGTCTTCCTTCAGCAGCCACATAGACGGTTTTTTGTCAAGCATTACTGGTATTATGGTTATCCCTCCTCTCCCACAGGATGAGATTTTCCACACTGGATAGCAATAACCTTCTTTTCAGAGCCTAGATACTATAGTCCAGTGAATTCAATTAAAGTTTTCCTTGAGATCAATATTAATAAGAATATTTTATCATTAAAAAAATATATATTTTTAATTAATTCACATTAACACAAAACTTGTGGGGAACACGGAGTGTGGTTTTGACAAATCCCACTAATAACTGAGTAGAAGTTACCCTCTTATTTTTGTTCCAGATCATTCCACAAAATATTTTTAATTCTCAAATTAGATAATTGGCAGATGAATTTTTTTCCACTTAATATGGTTAATCAGATGAATTATCATAATTCTTGATGAAAAGTTTTTCAGATTCTACTCAGAATCTCATGAGAATTCATTCAGATTTTTAAGCACTTTACACAAAAAGCTTGGTTATTGAAATAGCAATAAAAGGCCAGGAAAGAGAAGCATTTTTGGTTAATATAGGCTTCTTCAGGAGAAGAAAAATTAAAAGCACAATAAATGTCTTTTCTCTAGGAAAAATGTTGTGGGTTTTTTGTTGATTTTTTTTTTCCATCACAGAAGTGCTTCCAATGAGCAATTACAAATATCCAGTATTAAATTTATTGAACACATTACAGATTATCCTCTACTTGGACTAACACAAGATAAGTGTTACTGCACACTCTTACGTTGTTATAATTTATGTTCCATGCATAGTCTCTAGTATCTGCTTGGCAGTCATTTTTCTTGAAAACATCACTGTAAGCAAAGTTGCTCTCTTCAGCATTCACAGAAGACAAACGCAGCGGAAGTGAACTCAGGACTTAGCTTAAAAAAATATTTTGCTAGAAATTATTTGCTGGGCCCATCTCTTATTAACGAGGTTATATATTTAAAATGTAATTTAGTGACAAGTAAGTGGTGACACATTAGCATAAGAGTGAATGTGAACTCTGAGGACAGAGTGACTTCAAATGGTGGCGACATAAACAGTCATTATTAAACACTTTCAGCGATCAATGCCCAAGTAAACAGTACGATTGTTTATACAAATCAGTGCTTTTTGCTGAATTTTAGCCATTTCAGATAGCAACCTTATGTTTCAGAGCTGTATGACCTCCCATCTTTGGCAGAGGATTTAACTGCCTGGTCCTACCTCTTCTGGCAGAGCTTCTGGAATAGTTCTGAAGTAAATGAAGACCACAGATAAGACTCCATACTCTTCATTTTCCACCAGCTACTCTGCTTCCCAGTTTCCTTCTTTGTGTCTGGAGAAGCTCTGAGAATACTTAGAAAACAAAGAGCTACTCAGGGTTAAAGGAGACCAGTCATTGACAACCAGAAACAAATACCCAGCCCCATACATTTCAAGAAAGGCAGATCAACACCCTTGTTCATTCAGATTCAGCTACCTTCATAAGCACATTCCCCTCCCTGAGCAACAGGGCTTTCTCCTACATTGTGATAGGCCAGTCCTTTTTTTTTTGTGCCCCTTCAATAATCAGCGATGGAAACAACTGAATTTCTCAGTGTCCAGAAACAACAGGTGACACCACCATCACCACAGACTTCATATTTTTGTCCATATTTGCCTTACTTATGTAAGTTCAAGGCCTTGTAGCTTCCTCATCTTCCCCATGGCCAGGAGGCCCCAGCATAGCCCAGCCCTTCAGGAGGCATTAAAGTTTCCCCTACCTCTTGTGCATCCTTCCACAACCACCATTTCATTTTCAGGAAGAAATTTTCTCTCCTTTTTCTTCTCACCAAGAAGTTGAAAGAGTTAAGGGAGGACTATTTCATCCTCCTTGTTAACATCCTGACTTATTACAGCTGCTACAGAGAGGCTCAGGTGTGTGGGTCATCACCGTTAGCTGGCTCTGCTTTGCAGCCAGCCCAAGAAACCCATAGCCAAGGTAGGCAGGATGAGGAGCTATTATCAACCAGCTGCTCATCATTTCAGCAAAGCAGCTTTCCACATGGAATGGGGTTCTTGCACTGCTTCCAGGTCCCCAGCAGAAATCAGCCACTGTGCTTCTGCATTTTTGATCTTGAGGAAGCTGCAGCCTCAGACTTGCAACAGTACAGCCTCCAGCCCCGGGCATAGTAGGACGCACAAACAGAAGTGGCCAAGCAGACAACCGGTCTCTGGAAAACAAACCTATGGCTATCACCACCATGGTGAAGGAGACTGCTAATGGATGACCGGATCACTGGTTATCCCTATTACGAATGGTAGCAGACTTAAATGTAACTGATATTTTTCCTGAAAACAGAAGAGGTGCACATCTGGGGAGCACCCAGCCCCCCCAGTCAAAGTGGGATCTGGCCATTGCTAGGTCTCTTGGCAGCTATCCAGAGCCCCTTCTCTTCACCACCTCCATCTCCCTCTCACACATCCCCAGGCACACTTGAAGCCTCTGATCACTTTATTGCTTCCAGGGGGAAAACTTTACTTGGTTTTGCACAGCTCTCTCTGCTTTCCCTTACATCTCTTTCTTCTCATTCCCGACTTCTGAATATGTTAGGAGTACTAAGCAAGAAACACTTCAAACGTTTTTGAAACTTCCTTTGGCAAAACCATAAAATCTGTACTGGTAAAATATATATATATATATTTCTGTCCCAGATTCCCAATCTGTTTCCTTTAAATCCAATAAAATTTATATCATAGGGCTTAAGGGCAGAGGGCTTCATACAATTGAAAGTGATTCAGTAAATGCAAAACATAAAAATAAAGTATTGGTATTTGATATTCCTATATTTCAATATTGCTTTGATATTCCACTATGAAACCTAAACTGTTGGGGTTTTATGCATTCTTCCCCCTCCATCCCCCTCCCTCTTTGATTTCCCCCACTTTTTCCTTTGAATTTGGTCTCTTTAATCACTGGACCATGGATCAGAAATACTTGCAACTTGTTTGTGGAAGGCCAGAGTCTAAAGCAGCAGCTTGTTTAGAGAGTTATTTCACCATCTGTTCTCTCTTTTTCCATTAGATGACTGGTTTTAAATAGAGATTCATTTTATCGAGCTGTCATGCTCTCTGTAGTGCATCATCTTACTTCATTCTCATGCTCACACAAATGCTCACCTATCTTTCTCTTTGTGCACTATACCTATTGGTACAACAACATACTGAGAGTACACGTACCTCTACAGGCAGCATTCTCCACTGAATTTCACTCATACCATATGTAACTCATTGGAGCAAGGGTAGGATTTTTCTAAAATTGTATAATAGCTCCAAAGACCTGACAGCTGAAAGGAGCTGTTATGATCATCTAGTCTGACTTTTGACATAACAACAGCTGTAAAATAACAAAGGCCATGGAGTGATTCCTGAACTGAACCTTCTGGCTGCCCTGGAAGTTAACAGAGATCTCCAGCTTGGGCAATTCATTACAGCTTTGGAGAAATTGTTCCAGCAATCAGAGATGACTGATCTACTGATCTTTTTTTTTTTGTTTTGTTTTGTTTTGTGACAGAAACATCAATGCCTTGTAAAGGTTACCTTTCCAGATGCTGATTTTTATACCCTTTGTACTGACAAAATTGAGAGCTATCTGATACCCAAAATGTCCTCCCATGAGGGATTTTGTATATGTATATGGCCCTTGGAGACTATAGCATGAAGTTGGGCCAACCCTTTTTGCAGCAGTGAGCCGTTAGAGTGGCTCCTATGTCACCTGGAACCATGGTCCCAGTTTCTGTGTGACAAAATAAATAGGCTACATTTCTTTCAATTTTTTACTCTAAAAAGGTTTTGAAGCTCTTATCAGCCCACACTTCATTTCTAGCTATGGTATTCCAATGGAGTGATAAGAAGTGATGTAAAGCACTCTCCACCCTGTGTTGAGGCAGCTCCAGCCTATATCATAATAACACAAGTTCTACTGTCTGAAAGCAATGCAGATGGCTATCTGTATGGATCTCTCACTTCTGATCATGTCAAACACCTCACCTAGCCCAGAAGATGTAGATTAGACCCCATATAATAGATAAAGTTGATCCCTTCTCAGTGGAGACTAGTTAACTTCTAGAGTTTCTTTCCAGCCCAATTTTCCTTGAGCAAAGAAGGCATAAAATTAACAAAGCTGTGCAATTAATGCTTATTTACCTACCATCACCTGCATTCAGTGAGTTAGGGGCAGCTTCTTACTGATTTCCCAATTTCTAAACAACGTCAAATAGCCATTTTTTATACATCTACACCTACATCTACACCTACACCTACACCTACACCTACATCTACATCTACTACATGAGAAAAAAATCCTTTCTTTCTTTCCTACAAAATCTGGAATTCTGCACCATCATCATTTCTTGACATCTAAACTTGTCAACATATATGTGAGTTAGTGACAATGTTTCTATTTGTAAAACTGCCATTACCTGAAAGCCTGACAGCTCACAGCCCTGTAGGGGAAGATGTTGGAGCTGCGTACTGCTGGAAGGATCGATGGAGCTGGAGCATGCCAGGATGAGCCAGTACTTGTCCCAGCCCTGGGACCATCCAAGGGATTAGACCTTAGAATTAATGGTTCTAGCTTTAGAAAAGCTAATTTTGTTAGAGCTGTTGTATTTATTACTTAGCATAATTTTCCACACAAAAAGCATTATTTGTCATTTTTCAGAACATCCATCTTTAGCTTTTCAAGGAGCTCTTCATAATAGGAAGATATGTATACTGTCCACTGCTAAAAGCAGGGAAAAATAGAGAAAAAAAATCAGGAAACATTCTTCTCCAGTTTTTTTCTGCTTTTTTGTTGTTGTTGTTGTTTTGTGTGTGTGTATATGTGTTTTTCTTTCTGACTAATTCTTATTTCAGGATAATCCCCTTACATCCCTGGTTTGTTTAATGTTACTGATTATTGTTAGTGTTACTAAGAATACCACTTGGACTATGATTTCTTCTTCTGTGAAGGTGAAAGGATGTGTGTCACCCTCCTTATTCTGCTTGGTGGCTGTCAGAATTTTTCAGGGTTTTATCTGATATACAGTTAATCTCAGAAAATCATTTTTCATGTATATGCAGACATTGCACTATGGGGGTTTGAAAGGGACAGAACTCATTTGAAGTATCATGAATTCTGAAACATCCTTTTAACAGCCAAATAGCTGACATCTGATTATTGGGAAGATGCTCTAGATAATTCGGCCTGTTCAGTGGTCCCACTGTCATTTTTAAGTCATATCATGACTGTTTCTTAGCACAAATTGCTTAACACATCCACCCATTTTAAGACAGCAAAAAAAAATCAGCTTGACAAGCATTCATTATTCTGAAATCACATATTAAGCAGAGCAATATTTGCAAAAGTACCACAACTATTAAGGGAGAAGAAGAACTTACAGGAGGTATAATCTCACTGTGCAGTGGGTAACAGGAGCATTAATGGGCAAAACCTAAGTGGAAACAGTTGACAAAATAAATTAAAGCACAGTACTCCCCTGAAAAGTGACTAAAAATGGCATCCTAGGGTCCCATGTTTATTATGTGTTACCGACTCCAGATCAGATTTGTTCAGTATACAAATAAGGGGTGAAATTCTAGATGGGTTGAATTCAACTGGAGCTTTGCAGATGACTTTAGTGGGGCCAGGATTTCATTTTAAGAGGCTCTTTCTTCCTTTTTGAGCAGCCTTTGGAGATTTGACTTGGAGGATCACAAGGCTGGTTGAAATGCAAAACAGAAAAATCCTAAAAAATTTCAAAATTGTTTCCACTTTGTGGAGTTGAAAATAGGCCAGTTTTTCACTTCTGTGTTTTATCACTAAAAGTTTTGTATATGATGTTTCTAATCACTGTTCTTATCAAGGATATCACTGACATGTTTATTAGCATTCTTTTCTGCCAAAAACACAGCATTTGGAAAAATGGAAAATAGAAGCGAATCATATTGGCATTGATCTTGATAACACTTGTCAATAAAAATGTCAACAGAAAAAAGAAGCCAAATCAGGAAATGTGAAAAAGTCCAGTTTTCTCTAACAATCTTCACCCTAAGAAGAAATTGGCTTTTCGAAGAGAGGAAGAGAGAAGCTCTCCCCAGTGCTTTGCTCACCTGGACTGGCTTTATGGGTGCCCCGGGCGACTTCTTGCCCCGATGCTGGAGGGGGCAGTGGCTGCAGCTTGGGGGTGTTTCCAGCAAGGAAGGACAATGCGCTGTGCTTCCCTCCTCCCCTGTGCTGATGAGGTTTGGGAGCAGGGCTGGGGAAGGAAGTTTGTTTAGCCATTTCCCGTGCTGTACTCTTTCTGCGGTTAAAAAGAGACTCCAGACTCCAGAGCTGTCAATCTGGCACTTTTCACTAGCACTTAAAAACAATTTCAAAATCTATTAAAAAAATTAGATCCCAACCCTGCTATATGCGAACAGACAACAGCAAAGACGTATCAAGGGCTTTGATTGTAGGCAAGGCTGGCTGGAGAGAGTCACTGCAGTGCGGATATTACATTTTATTTTTGATAGTGCTGGACCTCTGTGCTTCTGTCATGTCTAAGCTGTCTGTTTCCATCAGGAAAAGGTCTTATGAGCACAAAACACATGGGCAGCCTTTCGGCCCTGTTTCAAATTTCTGCAACACAATAAATCCGTTTGTTTTTATTTCTTCTTTCTGTAAACATTTCTCCATCTAACATAGTAACTGCTGTTTATACAGCGCAGTAAAAACACAGGTCAGAGCACAATAAGATTATAGTCTTACTTCAATATGTCCAATCCATAATAAAATAAAACCTTACAAAATATCCAGAGGAACAGTTTGGGGTTCTCTTCGTATTAATGTATGTCGTATGGGAGGGTTGTATTGGGGCATAATATTTTCCACAGCTGTCAGGACTTATTTAAAAGGCAATATCCTTTTTCTGGGATTTTATTTAGGTTCTGTTTATACCATGTGTAGGATTGTTAATCCCATGATGTATGACTCAGTGGTGTATGATTACTTGAAGGCAATATGTACAAAATGAGCGAAATATTTGGGGACAGATCCTGGGGATCTGACATGCTGGGCTCACCACAACAGAGAGGGGTGTGATAGGGAGGAAACAGAAAGGTGCCTGCAGATTGCTTTTGTGTGGTGTGCTTAACCCAAAGGAAAACCACATCCACGGCTCCTACACTCCCTTCCACAGGGAGGCAATGGACAGAGGGTCAGATGCTTTGGTCCCCAAATCCTCTTTCACATCTCTTCATGTTACACTGCTTCATGCTGGGGCAGGAAAGGGACATTTATCCCTCTGTCGCAGCTCTACTCCACTGGAGCATCCCTGAAGATGCAAAAATCCCTAAGAGGCCAGCTATTTTCACTTCCTTGTGCTGATTGCATCACGAAGGACTGAAGTAGGCTGAAATAGTTTTCCAAGGGTTATGTGATGTGAAATATGAAACACAGCACATCTTCAAATTTAAAAGACATGAAATGTTGGTTTTGTTTTTTTTCATGGACTGTTGGAATGTGCCAAGGTATGCTTCCTATCAGCTGTGAGTCCTTTCACATGGAAGACAGAGACATACCTAAACCCACTGAGCTGAATTTGTCCCAAGAGCAACCCCACTGGCCAACCATCAGGAAAGCATCTGGCCCAATGACTCTGTATGTATTCATTTTCACCATTTAGTAGGGTTCTTTCCAAGTGAACGGAAATGAAGGGAAGCCATTAAGAAGCTGTAATGAAGCCATACTATTATTGTTAATTTTCTCTTAATTCTTCATTATTTTTGGTAACTAGTTTATCTGATTAGAGAATCTGCAGGGATACCACCTACTTCTCTGCGTGCCAGCTCTGGGTGCTCCCAGAAACAGATCAAAGATGAAACTTCCTAAGATGCCAACAGGCCAGAGTTTCATAAGTATTATCATTTCTGAGAAGCAGACAAGCTCCTAAGGGGATTTTTAAATGCGCCCAGGTGCCTGACTCTCCCAAGTCATGGCAGTTCAAGTGGGGAGGGAAGGAAGAGGTCAGTCTTAGGAGCAAGATGCCAAGCCAGCAAGATTTAACAGCTGAGATCCATTTAATGGGGTGCCATTTTAATGTATAATATAGCCAGTTTTTGAAGGATATGAAAGAGGGCAAGTGTGTCTTGAAGCACAGGACGTGAAAAACTCTTATTGCTGGGTGCATCACCAGGAGGCAACAAAAGCAAAACCCTGAAACCTCTAAAACCTGGGTTTATCTAGGCCTGCAGCTACCTCAAAACACTTTTTTTCAGCCCTGGATGTGCTGCTTTTCTTACATGGTTTACAATGGCATGAAACTGCTAGGAACTACATGCATTGCCATACAGTGTTCAAGTTCTCCTCTGAACAACCATGTGGCAAGAGGTGCCCCACCAACACCAGGAGGCAGGCAGCCATCCCTCAGCCCTTGCTCAGGCAGGTGTGGGACAAAGAAACAACAGCAAAGGCAGCGAGAATGGGAGAACGAGCTGATGAAAAGGACTCATGAACCTTGTGAAGTACTGGAGAGGTGTCTTTGTGGGATGGCATGGGACCAGGCTGTGTTACCTCAGCATGGAGAAGCTGGGAGGAATATATCCTGTTTCAGAGCAAATAGATGGCATGGAGGCACCTTAGTCACCTAGAGTCAGATTCGGAAATATTTACATCTCCCTAGGTAGAGCTGTGAAACATGATCAGAAGGGAAGATTGGAAGATGCCCAACATTGCACAGCTGGGGTAGGCTGTACGTATTTGTACACACACTGGATGAAAACTAATGTTCAAACTTTGCTCTTATGCACACCAGCTAACCTTGCTGAAGCCTGAAGCAACCACACATACAGCCTTGGCAGCATACCTGAGGGCAGGAACTGTATGACATGGGGGAGATGAAGAAGATACTTGCTAGGCTGAACTTTAGTGACATGGACTGCTGTTCTGCTGCAACGTTACTGCATACATTTACAGTGAGGGCTTCGCCAGCAGTGCAAGGAGCAGCCTCAGTTACACACTGAGCATTGATGTCTTGGATGGAGAACGGTTCTTAATGGGGTGGATTAGATAACTGCAATTTTCCTGAGTGCTCCAAGTATGAAACTTACTCAGCAGGCAAATGGCTCTTCAGGAGAGCGGTAGATCATTTTTCACACATGATGTTTACCACTCCAGTATGCTACACGGGATGGTGCTGATGCCTGTGCTGGTGAGAACCCACCTAGACTGCATGGCACTGGCCATTGGCCACCCAGGGGACATCTGCTGGCTGCAGACTCAAGCTGCCTTCCTCCCTTTCTCACGGTTGTTATGTTGCATTAAAAGAAATAAAATGTGAAACATCACTTTTCTCACGTCAAAGTGTTTGATGGAAAACCACAGGGAGGCAATGTGATTCCAGAAAGAGGGCAACAGGCAATGGGATTCATCATCTCTGTGCAAGAGCAGCAGTGTAGCCCCTCTAAATCAGGACAATGACTTAAAAATTACCTGTAAGATTGATTTACTTAAAAGTGCAGAGCAACTGCTGCCTGCTCTCCTGCTCTTCAATCCTGAATAGTGAGCTTGCTTCCAGTTTTCAAGCTTTCTTTGTCACCATGACAGATAAAAATGTATGTTTCTTGATTCGGAGAAGAAGGAATATTGTTTTTTTAGCTTTACTTTTTTTTTTTTTTTTTTTTTTCTTCCTGCCCACAAAGTGGGGTATTATGCAATGTAGTGAATATCACGATACTGGGTATTTTTTGGCATACTGTCTCCATTAATGTACAGCCACAGTTAGAAAAAAAAATTGAGAAATCGTAGGTACACCTCATAATCTGACAGACCTATCCCATTTATCATTTCTATGGGCCAAATCTTGAAGATATTTATTAGCTATTGATACAATCCTTGTTTATTTTTCACTGCAGATAAAAGACCTTGTCACAGAGCAGGACATTCTCCTGGACGCTGTACAAACCTCCCTTTTAATTCAGGGGAAAGAACATTTGCACAGTGTTCTCCAGGCAAACTCCAGCTCACTCTGCACATGCTTAGAGCAAACTAAAACCAGTGGGTCATATTAGCACAGTATTGTATCTGTGCTAGTCTACTTCTCTAACAATACTATTAGAGATGCACTAACCATAACTTCTGGTCAACACAAGCCAAAGCAGAGAAGGTTTGCATTAGTTCAGAGCAAATTCAAAGTACTTCTGAGAAGAAGCAGACCAGGTGCACATGAAGACAAGCTCTACAAGTGGCTTGCAGAAGCTGCTAGAGTAGGTGAAGGATGCAGAAGTTTGTGCTGCAATGTAATATCCTTTACGCTTACAAAAGGCTGAAGTCAGAAAGGTCTCTGGTGAAATCCACAGAAGTCAATAGAAGTTTTGGCTAATCTTTCTG
Organism: Oxyura jamaicensis; assembly: GCF_011077185.1. Taxonomy (NCBI): domain Eukaryota; kingdom Metazoa; phylum Chordata; class Aves; order Anseriformes; family Anatidae; genus Oxyura; species Oxyura jamaicensis. Next base: position 39,757,451 of record NC_048897.1, read on the forward strand.
TAATCACTATTTGACGATGAAGAGAATGTCACAATATTGTCTAGTGTTGTTAACTCTTGTGGTTTTTACCATGAGTCCTTACAATTCCTGGGAGTTCTTTCCACCCCAAAAACCCATGGTTTCTACAAAAAACACTTCTACCCCATATTCCCCTTCCCACTATTCTCTGGAGCTGATTTACCTCTGAAAGGGAACTTGCCTGGAGAGCTGGTAGTTGGAGAATGATGCCATGACCATGCTTTAGGCCCAGCCAGAAGTTTTAGTTTTTGATTTTCTGCATTGTGTTACACAGAAAGTAGATTAAACTCCCATGCTTGCATTTTTGAGGACAAGAGGATCCATGGCGAATGTGGCATGCAGGGCCAGGGGCTTTCCTCTAATTCTCATTATTTGTGACAAGCTCTGGTTGCATGTAAATAACTCCTGCACACCATAACGCTATTATCCAGTAGTGTCTTTTTCTTGCCTTTCTATATCATTGTCAAGTTTAGTTACACGCTCCCTTGCTCCTCAGTTAACACCCTTCCAGACATACTATTTTCCTGCTCTATAATTATCAAGCCATTGTAAAGCTAAATTGGCAGACACTATATTGTAATTCTGGCACTTTTAGCCTAATTGGGGATAACCACATCAAAAGAAGATGGTCAGTGACAAATGAACATTTTTTTCCGCTGAAAGATAATAGGTAGCTGCTTCAATCACTTTTTTGACAGCTCAACATTTCTTTATCTTTTTGAATATACATTTCTACAAGGAGAAAGCTATTACCAATACACCACACAAGCATCCCCATCCATAAATCTGTCTTTATTATGAGCAAGCTTCACAGCTCAGGACAGTGCAGGCAGCTCTCTGTGTTGATATCAGTAGCACATCGGGCAGGGCCTGCAGCCTCTGCACCCTGTGAAGCAGGACTGAGCCCTCCTAGACAGCCTGTGGGCTCACCAAGAGTGTAATGGACAAACCAGAGAAACCAAAGATGACTCTTGGGATCAGGAGGAACATTTGATAGAAGCAGTGTAAAAATCCAGAGCTGCTGTCCCTACCTTTAAGGGGCTTTTTCACACTTTGAAAAATATTCCCTCTCACTCATAAATTGCTAGTCCTGAAAGTCATATAAGGGTAGTGAGATACTAAATGTGTGTGAATGACCCCCACTAGGACTGCCCAGACACTGTGTGAGCTGGGTGGTGTCCCAGGAGGGGCTGTCCCCACACAGCCTGCCCTCACCATGCTGTCCCACCAACAGTGGGGCTTCCTGGGAGTGCTGGGAGATGCTGGTGCAGATACTTAAACTGACCTACTTAGCAGCCAAGCCATCAGAGATCCCCACAGGCCTGTCAGGAGAGAATTCAGATCTTCCAGAAACTGCCCCTGACACCACAATGGCCAACAGCAACTATGGGATTGTCTGCTCCTCCCAGGTTTCCCCTTTGCCTCAGGCCAGCTTAGAAACCCTTCTGCACTGTGAGAAGTTTCTCCAGGAGCCCAAAGTGCTCTTGAGCTGCTTTTTCATTTCACTGTTCTGTTGGTACCTAGGGCAGGACAGCAATGAAAGGGCTCAAATCTTTCATAGACTTTTAAGCCGAGGGTTTCAATCCACAGATTTGTACCTCTCTTAAATATATTGCTTACCCCACCTCCAAATTTCTGCATAATCCATCCGTCCATTACACCCAATACCAAATGTTTTGCCTTGTCATCTCCTTGTAAATAGAGGGTGTCAAATACATGGCTAGCTCATTGGGTACAGTTAGGGAAATAGTTTAATCTTCCCAGTGGAGTAATTAAAGAAATCATCCCAACTAGCCAGTCAACTCTAGCCACACACCTAATCAGCATGGCTGGAAGCAGAACTTCTGTGATACACATGCACTGGGAAGGGGAAGGACGTGCAGGACACGTGGTCTTATGTGGAGAATTCACGTCTGTAGCAGCTGTGTTCCCAAGGATCCAACTGTGGGACTTGGTCTGAGAAAAGTGGTCCTAAATACTGGAAGGATGAAAAAAAAAAAAAAAAGAAAGCTTGTGATGGGCTCTCCTGGTAAGTGCCTCAGGAAAAGAAAATCCTTGAGTTCAACTGAGGTTGTGTTCATTTTGTCCTCAGCTGACAGAACTGCAAGTGTGTTTTGGGCAGTAATCCTACAGCCACAGTCACAAGCAAGGAGCTTTGCCTACCTAAATGAGAAAGAAAAAAGGGAAGAGAAGAGAAGAGAAGAGAAGAGAAGAGAAGAGAAGAGAAGAGAAGAGAAGAGAAGAGAAGAGAAGAGAAGAGAAGAGAAGAGAAGAGAAGAGAAGAGAAGAGAAGAGAAGAGAAGAGAAGAGAAGAGAAGAGAAGAGAAAAAAAGAAAAAATCCATGAAAGCAAGAAGTACATTTTTAATATATATTTTTCTAGTATTGTTCAAGAAGTACAATACCTCACTATATCCTACCATGTGCCTGTTACAAACACTGAGCAAAAGGGATCTGATAACCCAGAGATGGGAGATTTTCCTGACCTTCCTGAAGAAGTTTCTTTTTGGTCTAATTAGTTTTGTGGTGTATATTATTACTTTAGTCCTTGCTAAAGTAAAATATCTCCAAAGCAAAATTGTCTGTTGTGACAATACTCTATGTTGATAAAAAGCCTGGAATTTAATTAAAAATTCTGTTCTAGTCCTTCAATGTACAACTTGCAATCTTTGAACTTTTCATGAACTAAGTTTTTGAGGAGCCTAGTAATTTGGTAGAGGAAAGAATGGAGATCAGAGCTGAGAAGTGCACTGGTATTGTAATTCTTGTTGCTGTCTTCAATCTTTCAAGGGGAGACAGAAAAATGAATTTTACCCAAAGTTAGAGACAATATATTTTTTTCCTATTTTTTGTTTGTTTTGTTTTGTTTTGTTTTTTCAGTCCTAGGATTTTAATGGCCTTCCCTATTTTTCTTGTTCATCTCCATGGGGAGGAGTATTTCTTTTCCTTAGTTTTTTATTTCCACTTGCTTCACAAAAGCAACCCTTCTTAGAAATGGAAACTACAAACAAAACTGTTCTTTGAGCATGGTTCTGGATATACAGGTGAGACTTAAGAGTGTTCCTGTTCTGTGCTTTATTTAAGCCAAAACACAAAGCCCCACCATATCCAACAGACACCTTTGGCTTGGAAGCATGACAGAAGCCATCAAGGGAAATGAGGAATTCAGTGCAACTGGGCACTTATTTCACTAATTAGCATCCAACAGCTCAAGGAACAGCATCAGAGGTTCAAAAAGGTTAATGAGCCTGCAGCTGAAAGTACGTGAGATGTTCCTTCCTTCATCAGACACGTGTACCTGTGTTCACAGAGGTACTTGAGAGGCTGAGGTCAATTGGATGAGGGAGTTGATCTGACTGACAACTAATCCTAAGGGAAGACAGAAAAATCCAACACAAGGAGCAGGTCTCTGGGATGATTATGAGTAGCTGGCTGGTTGTAAAACTACACCTAGGTATATGGAAAATAACATTTAATACATCTGATCTATGATTATTTAATGCCGTGCATGAGCAGAATATCCTGTTAGCAGAGAATAAATTCACTCCAGAGTTCTTCTGTCTCAGTCCACCAGAAAATTAGTATTTTTGAGTTCCCGAAGACCTAACATAAATGTGTTTCCTCGAAGGGTGAAGTCTGCCTGGAATTCACAATACATGTTCTTGTATTCTGTGTTCTGATATTTATTTTAACTTTCTGGAGCACCGGAAGAAAAATGTTCATTTGTCAAATGATTTGGTGCATTTCAGCAGGAGAAAGCTGCTTCCATAGGCGTGTCTGTCTGCTGCTGTTAGGAGGAGAAGGGCAACAGGTCTCAAAACGCAGGGAGTTTTGTCTGTTTATATTAGAGGTCTCAATTAGGTCAGTGTACCTCGTTTACCGTAACAGGCTGCAATGAGATTTCCAAGCTGACATTACTAAAATGCTGTAACAGAAAGAAAAATTATCTGACTTGTGAACTGAAATGAGGCTTTTGATAGCTGCAGAACTAGAATACATCCTATTCATCAGTGATGTTCAGATGGGCCACGTGATGGGCCACTGTGTAAAACACATGCCAACATCACTGATTAGATATCTGCCAGAGAAAGGCCAGCAAACCTCATAGGAGAAGACATTCTTCAATCAGCAGGGCTCATAACGTTCCCCATGGAAGCTGCTCCATTACAAACAGCACTGTTTCCTATACCAAAGGTGTGGTAGAAACATCTCATTTCTATTTAGCTAATTAGACAACCATTTCTTTGCAAACTGGAGCGTCATATAAAATATTCAGAATAAGATCTCTAAGAAGTTATAAGTTTTCTTGGACAGTTTTTAATTTTAGACCTCTGAGTCTTGTTACTGTCCAGCCAGAGCTTACTAGCACTTTGGGAGTGCCAGTTTCCTTAGTGTTTGAAGTGACAGCTACATGAACTGTGACATTTTAAAAGCATGATGTCTGCTAGACATGTCTCAAAAGTTGTGTGTGTTTGTTAAACCCATAAATCCTGCATGCTCACTTGTTGCATTACAGTTTTAAATTCAGATTCCAACTTTTGCTTCTTTTTGCCAAAAAAATTGTATATGCCAGTGTTTAATATTTCACTGTAAATTTATTATAACTGGAAGAACTCATGTGGCGTAACACTCTCAGACAGAGGGGGTGTCTATACTGCAGCCTGGAGGTGTGACTGCAACTCGAGCAGACAGCTGAACTAGCTTTCATCTTGTTTGCTGGGTACTGATAACAGTGCACCCATGGCAGCAGAAGGCTGAATAATCCCAACAAGAGCCATGCACCTTGCCATGGTCTCCAGGTGCTCTGAGGTAGCTAGCTTCAAGTCAGGTTGGAGGGCTTTCACAAGCTGCAGTACTCTTGGGGTTCTGACATGAACAGACAAATGGACAAGGAGAGTATAAAAGGAAAGGATATTTTTCAGTGAAATCATGCCAATAGCTATCTTGGCTATCATATGAATGAGTCAGGATTTTCCACAGAGGGTCAGAAACCAGGAGCTCCAGACCTAGGCTCTTCCACGATAACAGTAGGTTCCTCTTGCAGGTTAATAAATGGCTGAAATAAAAGACATTCAAAATTCCATGAGAAAATGAGGAGAGGAAAGGTACCCTAAGGACTAAAAACAGAGATGCAGCTTCCTGGACAAGATGTTTCCAAGCCACAGGTTGGTATAATGTAGAAAGTATATACAGAAAATATCACAGTGTATAACCTGGTTCCTTCCATTAGCATCCATGACAATCCGCTCTCAGAGACTTGAATTCAGGCAAGATACAATTGTGGTCTGATCCAATGTGGCCGTAGTTCATTCTTGTGAAAACAATAGAACCATTTTTCATTTCTCAGTTGAAAAGAAAGTGCTCACAATGAGTTGTCCTGGAGCTGTTTCCTTTTCCTAAATAAAAACTATTTAGGAAAGAGATCCTGGAGTCATTGCAGTTTGTTCTCTGAAAGTATCAGTTTCGGGATTCACAGAATCCACACTACTTGCTGCACTACTGTGTACATGTACGGTGACCCCTCCTTGTGAATCCCAGTCCTGTTCTTGTTGCCCAGTTTCTAACATGATGTGGCAGAACTACAGAAGGGAAAGACAACAAGGGTATTGGAGAAAAGTCCAACAGAGAACAGTAAAAACCAAGGATGCATTCAACTTTCATACATAGAAGCAGTTAGTGGGAAAGGTGCCTTGACTGAAAAGAAATGACAAGGTGTACTAGGTATGAAGACAGCAAGGAAATGTGGTAGAAGTGTTTAAAATTACAAATGCTACAGAGAAAGTAAAGGGTAAAAGCTCAGATCTTTAGCAAGGCAAAGCAGAAAATGAAGTCAAACCTACTGCTTTGGAGGACAGGGTGCAAAGCAGAGAGAAATATTCCCCAGCACAAACGTCTCTAGCTGAGCCCATGGGGGACGAGGTGGCTCTTCTTTGGAAAGGAGCACCCCAAGGCTCTGAGACGTCCCAGGATCTGCTGGGTATTTAGCTGGCAGGAGGCAGAAGCTATACATGAGACGCCCCTGGGTCCATAGCAGCTTGCAGGAATGGCCATTCACTCTTGCCCATCCCATGGGAGCTGAGGGAACAGGCAGACCATGCTCAGAAAACCAAAAGACACCTTCCCACCCAGGGTGCAACTACAACACTGGAAGTCACTGCCACAGCACACAGTGGAGGCCAAAATGTAAAGAGGGACCAAAAAGGAATTAAGCTCTTCAGTGACTATTAAGTCCCATGTTTGGGATGCAGCCTAAAGCTCCAGGAGACCACAGACCAGCAAGTGCCAGAATCAGATGGTTTACAAGGAAAGATAACTGTGCTTACTCCGTCGCTTATACTCCTCCCTCAGACTTCTTCAGACCAATATGCAGCTTGGCTCTTCAGTCTGACCTGTTCTGACAGTTTAATGCCACACCCGTACATAGTTCACTCCCTAGCAGACTGGCTACCTTCGTACAACCTTCTTCATTTCTAATGAACGACTTCCCACTGAGATGAAGCGACAGTGAATCAGTCTAACAATGACAATCTACAAGAGTGACAGATCTGGGATCAAATAAGACTTTTTGTTTAATCAGTTGAACAAGCAATTATTTCCTGGAACACAGTAGGAACCAGGGTGAGCACAGCTCTATTAGCTTCAGAGCACATCTGCAAGACTGAATATTTAATAGGAAACACGTTTGCCAGAGTGGATCAGACCAGTGCTCTAACCCTGCCTAGTATCCTGTCTTCATCAGTAGCTATTCCCAGAGGCTTCAGCGGAAGGCGCAAGATATCCCGTAATAGACCACTAGGAAATAATTTATCCATAAGAAAACCATCTCCTTAACTCATTTTGGTTAATGATGTCCACCCTGCTTTGAAGGCTGATACCTTTTCCACTTCGGACCTCTTGTTATTCATATAAATTCCTAACCCTGCAGAGCGGTTGGCCTCGGTAATACTTCCTGGCAGAAAGTTCCACAGGTTAATTATGTGTTAATTATATCCCAAGTTCCCCTTAAAAAACCTGCATCCAAGTAAAAGAAAATCCTTGCCTCCCTTCAGTTTCAGTAGACTCAGGGGCTCTCCGACCTTGGCAGTTGGGGGTGGCATTGACAAGGTGGTAAAGAATCCAGCTACGCATGTAGTTTGTGTTAAATGGAGCATACTCCAGCTGCCCCCGTGTTTGATAGAGATCTGAGAGCTGCAGAGATTTAAAGTTCCCCACAGTGATCCATCACGATTTGAGACGCAAACAGAGCTGCTTTCTGGGATGTGCAGCTCCCCGTGGAGCATTTTTCCACGGCAACAAAGAAGGCATTGAGCTTGTGGGTGGGTGGGTGGGTGTAATGGATGGGGAACGAGGTGAGCAGGAGTGAACCACAGCACAGGGTTATATTCTCCAGAAATATTAAGTAAACTTCTATCTCACCACCAAAGTAAATTGCTAAATGCTTTCTGTATCTGACATGAACGCTCTGAGACAGTGCTTTGATCCGTGCCTCCGCACAGGCTAGGTTTCACACCACACTTAGGCTGATCCAACCACCAACTGCTCCTGAGATCTGCGGCTGGCTCTCTGTCTCCGGCCCATCGCCATCCCTTTCTGCCGTTTTCATTGTGCTGGGACCACGTGGCTGCACACAGGCACATCAGCTCATCGAGCAATCTGAGCATCAGGCCAGGAGCTGACCCTGGCTCACACAGCTGACACGATGGGAGACACGGGGTGCGAGCACAGGGGTGATGGCAGCTCACTGCCAGGGGAAGCAGAGACCGGGGTCAGCCCATGCTTGCCCTGCCTCCAGCAGCCCTGCCTTTGCCCATGGGCTGATGCTGGTGCTCCTGAAGTTATGCAGCAGGTCAGAGTGACCTGATCCAGAAGAACTCTAATCTGACCACAAAACAAAAAACAAAGCAAATACACACTCTGATGGGAATGGTTTCCTCACTGGTCTCAGTACACAGTCTGCAAACACCACTGCTGGTGCCAGGCAATATGCAGGAACACAGTGCTGGGGAGCAAAGGGAAGAGCAGGAAAGCAAGGTTTGGTGTCAGTCTACACAGACATTATCTTATAGGGATTGAAAAATCAACATTTTTTCCAACTTTGGTCCTTAGATTTGGAAAACTGTAAGCAGTCTTCCAGCACAGCCAGCAGCCTTGGGTTCGCACAGCACACTGCTCACAGATGCCGGTCCATAGGCAAAGCTGAGTGCTCCCCTGAGTTGCTCCCACAGGCACTCTCCGGCTGAAGGGGCAGGATGCGAGGGGAAAGTCAGCTCCAGCAGCAGTCCAGATAAAGGGAGCCTTACAAAGAAAATGAAAACAAACAGCACAAGGGGTTTCAGGGACATGAAATCACAAGAGGGCAAGACGAAGTAGAAGCAGGTCTGTCTTCCAGGATACACAGGCTTTATCTCAAGAGCTCTGAAACATCACAGGTTTGCTGGGTACCTCTCTCAGGGGGCAATAGCCACAAGTACGTGGGGGGAGGTGGCACTTTATGGACTAGAGTCTCTCACATGGGTCTGGGAGACCAGACAGACGCATTGTCCCCGCTAGACAGGATGGACATTGTTTTGCAACCCAGAACGCCAAAGCTATTAGCAGTGCTTAATGTCACCAGCATTTCAGTCTTATCTTAATGGATAGGAGGGCTCTATTTTTAGAAGGAATCAAGAATCTTGGAAGATCAGCTCATACAATGGTCTCCTGTAACATGCAGATTACGTTGCTCTGGTTTTGAAGAAAGAGAATAAATTCAGTGAACACCCGGATTTCTATTTCAAAATAGAAACAAAGAGGGATGTTTTAGGATATAATTTTCACAGGTCATGGCATGTTTGATGGATGTGGCTGAACCAGTGCTAGCATCAGAACCGCTGGCTCCCGACCCAGTAGCCATTGCCTTCCATATTTCCAGATGCAGAATCTTTTCCCCATAGTCTTAATGCTACAGTAAGGAGAGCAGCACAAGCACAAGGACAGCTGGCTGTGCACCTACCAGAGATGTCCAAAGGAAAGAAGCAAGGACAAATTCACCCATGCCAGCTTCAAAGACAATGGGACAAAGTCTGAAAAATTGTCCTTTGTTCTTTCCCTCTGTACGTGTGGAAATGCAGGAGAGAATAGTCATGAAATATATTACTTCTGTAATCACTTCTGTTACACCTTGGTATAAGTGGTGACTACATTTCTATCTTCAGAAACCTTTGAGTGACAGAAAAGTTGATATAAAAATGAAGAAATAGCCAGAAATTGTATTCAAGCAGACTGTAATAAAATTAAATACCATTTTAAAGCCCCTAAACTATTTTAAAACAACAAAAAAGGGACTGATTTACAACCTGCCTCAGAGTTGAAGGGTGGAGTCCAGTAGGAGTATTTGCCTTTGGATATGCTAGTAAAATAACAAACCTATATTAATCCTGCCTTTAACATAACTGCCAACATTTTGAGTGTATCTGTCTGTTAACAGTATAGCAAAGCAGTCAAAACAGACTTTGTTTTAAAAAGGAATAAAAAGATGAAGGCACCACTGTGACAGAAGTCAGTTACTCATTGTAATGCTTTTTGCAGCCGTACGTTGCATCAGAAGCTGAGGAGCTGGTTGTTTTCTGAGCTTTGTCATCAGATGGCTTGATGTGTAAGTCATAGATGGACAGCCACACTCAAGATTAAATCAGTAGACCCTTTAACTTTGAGAGAGGAGAATGAGGTATATTGCATATTCCAATCCACAGAAAAATATATTTTGGTCTCAGTTCATGGGCACATTGGTAGAAAAAGTTGTTCAAAACTGTATTTGAATAGCTTGCACCCACATCATTAGCTAATGTGTATTAAGCAGGGAAGCAACTATCTTTGAAGTCATTAAAATTAGTAAGCATGTTTGAACTGAAATTATACCACATGCTGGAGCACAATTGTCACTGGGCAGCAAGATGAAAAGGGTGAAGAGTTACCTCATGTCAGCAGCTCCCAGGTGTTGCTGCCCCGTAGGAAGACATGAAGTGCAAGAGCAATGCAGCTCTGAGCGACAGAGCAGCTCCATGAAGTCTCTGCAAAACTCAGATGATCAGACCACGGTGCTAACAGGCTCGCTCAAAATTGCTAACAGCTTGGCGGACTATTCACACCCAACAGACTATTACACGGGCTGAGCTGAGCTATCTCTTATGGAAACCATTACAGAGCAAACTGTTGGGTTCAACAGACAGCAGAGGTTCCCCTTTTTACAAGAGTGAAGAATATGCCCCCTTTGCTTTGAACCCTTAAACCGTGCCAAAACTGTCACCTTCGAGGGCTGAATGATCAAGGCTTGGTCTCTGCATCCAAAATGACTCTTTCTGCAAGTCCTCGAGCACAGGTAAGAATCATAGAATCATAGAATCATAGAATATCCTGAGTTGGAAGGGACCCTTAAGGATCATCAAGTCCAACTCTTGACACCGCACAGGTCTACCCAAAAGTTCAGACCATGTGACTAAGTGCACAGTCCAATCTGGTAAGGTAATAATAAGGTAAAATACAATAATGGAAACATTCCAATCCATACTTAAAGGAAAAATAAATAAGAGTAATAGAACAAAAAGACAGATTTAAGGCAAGAAAAAGGATTGCACTTGATTTTTAGTGCCGAAGCCTTCCTCAATGACAAGTTCAACATTTTCTGGTTTGACACATAGTTGCAGACAGTGTGGTTGAGTCTCAGGTCTGCCCCAGCACCAACCCATCCCAGCTTACACAAGACATGAGACAGGAGGGAAACAACCCTCCACCACAGTACCATTGCCCCAGTCAGCTTTCTGCTAGTACATCCACATGCAAAACAGGGTGATGTGGGCACCCCAGTTAACTAGCTCAGACAGCAGTGACAAAAGTCTCAGCTTGGGGGCTTCAAGAAAGTCTGTGAGCTGCATGCTGGACTTTTCCGCCCTCAACTCCATGGGATTTTAGAGACCCAGGCCAGGATGAGATTCAGCATCACTGCTCCCACCTTGGGAGGGAGGATATTTTTAGAGTCCGAAAGACCCTAAATAACTCAGACAGGTTATAAGCTAGCTCCCTGTATCCAAAGCTCAGATATATGCCCTTAGACATGTTACTTTTCCCCCTATTTGTCATGCTTTTTAATTATCTCTTTGGTTTCCTGAAATGTGATAAGAATTTCTGTTGCAAAGCCTCCCTCAGTTCTTGGGCTCCTGTGTACTATCCCCAAGTAAAGCAAAAAACATGCCAGTGAGCTCTCAACAAGACTGAGACCCATGGAAGTCTCACCCATCAAAGAATCGTGCTCATAGCTCAGTCTATATCCCTGTCTAGGCAAAATGTTTAATGAACATCTAACACAGCATCATTTAATAATTTATTGTTCTTAGCAGAGTTTCTTATCTCTCTCTGCCTTTGTTTTCTCCCTTGACAAAGGTAACAATCAGAGCTTGATAGCATAATTAGCATAATTAGCAAGTTTCAAAGGTATTTTGAGATCTTGAGATAACAGCACACAGCAGGTGCACAGGGTATTTATTTTTAATACTTCGGGCCAGCGGTCCCTGACCTAGGCACTGTGAAACCAAACCTTACAGAGACAGGTTGAGAGTCGAGAGGAAGTGCAAATGGCAAATTAGTGCCCACAAGTAGAAACCATGACACGAACCCAGAAGTGTTACCGGAAGTGAGGTCGTGAACCTGGTAGTGAAACCAGAAGACAGGCCCATCAGCATTTCTAGTTCCAGAATGGTTTGAAAAGCGCATTTTATACTGATAAATATGTTTCCACTCAAGGCTAAAATAAAGTCTTCCAGACCTGCTTTTCTTTTGAGGTCTCCCTCAAGAACAACAACAGAAAGTTCCGCCTACGCCAGCGATCTACTCAATTAGGTTTTACTTCAAGATGTGTTAAGAGATTGGAACATGATTTTAAACAAATGTTTACCCACCAAAAAAAGCCTTAACGGACTCAAACCTATATTCAAGATAGGTATACATAATCTGAATAATAATAATAAAAAAACCTCTGGGACATACTGTGAACATCAGATTGGCTACAAACTTTACTGAGTGGAAAACTTCCCAGCAGGTGGTTGTAATCTTTCTAGAAAGGATCAGGGCTGGATCAGCAGAGCCTCACGGAGTTGGGTGCCCATGACTTACTGGATTTACACTGTGATAATCTAAACACAAAACCGTTGCTTTTTGGGTCACTTCATCAAAAAGACAGAATTCTGGTTTGGGACACCATGTCTACTTGAGCACTTTTCCTGTAGTCCATTTATTTTATGTTTTTATCAATAGTAAAAACTATTGTCTTCAACATTTGTAAAACTTATTTTTTCTTCCTGGGCACAGGACCCTTTCTTTGCCTGAAGAAGTGTATTTAATTTTTATGTGTTCTGGAAAATATTTTTCATAGGACTGTATTAAAAAACAACCAAAAAAAAGAGAAGAAAAGAAGAAAAAGAAATCCACCCCAGAAGGGTTTTTCATTTGTCAAATATAATTTATGCCCATAAAAGATTCATTTCTTAAAATAAATACTGAAACTTCAGAGAAAGCCCCTGTGCAGGATTCGCGAGGGGAAAAGGTGCCCCGTGAATGGGAGCAGTGGTTCGCTTCAGCCCCAGCCCCGCCGGTATCCTCAGCGAGTAGAGGAACAGACCGGGGTTTTTACTGGCCTCTATTGTGTCTGTTGAACTGTTGCTCTGTCTTTAGCAAAATCTCAGGCAACAGAAATCTTCTATTAAAACCACCTGCACAGCTTTGTCAGCTGAGCGCCGTGCTGTCAAGCGGCTGAGCTTCTTAAGCCAATACAAGTCATTAAGGAGAAGGTGAATTAGAGATTTAGACATTGCCGATAGTAACTATCCATGATCAATTGATATCTTCCTCCGATAAAGCGGCGCTCGGCGGCCGCCCCCTCCTCTGCCTCGTCCGCGCAGACCGCGACCACTGGATCTAATTACGGGTGAGGAACACCAGGCCCTCGTCAGCGCTGAAAGGCCATCAGTAGGCCTATCCATTAATAACTCTCCTGTGCGCTGTACATTGTAATTGTCAGACTGCAATTTACAGTAATCCTCCAATGCAAAAACTTAAATAGCTGCAGCTGATTTGAAATTCATACAACCAGTTGAAAGAGAGAAAAACAAGATGCACGGGTTAAAAGGCCAAATTGTGCAAGTGTGTGCGCTGAGTGACAGACATTTTAGTACTAGCCTGGGACCATATTTTAAAAGGTCACTGAAAACTTTTGGCTTGGGCCCTCTGACAAACAATGAACTTTCCATATATTTATTTGCCATCTCTTTGTTTTTACAGCAAGCAGAATAAATGAGTTAAATGACGTTGTGCGGGTCTGCACATTGTCAGCACAGGTTATAAGTCATTATTAAACTCCATCAAATCAGACCAAACCCGGTCTAGGCAATGAGACTAAAAGTTATTTGCATTCCTTCTGTCATAAAAAATCATATCCCCTTACCCAAGACTTTCGTTTCTTTATTAAATGCAGCCACAAGAGTATTTCAGGTCTGGCAATGTGAGCTCAGGAAAACCTACTCTGTATAACTCAGTGTAACAGCTTAGAACCGATTCCACTAAAATGTCCCAGTTGAGTGTATCTGGGCACTCAATCAAGACACACATATTACTTTTAAATAAGATTAGCCTTTATATTTTGCTGCTTAAGTTAAAACTTTTCATGTCATTCTCTCATTTTATGTAAACTCCAACATAATTCTGTTTTAGAGAATACTTCAAGCAAATTAAAACCCTCGACTCAAACGTGTCTAGCAAAACTTGCCTAATGGCATAGCAAGCTGTTTGGTGACACTAAAACACTTTTAAATAAGATGAATTTTCCCTGCGTTGCCCTGGCTTTGTAATTACTGCTGCCGAATAGCATACGCCTTTGGTTACAATGGCAAAAGCAGCGGCTTGCGCTCTGAAACTTATTTGACAAATAACTTACAAGTGACCTGCAACATCTGTTTAAAAAATTGTCCTTCGGTATCTGCCTCGAGTCGAGTTCAGCATTAATTATGAAATGCAAACATATCATCTGGGGCCAAGGGCGGCTTTTGCACATACGCAAGTCACGGTGTGGGGACTGCAAGTGTGCCCCTTGCACAAGTCAGGAGGGAACAGAACGCGCCAGTGAGCCCCCAGCCGAGCTACCGGCTTGGCAGAGAGGGGCGGTGATGCCCAGCGCCTCCAGACACCCCAAGGACATCTGCAGCAGCGGTGGGACTGCAGCACCTCCGAAACCCAGCCCTGAGCCTCATTCATCTGGAAGGTGCCAGCAGCAGGCAGGGAGATGTGTAAGTGACCCCAGGAGCTGTGAACATCTACATTAGCATGAGAAGGTCTCCCCCCTTCCCACCAAGGAAACCCAGCGATGGGCATTAATAAAACTAGCTGTGACCGAACTCATGCCCACAACATCCTATAATGATTGTGAAGACGTGTTCTTCATCCACTAGGCTTTAAAACCTCCACCCTGCTGTACCTCTAAGATAGTTTAGTGCAGTAAAGCCTGCTTGATGTAAAGTCAGCTCAGGATGAGATTCAGCTTGTAGCACAAAAGCAGATGGAACGGTGAATTGGAGCGCTTCTCTCTCCCGCAGAAAAGGGGAATATTTTTTCAAGGTCTTATAAGTCTTTTTTATGTGCAAGTCAGTAAAAAATAAAAATAAGAAATTCCGACCCTATGTAATCCTGAATTACATTATTTTGGATCTGATTTAAAAGCTATCCAGGAAGGTTTGATTCAAATAACATGTGCAGTACAGATATCCCTTCACATAGATAAATATTAATAGTATAACTATCAAACATAAACTTTTAGAGAACTATTCCATTATTGCAACTGCTTCTAACCAATATGGAAGCACATGTAAAATGCAGTTGGACAAAACTGAAACTATTGATTTCTTCAGCTCTAAAAGATATTTGCTCATAAGAGATCAAAGTCAGATCTAAAAGTTTACTTCTGCAGATCTCCATTCTCTGCACTGCTTTTTCATTTACCTTGTTATATATGGAATTAATCAGCAACCAAGCTGGGGCATTCAGTGATAACATTTCTGCAGCTAATTGTAGCATATTGGAATCCAGCAAGGAATATTATTAAACTGTCCTATAATTCACATTTTGTGTGAAAACCTGGGACTTGAAAAACACCTGCCCAAACAATTCATAAACACACCGCACAGCAAATACCTATGGTAATTCACTGGATTTACAACCGTCATATTATATTAAACATACAGTATCAAAATTTATCACCCATTACGCAGATTCCTGTTTTAATAATATCTTGTACTCATACAATAGCACCTTCTCTCCCCCAGGATCCCGAAGCACTTTAAAACCCTGCGTACAGGAATTGCTTCATGCGCTGTGGAAATACAGCTGCCTCTGGGGTGGAGCGGGGCTTAGCAGAGGAGAGACCTTGTACACAGCAGTTATAAACACTGACAGCCTAGAGGGATGGTTGGGGACGGGGAGTGGAGAAAATTATAACTTGGTCTCAGGAGCCTAATATAAAAAGCCGAAGCTGGCGATGGAGGTGAGTAGGCAGCTGTGCCAAGATGCATGCTGAGGCAGGGCATCCTTCTTGTGGCCATCCAAGGCCCAAGCTCCAGCCTTCGTCTTGAAGAAGGCTTCAGCCCTCACCCTGCCTTTGCCCCCAGGTCTCTTGTATCCAGCCTAGCCCATGGGCTTCTCACCCCCAGCATCACACTGCCGAATCCCCCTATTACCAGAAGATAAGCCCAGGTGCACTTCCAGGAAAGCAAAGGGACCTCTGTGGTGGCAGCTGAGTGAAACTGTCCAAAAATGATATAACCTTAGAGAAAAATCAGCCAGATGAATGTATTTATGGCTAGGCCATTGACACAGTTAGAACCTGGCCATCAAAGACTGCTGTTACCTGTACTGCTGAAAAACGTTTGTGCTCTTCAGTTGATTATATATGCAGCTTCATCTACTTCTTCACACTTGCTATCATTGCCAAAGTAATCTCCTGTGGCTTCAAGTCAGCCCCAGATGATCCCTCTGGCCTGGTCTCACTCAGGATCCTCTCAGAAGCTCTTTGATCACAGCAAGGAATCAACTTCTAAGCATTAGATTAGGTTTAGCTTTATAAGACAATCGGTCACTGATTAAAACACTTAAAGCTGTCCCCTGAAAGTCACCACCAAAGGACATAGTCCTTCCTGCAGGACTTCAGCCAGACAACTGAAACCCTAAGCTCCAATCACTTCTCCCTAGTTTGAGACACATTATCTTGGGGAAGGCTCGGAGCAGAGGTTCTCCTTCAAAAAAAGCAGATTGTGCCAAAGCAGGGGATCAGGAAATGAAGCTCCCGATGTGAGCAGTCAGAAGGTGAGGAACCAGCAGGGGATTTTGTGCTGAGTGGTGCCAGAAGGTTACAAATAGACTACCTCTAACAGCAAAACAGTTTCTCACCCTTCAAACACGTACCTGCTGTGCCTGCTGACCATGCCAGGGCTGGCACTTCTCTGAGGCAGCCACTCAAACTGTCCCCTTGCTGCTAGCACAGCAGACAGACAACAGCTCTTCTTGCCCCGAGGCTGCTTTGGCTGCAGGGCAGTTTTCACTACTGTAGTTAAGACATGAGGTCTGACAGGGGTGGTCTGCAAACCAGCACAAGCTCTGAACTGCTTCAGGAAGGGGCAACATTCATGGCAAGATGGCCCCCGGACACAGGACTTGTCTTGCACCCCAGAGGACTAAGTTCAGGGATACTTAAGACTTAAAAATGTTAGAAGTGGCCAAAACTAAGTGACTTCTGGAGTTCCTGGTGGCTGAGCTTGACCACTGCTTTTTGTAAGGCTCTACCTCACTCAGCCTACTTTATTTGGCCTACTTTGACTTCACTCCTTCCCAATCCCTTCTGTATGTCCTGCTCTCACCTCAAAACTTAATGCTGGAATAAGCAAACTCTGCCCATTTCCACCACTCTCCAGTCCCCTTCCACCATGCTCACCCCTTTCTGGGGATTTATGAGCCAAGTTACCCAGGCCGGTTCCCTTTCCTCTCTGTATTTAAGCTCTGTCTGAATTGTGGCATTTCTTCCATATCATCTCCAGCCCACAGCTTTCTCCATTTGTTGACACATCTCAGGCTTTTCTGCACATCCCCACCACTCCTTGTCTCAGTTATTGTAGTGTCTGGGATTCCCTGACGTGCATCAACGTGCCATATCCTACACAAAATACAGCTGTTATATATGTAGCACAGATTACACGCTAATGTTTAATTCCTGCAGCCAAGTGCCATGTATTTAGCTGCTGCATTAAATACGGCCTTTGGCCCAGGAAAGAGGGGTTACTACATCTTCAAGTGTCACAGATTCTTCTCCATCTCCAGTATCAGCAACTTCAGCGCTGCGGTTGAGGCAGAGACCTGAGAACTTCTGCCCTTGTTTTTGGGGAGCCTTTCTGGAGGCCCAGCTCTGCAGCAGCCAGTTGGACAGGCAGCGAGTAGAGCTGCCTGTGCCACCCACGCTCATCTGTCTAGTGAGGTCCCTCTTGCCTGGAGCACATTCACTATTTAAAGCTGGGAGGAAGGTGACGAGTGTTGCTGGCAGGAATGTAATTCCCTGCTATTCCAGCTAGAATCACCCTGAAAACAATAACTGCCAAACAGAATTTGTTCTGCAAAATACTATCAATTACCGTAAGTGTGTGAAAGTATGGCAGATCTCAGCTATCAAGATCCTGAGGCTCTACTGAATTCAGGGAGAGTTTTGTTCTGATACCAGGGTCTTGCCTGAATTTAGATGACTGGACAGTGCACAGCATGGAAGCAAAAATGACTGGTGTAGGTGGCTGTGGTACGAGAATGTGAAAGCAGATGTCTGTACTTCATGATATGTCTTCACTGATGCCTCTGCTAATGCTAGTAGTTGTGAAACAGGCAACTCGTACAAGCACAGCTGCTCCTTCATCTATATTTAGACCTTCATTTATAAAACAAAGTTGAAAATGTTGAAATTGATGTCAAAGTGTCACTGAAATACTTCTCTGAAAACTGCTTTCTGAGAGGAATAGTTGAGTACTGGACTGACAATCCCATGGTCCCCTCATGTAGCTCAGTGCTTCAGTTTGGTAAGCGAAGCGTGCAGACTTTGCATCCCACCATTACAAATGCTGAAACAGCCACAACAGCTCATGCTCACCCCGAGTAAATAAGGGGATCGTCCTCACCTTGGCAAGAGATGAGTGTGACCCTGGAGTTACTAGTCACCCACAGGACATGCTACACCAGAAGAAATCTCTTCTTGCCCTTGCCTGTCATTCTCCCTTAAGGGAACACTTCCAGCTACTAGCTACAGCACGGGATCCATCTATCTCACCAGCGCTGGGTGGGGAGGAAGGGGCCTTTCCTAGCAAAAGAATAATGGAACAAGTGGTTGGATATTCACAAGAGGTGGGTTATCTCACAGGTAGCTGGCTGTCATGCCACCCTTTTTACTTCAGAGCCTGAAAAAATAAAAAAATCAAAACAGAAGAGGTTGACTTTTTATATTGCTGCATTTCTCAACTCTTTCCATTGATTTTATCTGAAAGACGTCTGTGTTAAGTTCAAATGCACGCCAATTACAGAGCCCAGGTGGATGTCTTCCCCATGACTTCAGTTGGAGCTGGACAGGAACCCCAAACTACAGGAAATTTTCAAGTTAACAGAAGAAAATTACTTCAATTTAAGAGTTAGCATGGGGCTAACAATAAAATATTTTTAAAAAGTAAAGTAATATTAAAAGAAGTGTATAAGCCAGGTAAGTGGAAGATGATTAAGCTGCAAATTAAATGATACTGTTTTCATAACATATGGAAGGCCCTTGGTTATTTTACTCAGCAAAATGAAAGCATTGTTCACATTCTGCAATAAGGAAGGACATAATGATAGTTATGAGAAAAATAAAATACACTTACATGTCAGTACTGGCTCCATCCGCTGACATGGAGATTTCCTCTAAGGAACAGATTCTGCACCTGGACTCTAGTAGAAGTGTTAGGGGAAGCCCAGCCAAGCACCAGATCTGCTCCTCCATCTTTCTGGACTCAAAGCCATGATTAGCTTTGTTACTACTTTTTTTCAGGGCAAGCATATTCAAAAACTTATTCCCCTCAGTTTTCACTCAAATTCCTTTCCTGTATGGTTTTACTTAGGAAGAACAGCAGCTAACCAAATACATCTTAGCCTCATTGATGTTATTATGAAACATTTATTCCTGTAATACAGAGTATGAGAAATCAGTACTTATAAATACTTATTTGGGTAGATATAGAGACATTCTCTTTTTACTTCCTATAGACCGGTCACTGAGTTTTGTCAGGATGGCAAAGGGCAAATGTCCTGAAAATCACAAAATGTTTGGGTTGGAAGGGACTTTAAAGATGACCAACTTCCAGCCCCCTTCCATGGGCAGGGACACCTCCCCCCACACCAGGTTGCCCAAGGCCCCATCCAGCCTGGCCTTGAACATTTCCAGGGACATCCACTGCTTCTCTGGGCGACCTGTTCCAGTGCCTCACCACCCTCTGAGTGAAGAATTTCTTCCTTGCATCTAACCTAAACCATCCCACTTTTAGTTTAAAACCATTCTCCCTTGTCCTATGATTATCGAACCAAGTAAAATAAAATGTGAAGCTTTACTCAAATTACTCATTTTTTCATGACTTTGTTGTTTTGCAGATCAAGAAAACAGGTTTATCACTAAGTCAAGCCTGATGTACCTTCAGGGGTGTGTGGGAAGAAGCTAGTCAGTGCTGCTTTCTGCATAGCTTAAATGTAATTTCATCAGTCATCAGCAGCAGGAATACTTCATTGATTTCACCCTTTGACGTTCTGGACAACTCCAGATGCTTCACATTACTAACCAGCATGGGATGGATCACTTCTTCTGAGACAAGTTTAGATGGTCACCTTACATCTTATTCCTCCACAATGAACAAGGTGACAACTTTTTTTTTTCCCTTTCTTTTCATTTCTTTATTTATTTTATTTTCAGGCCCATTTTCCTGTTGAAAAAAAATGGGGAAAGAAAGTTTTCTGATTTGAGTTGCTTGCTAGAAGTTGGGGGCAAGGGCTGTGCTTACCTAGCCAACATATTTGAGCTTAAAGGACCTTAACTATTAGTGCCAGGTGGGGACCTAGGTGGGGAGCAGAAGCTGGAAAGCCATAAAAGAAAGGTGCACGTTAACCACTGCAGATGCCAAGAAACCAATTGCACTGGGAAGCTTTGAAAAAGGAAAACCCCTGATCTTAGATTGGCAGGTCTACCTTGTCTCTGCGAAGCACTGACATACAATACTGGTGCACCCACCACGTCACTACAAACATGTTTTCAATATTCACGATAAGTGAAATATTTAAGGGAAAACAAATGGGAAAAATAATTAAAACCAATTTGATTAATTTGGGGACTATTAGCACAGATTAACATGCTACTCTTAAAACATGCTGAACTGTGCAAAGCTGTGTTTCTGAACCCTTGTACTCTGGGGCCTCCCAGCTCCAGCAGGAATTTTGTAGGTATAATGGTCAACACAGATCAAATCATAGCATGTACCCCATCATTTTTAACCTGAGCGTCCCTTAAGAGTCGTCACATAACTATGAAGACAGTTCATTCATCAGAGGAAGAAGACATGCAGACTTGTATTTAAACCAGGTCAAGAAATAATGTTTTAACTTTTTTAGATTTTTTTTTTTTCAGATTGAGACTGAAAAGTAAGTTTTTCTAAACTCTAGAAGATTTATAAAAACATTAATAGGAACTAAAAACAAAAGCAGGAAGACAATACAAGGTGAACAGACCATAACTTTATTGGAGATATACTCAGCTACAATTATTACAAAAAACTATTAAAGGTAATTGTGATCCATAAGGTGCAGATTGCAAACTTCTGCAGCATGATTACAGTATGAATGAATTACATTTTATGTCCCTTAAAGACAGCTGCAGCATGTGATGGTAAATATTTTATTGTCCATCAAATTATATTTGTTATTCATTCTACTTGATTTCAACCATCTTTTCAGTCAAGCTATTTACAATAAAAATGCCTGCAATTTCCAATTCTTGTTTTCAAACATTTTTCTCTCTAACTTGCTGCTGCAGTAAATTCTGAGTGCATCTACAAAGCAATTAAAGTAGTCTGTGGTTGCCATTCAAATAAATGAGGGAAATAAAAGCAAGGAGTTTATTGGATAAAATTTATTTTTAAGAAATGTAGTTAGCTTTGACAGAAGTTAATTTTAACTGCTAGTGGAGTATACTACAATGACCTCTAGATATTTGCTAACATAATTTAGATTGAGTTACAGTTGATATTTAGAATACATTTCATGGTCATGAACTGTAGTGTTTTAAGTTTTAAACCTAATATGAAAGTAAAGAAATTAACTTCTTGAAAATTAGAGCAGTTGGGAAAGGATCAATGTCAGTAATTAAGTACCAAAAATCAAAATCCTTCTTGCTTTACTCATATAAAAAATACAGAGATTTCCAGGAGAATGTTTTTGTAGGGAACCCCACCCAAAGCATACAAACCCAGAATACTGTCAGACAGAAGCAAGTGTAGCATCACAGCAGATCTCAACACTATTTGTCATTGTCAGATTATGCGTAATGCTGTGACTGGGATACAACAATTTCATTTCTATACAGATAAATGCATGTAGCATAGTTATCTCATACGCAGCAACATAAAACCCCCATTTTCCAGTTTATAGTTCTGTATTTACTTACAAGGAGAAGAATCCAAACTCTTTATATATATAAAAGCACAGGATCTTCAGGTTTTAAAAGAACGCAGTTCCATTAATTAAAAAACTACTACATCAATTTGCACTAGCTAAGGATCTGGCACCTCATCCCTGGGCCAACACCGTGTTTCTCCCCAGCAATGAAACTAGTCTGAATTCTTCCCTAAGTTCTGTACTCTGCAGTCACAACATACTATTGTGTAACGAGGCTAAAAATAATAGGCTTTTTCTGTATGGACTTTAGCAGCATCAAGCTGAACAAACACTTCAGAAGGACACTGGACACTCAATATTCAGACAGAGCAGAGATTTAGTTGTGGCTGACCAAATTCTAGGGACTGTCATCTTGCAGAAACTACATTATGCACATAATATGTTGGTTTGTTCAGAGATAATTACTGGAGTGTCAGAGGTCATTCTAATTTTAATTACTTCACATAACAGTAAAATGATGTAGTAAAAAAACAATAGCTTTAAAATACAACCAAGAGTTGTTACACACGTTCGTTGTATTTTTCCACATACAGTAAAAATGCCACAGACATTGCAAATGACCTATTTAAGTTGTGCAAGTAAATGACACATTGCAGGCATTATAATTATCTTTTTCAAATTCAGTAAATCAGAACAGCAGCAAGGCCAAACCACATTTTTCCTCTCTGTTAAGCATTTTTTCCTTGAAATGAGGTAAAGCATGGTACCAAGTGCAATGCTTATTTGTGCTACATGAACAGAACAGCGCAAAAAAAAAAGCCATAAAAATAAAAACGCAGCATTATTAGGAGGACTGTTTAAAGTACAGTATAACAGGACTTAGATAAAAAAAACAACAAGGTTCATGCCAACTAACCCCCACACTATTTATGATGAGCCTGTGTGGTTGCTTTTGAAGATGGGTTGCAACAGTCTGCTTACACTTGTGCTCACAGCATGGCAAGTGATCTCTATCCCAACCTTCAAATGATCAGATTTAGGTCTTTAATAGCATACACTGTCCAATATCAAAACCATATCAACTGAAGGGTAAAACACACAGATGTACAACATGGAAACTAATATGATTTTTCTATCTCAAAGGATACAAAATATTTCAATGAGGTCACACTGGAAAAAAATTACGGCATTTAAAATGCATTTAAAAACGCATCAGCAGCAGAAACTACTTTAATAGTCAGCCACTACACCTTTCAGATTTCCAATTCATAGGCTTTATCTAGTAACAAAGTGATCATTAAACTGTTCTGAAATACAGAGCAAATTCAGTTAATTTTCTTTGCATCAAAAACACTCTGTACCACTTTACTGCTAACAATCACCTGAAACCCCTGAGAATCTATAACCTTGCAACAATCAGTAAGAAATTTTAGGCGTTCAAAGACTAAGTTATTTTTAGTTTTCTGTAATGCAGTTAAAACTACTTAAGACTTTCTGTATGGTCTGATTTTATTTGCTGATCGATGTCTGGTCAGCAACACATAATTGCTAACTTTACTGACCATGTATTTTCCCTAAGAAACTTCACTCCGACCCTCTGGGAGTGAGCTGTAGGAGGAAGAAAGAGCTATAACTTAAAGAAAAAGCTAACTCAAAGCAATGTACTTTTGAAAATTTAGACTTCATGTTTTCACTGTTCAATCTCATTCACATTTTTATACACATCAAGACTTGCAGGTCTTATACTTTGCTGTTATAATTTCATGACTGAAGTACCAAAGAAATGCTAGAATTTGTTTACAAGCTAGTATTTTAGTTCTCATTCTGACTACTATAACAATGCTCTTTTCAAATACAGGAATGGTCCTTTTTGCATAATGAAAAATTACTGAGATAGAAAATACACGAACATTTGAAAACTGTATTTCAGAAAAGCTTAATGCCTATCCCTTGCCACTAAGGCTTTTTTTTTTGTCTTTTTTTTTTTTTTAATAAGAAAGCAAGAGCTGACAGTTTTTGTTTTGTTTTAGTGTGCATTTTGTGAGGAAAGGAATAGGGTTTAAAAGCAGGAAATACAGTATTTATCTGTAATTTAATACATAAGACACAGCATCAAGTTCAAACTATTGTGCTGGAAAACGTTAAAACACCTTGCTCTGCTTTCTCAAACTTCAAGCATAATTAAACAGGGCAAAATTGCAGCAAACCTCTACTGATATTGGTGGGAGTACAAGACCCACAGCTTTTTAAAAAGGTAAATTAAGAGGTATTACAGTTACAGTGCAAAAATTAAAATTTCAAGCATAATATATAAACATAGCACCAAAACAGAAAAAAAACAATGCATGCAAAAAAAAAAAAAATAAAGAAAAAGAAAAGAAAAGAACTGAGGTATTTAAGTGAAGAGTGCCTACATAAATCTAATTAAAGAAGTATAGGCAAAGCCTAAAAAAAATAAAAGTATGATTTCCCCCCATCCCCAGTAGACCAAAACATCAATGCGCTAGTTTCTCTAAATTAAGGACCTAAATCACAGATGTATCAAAAGTACGGCAGTTATCTCAAACATCAACTTTCATGTTATTTAACAGCACAGCTTTGGTAGGTGAAATATGCATGCAACTCTGAAAAGTACAGTAAGAAATTTACGTGGAAATATCTAAGTGTAAAGGTGCTCCGTTCGTTAAATACGTAACCAATTGACTATAAAATCTGCAGCATATTTTAGGTGTGATATGTCTAAGGTTATTTTGTTAGAGTGACAACTTGCACTGTGCAATTATTCATTACTGTTTCCAGTATTGGAACTATCTAGCTTGCAGCTTTGTGTAAAATTGGAATTTTAGCCAAAGACCATATTTTGTTTATGGTATAAAAAAATCTGTAGACTAACCACCTCCTCTGAATTGTTAAAAATAACCTAATTACATATATATGAATACAATTTCTATTATAATCCTGTAATAACTCACAGCTATAGTAATGAGTTGTACTGTAAATATAGAGCTGTATCATTGTAAAATGCATAACAAAATGACGGGAATGTAAAACAGCTTGTTCCAAAAAAGATCAAAAATTAAAGATTATTAATGAGGGTTTATTTATTTTTAAGGCAAGAACCTTTTTTTTATGCAAGACTATGTGGCATAAGGAAATTGAAGTCTCGTTTTACCAGTATGCCAGCCATTTCAATTAAAATCTGTCCCTAACAAATAAGTGCAATAATGATTGGGAATGTCATCTTAATGTAAAAAGATGACATGGAGGAAAAAAAAAAAAAGGAGAATACTGGCACACTTATACTTTCTTATACCCAATCATCCAGTACAGTTTATCAACTGCTTTATGACTGGCACTAGTGCACAGATTGAAGAATTTCAAGATTATTATATATAAATCTAGCAACTGCATTAGGCATAAGCTCCCTGGCCTTCTAACACTAAGCAAAGCTGTACTGACAATAAAAGTAAACCAAAAAGACCTGACAACAATTATTCTGAACACTTGCTAAATGTCATCATTAAAGCACTCTTGTGATTAAACAAAGCAGAAGTGAGGAAAGAAGACAAGATTGTGTTTGCGCAAAAAACTAACTACAATTAGTTCCAAAATTTTATACATGTTAAATGTTTTGTTAACTATTCTGTTATCAAACAAACTTTAGATTCTGTCTTCCAATTTGTTCCTCTCAACATCAACATTTTTAAAAATTTGCTTTTTATTTCATATGTGTTTTTTTCCCCATTTTATTTATTTTTTAAGAGGAGTCTCAGCTGTTTGGGACCTGAGGTTGATTTGCTTTGAGGCTTCGTAGTGCTCTTCTTGCAGCTGCAGATTTGGCAATCCTGTAGCTTCTGCCAACACCTTTAAACTTTCCCTTTCCTACAACTTCCACTGTTACTCTGACCTTTCCATCGTAAGTTCTTTCTGCAGGACTGCAAAAATATACACAAGAATTACTTACTGTCTAGGCAAGTTAATGTGAAACACAAGACCTACTTTCTCTTTTCTACAGAAGTAAAAGCAGCACGGTTAAACAGAAATCATTACTTTTCTCAGTAAGTTATACATGGGGGAAAAAATGAACACAAAGACCATCTTAGCTGCTTAGTGCAAATGAGATTAAAAGTCACTCATGACATTTAAAAATCTTCAGTAGTTTACAAAGCACAGCTTAAAAACATTTTAGGGCAGTCTACACCAAAGAAAGTGTATTCTTACCTAAACTTGGCCGTCTCTGGCTCCATTTCCAGCAGCTCTCGCACTGGGGAACGGGGCACATTAGCAGAAAATTTTTCTGTTAAAAAATAAATAATAATAAAAAAATGATGCTTGTTCTCTTTATAACAGATGGCACTTAATCATTTCTTATTTTCTGAAAGCTGACAATACCTATTAATGGCCTCATCATTGGATAGTACACTTGCCAAACCATTTCCAAAGACATTCCACTATCCATATAAATGGCACCAGCAAGGGACTCAAATATATCCCCCATGGCCTTTGGTACTTCAATGTCTTCCTCTTTTTCTTCATCTTCTTCAGATCTTCTGAGCTGTTTGCAATTACAAAAAAGGAGGGGGGAGGGGGAAGGGGGGGGGGGGAAGAAAAGAAAGACATTTGCTTCTTTTAAAATAAAACAAAGATCTTCAGAAATGTAACCTCTCT
The DNA here is from genome assembly GCF_011077185.1 of Oxyura jamaicensis. Lineage (NCBI taxonomy): Eukaryota > Metazoa > Chordata > Aves > Anseriformes > Anatidae > Oxyura > Oxyura jamaicensis. The sequence goes on from NC_048897.1 coordinate 39,783,862, forward strand.
TACATCCTATCCTGAGCTGCTTCCTTTAAGTTTTTCATTGACAACTTTCCACAGTGAAATTGTTCTTTTATTCCCCAATGAAACCATGAAACCAAGTTGGTGGATATATCATTTTTCAAATGTGGAAAAAAAAAATCCCAAACACCATTGTGTACAGAGGACTTATATGCTTTGTGAATTCCTCCTTTAATAATTCTGTAGGATTTCACCATGGATCTGTTTTTTTCCCCCAATGAGAAACAGACTTGGCTCTATCAATGAATACTAGCAAGCTACTCATAACAAAAGACGACTTCATAAATTAAAGGCCTCCTAGAAGGAATCTTTAAAAACCCTAAGTCAAATCCATGGATGCAAGTTGGATGCACCTTTCCTTACCTCATCCACCTCAGAAGACGTGTAAAATAAACATTATTAAGATAAGCCATTGATAACTGATAACCCACCCAACATTGCTACCTAAAATCAATTAAACAAATCAAACCTGGTGTGTATACCTTCCAAACAGGAGTTTCCAAGTTAAAAAATGAAATGGTTTGTGTTTTGAATACTGTATTTCATACCAAGTGCAAGCTGAAGCACTTTAGAATTACACAGAACTTAAGTAATAGAAGGAGAGAGAAATTAAGAGCTATAAGGCAAGGAGCAACAGATGTTTCAGGAGTGAGATCTGAAAAAAGAAAAGCAGATGACATGGAGACACACATGGAAACCAGTCTAGCTGGCATGAACTGCAGAAACAAAGACTCTTGCATTAACTGTGATGAAATAAGAGTTTCAGTAATTCAGTGCCAGACCAAGATAGGGAGCAGGCGTAGGGAGAGTGAAACAAGAATTTTATTTGAAACAGCTATCTCACAATTTGGTCGCAACTTCAGTGGAAATTTCTAGGCAATCTTTTTGCATACCAGCAAAAACTGAACAAAGCTAAAATTACTCTTATGAGCTTGTAAGATGAGTTTCTAACCTTTTTACTTACATTGTGATGAACACAGATAATAGTTTTATCTCTGATGTGAAATAATCTGTACTATCTAAGTTTCAATGAAAATTTTTCTTAGTCAGTACTTTCTCAACCTTCCCGTAAAACATATGGATTTCACTCTCTAACAGATGCAAGGGCTGTAAACACATAAGGAACTGAAGCCTTTTTATCCCCAAGCTTTAAATTGTATATCAGAAAGTAGAAGTTACTAAAGTCAGGGAAAATGTGTTTATCTAGTGCTAGAGTATTCTCAGAATATTTTCTAAGAGATTAGTCATAGTTTTACAGAAGACAAACTATTAGGAATATCTATTTGATAACATTTTTAAAAAAGGATGACGTCCATCTCTTCCAAATCCCTGGTTAGAATTTGACCCCGAAGGCCCTTGCTCTCATACATTTTCTGAGCAGCTCATCTAAAGGACTTGGTTTTAGTCAATTCTTTGGTAAATTTTCATTATCATTATGTTTCCCACTCGGACACGGATATGATCTGTGCTTCCAAGTCTTCAGTTTAACTCTTTATCAGGTGGTTTATTTGAATGATGCTTATGCTTCCCTGTCTAGCAGATACAAAGCTTTTCGTTTTACATTTCAAACACAATGGAGTGCAATGCGATTAGACCTGCTCCAGCAGAAATCATCCAGAATAAAGAGTGGGAATTTCTTACACAGTGTGCTAAATTAAATAATCCCAGCCATTGTGCCAAGATGGTATTGTTCATAGCGTTGCATGAATATCCTACCCCAAGTCAGCACTATGTGACTTAGTGCCTCTTCGTTACAGTTTTATGGTAGAGTAAGCTTCCAATCGATCAGAGGAGAAAGCAAGCTAAGAACAACATGGGGAAAACACTCTAATAACAACAGCACAAAGGTGAAAATTAAATTGAAATTAACTGTCACAGAAAAATCTATAGGCAAAACTGGTCTCAAATTATTTTCTGGATGTTTTTATGTACGTTACACCTTCTGAAGATTGTATTTTACTCTGCATATTGAATGCTTTATTACTGGGAGCCACCTGCTTTTTGGCTGCTTTGCGCTTAAAACTGAAACATTACAAAAATGCGCATCATGCTAAAAAATCCAATGACGTGCTACAAATCAGATACTCAAAACATTTTTTCTACTACCACTAACCTCAGAATCCATTCCTTGCATTTCATTCTTTTCCATTTGAAACTGCACAAAGTCATCAATAACATGAAACAGTTCAGGAGAGACAGCTTTGAAGTACTTGTGGTAGTCGTACTTTACAGCTAGTGATGCAAAAATGGTATTATTGACTAGAGCAGATCGCAGGTCAGTGAGAACTCCTGGAGAATGTTGCCGTGGGTCTTCGTAAAGGTGCTTGGTTATGAGGTAGTCCAAAATTGCATCTCCCAGGAATTCTAAGCGCTGGTAACAATCTTGAAAGCATTGGCAATAGAAGAATATATAACAACACAATTAAGTTTAGCACACACATTCTTTCCAGGCCTTTCTGGAAAGGAGGTTTGGTACGCTGCCCTGTGAATTCCACAAACTATCCAATGCTCACGGAAGACAATGTGCATTTTAAAACAGGTATCGTTATCTTTAAAAAGATTGTTAGTGAATTACAAAAATAAGGAAAAAAACATGTTTTATTTAGAAATAAAGCTACTTTTAAACCAAATGTTAATTTGTCAGGCTAGCAAAACACTTTTGTTTATAACCAATTAATGCTTATGCCCTATTGTGCTGAGAAACATGCACAAATAAAAATCAAGAGACTCTACTAGGAAATTAATTTGGAAAGGATGACAATTAATCTTGCAAAAATGAATAAAGAAATCACTACATTAAAAGCAGGGGGACATACAATGAGATTTTTTGATGCAATTGGCCACACATTTAGAATTCTCTAAATGCACTGAACCAAGATTCCCATTCAGAAGGGGCTCTTTTAAGCTGACAAATAAAATTGGCAAGCTTTCGCTGTTTGGAAAATTGACAAGGGAGAGGGGAATGGAGAGCTATGGAGGTCTATTTTTAGAAAATAAATAAAACTACCACCACCAACTAAACCTCTTGAAAGCAAACAGGGATAGGTGGGAAGAGAAGGAAGGAAGACTAAATTGCTACTTGAGAAGTGAAATGGCTGCTTTTATAGCAACTGAATCTAAGATACTGCCACATCACAACTAATGCTTCTTAAGAAAAGAAGCTTTGCCTGTTGCAGCAACTCCAAATTATCTTTTTTGGTAAATAGAAAAGGGACTGGGATTAAAAGTTTTAGCTACGAGAGACGTAATTTCATCTAGGCACTATGCCCCAATCTTTCTGTTTGTTAGCATATATAAAAAGGAATCATCTACCTTCTATACGTTGTGTGAAGTTTCTGTAAAAAGTAAATGTACATGTAGCATGTAGGCAATACTACTTCAAATGAAAAACCAACGGAGCATTTCAGTGTTTCATCAGGACTGTTTCTCAATGTACTAAGGTTTCAAAATTAGTTATTCCTTTAATTAAAACAGAGACTTCTTACTGCTTGGAATAAGGAACGGATTCACTATGGGGAAAAATTCGTACTGGTGACTGCACAGGAATTTGCCATCCAAATAGGGTTGCATGTTATAATAGCAAAATAGTTATAATTTTAGAAAGAATGAATACTTAATTAGTATAAGCAAAAGTAATTGAAGAAGATTACAGACATTCAAATTTGGATTGCAGTTAAATCTTTTATGAGATCATGTACAGAATCATTAAGCAGTCTACCTGAAATTAATATTTAGTCTGATTTAGTAAACTGCTTCAATATTTACTCAATAAAATACCTAGACTTAATTAAGCCTTCCAATTCACAACTTCAAATTGAAGTCTCTGTATTTCACTATTTTAGAGACTATCGAGCTAATAAATGTTGTATAGTCTACACTTAGTCTTTAGAAGTACAGTCAAAGTGTAGTATTTGCGGTATTAAATTATGGGACAAAACTGGTAAATGTAGTTGCAAAACATGATCTCTACTTCTAGAAGAACTGTGATTTTCTGGAGTTATATAGGAACTTATCACAGCTCAATGAGGACCTAAGGTAAGTTTTATGCAACTGGTTATACAGTGTCAGAGACGAAACTTGTATCTGTACCAAGTCAAAATATAATCATTGAGATACAGCTTCAACAAGTATCCCCCTTTCTAAATCAAGGCAAGATACTGTTTTCTAAGATTTTCTGTTAAGAGACAGTTGAATTCCTAAAGTAGCATGTCAGATATTAAAAAAAAAAAAAAAAAAAAAAAAAGACTGCATAGAGGAACAAACACAACATAAACTACCTCTATTACATTCATCATATAAGAAAAAAACAGTTTTCTTTAAGATAACTTACCAGTAATGGTATTATAATGGTATGAGGCATGAGTAAATGCCTGAAGAAGGTAAGCCTTGTTCTTAAAACTGTAGTTTATTTTCTTCTCAAAGTTTTCAAAACCAGAAATAAGGTGATTCAGGGTTTTCTCAGCATCCGGGTGATCAAACATACACCTTGGTGGAATCTTCAAACAGCCATACTCCAGGTCTTTATAAAGAGAAGGCTCTGAATTAGCTACAGAAGCAGAAACAGAGTTTGGTGAAAGATTCTTCTGCTCACTGTTACAGTTCTCTCCGGTGGCACACAAAGTGCTTTCCCAATCAGTCTTTTTAATTACAGGGAGCACCTTCAGCCCCAATGAACACAGGAAAAGCTGAGCAGCTCTTTCACCACAGCTGGTCAGATAGCAGCCCAACAGGGCTTCCACACAGTCTGCAATGCTTTTGTCAGCAATACACTGCTCTGTATGCAAGTCATATGAGATAGATTGTTTTCCTGCATCAACACCACAGTTTTCTTCTGATGGATTCCAGAAGCCCACTACAAAATCATCTTCTTCAACAGCCTTGCTAGGATCCAGATAGCACATAGCATCCCAAGAGCTATAGTCAAAATCATCAAAATCTGATGAAAACTGAACGTTACCCAGGGATGACTTTTTGGGTGCTTTCCATTCATAGTTCGAATCAGTGGTTGAAAAGTGAGAGAGAGAAATTTTCTTCACAAAAGCCCCTGATCCCATTAACATATTATCAATGAATTTGATATGCTCCTGATCATACTCCAAAAAATCATCTTCAAAGTCTGGTTCTTCCTTGGGTAACCTCCACATTAGGTCTTCATCCTCTTCATCATCATCATAATCCTCCAGTTTACCATTAGCCAACAAATTCTCCTTTGTCTATGAAAGAACAAAAAATAAACAACTAAGGAGGAAAATAAGAAGCTCTTATTCCACAAGTGTCATAAAAATATGATTTGAGTAATATCTGCTAATAATAAGCCTGATTTTATTTTTAGTTAATATTCCTAATGATATTGTCTAGTCAGACACACAATACAATCTCAATTAACACTAGTATTATAAGACTGGAGCGATTGTCTTGGAACACACCATTACAGGTTAAGTTATAAAGCTTTTGAATGTTTTATGTACAACACGTGCTATGTTTCATAGGAACTCATGCTTATACCTGTATCCACTGCACACACAACTACTCAAAAACTACTAAACAATGCCTACATGCATGCCAAAGAAAACTAAAGAAATAATTTTAGTAACTTAAATTTAGAGACTTAAAGAAGGAACAGATTTGGGCATATCCTTCTCTCTGGCTACTAAGAAAGGTTACTGCAAATGTTTCATCAACGTAATTTTGAAGATTCTTTCTACATCCTTCTATGCCAAGTAGGAAGGGGCTCAAAGGGTTCACTACAGTCATAATCACCATAATCTCAGTTTGGGGATAAATAAACTGAAAACACATTCAATGAAACACTGTAAGAACCAACTTGATCCTTGTGCTTCAATAATCACCACCTGAAGTAGCAAAATATATTTATCCATATTCTCACATACAGTTAGTTGCAAATGATCTGCAGTGTACTCAGCAAGCTAATAGAAAGTAAGATTACTGAATCAGTGTAGGTGATTTTTATATTACAGATCAAAAATAGGAGCCTAATACCAGTTGGCAAGAATTAAATGCTTGTGTGGGAGACTGTCTTGATTGCATGCATCAGGGATTCAATAAGTGATCTTGCTGCTTACAGAACCAAAGTACAAGTTAATAATTTGTAATTTTAACAAATATGAAATCTCTCCAGTTTGTCATACATTTTGTATTACCAGGATTTCAGCAGAGAACGTATAAGAATGGAAAAGCAGATAAATAGCACACTTACACAATATAAGTTTTTGTTTTGTACTGAAATCCACATAAACATTAAATCATGAAGTAAGATAATAATGCAGTGTAAAGGCATCAAAGCAACTAGTATTATTCCTAACCTTTAAACAACTACTTTTTTTTTTTTTTTCAGGCTATGCTTATAGCCTTATCTACTTAAAAGAAAAGTTACATTTGTCACCAATTTTTTAATACATAAATTCATATCCACAACAGTAGAAGTATGATATCTCATATCTCTTCCCTCCTCATATGGAGCGAATTGGTATGGACTTAAGTAAATGATAAATTGAACACAGATACGCCCAAGCTATACAATGCTGTACAATTTGCTATGGCCCCAATCCAGGAAAGCACTTAAACATATTAGCTAAATGCACAAGTAGTCTTCCTTACATCAAAAGGACTGTTCACAGGCTCAGCCCAGCATCATTGATGTCAATGGGAATTCTGCCGCTGAATTTGATAGGAGCAAGATCAGATTCAAAGTGCTTTTCTGGATTGGGTCCTGAAAGCCAACACCATTTTGAATCAAGTGAAACAGCCTCTATCTGCCCTCAATCTATGTATGCTATAACGGAGTCTCAGCTCACTAATCCTGTGAATCTGTTAACCAGATGCTAATGCTGGGGACACCTCCCTTTGGGCCAAACGCACATCTCCTTAGAGGGGTGGATGGGTGGCAGCCGTAAGGTGCACGAGGCAGCACTTGAACCCCACCCGTTGATCAAATGGATGGTGACCTTCATCACAATGGAGCAGGCTGTCAGGTTTAGTAAAGACTGAGAGGAAAAATGTTTCCTGTAGAAATTGATAGTTCGAATATATTTGCCAAAAATTTCTGCTACTGTAACTACCCGTTTCACACACACAAAGCAGGGATTTCAGTAACTTTAATTGTTCAATACCAAACTACAAAGTTTGATTCAAGTAGTTATTTTGGACACCAGTAGCAGCACAATGTTCAAGACAAGTTTATTTAACCAGTCCCAACTCGAGCTAGTGCCGAGTTTTTTCTTATCACCCACCACCTGTCCCATCTAACACTAAAATAAAAATACACTCCCTGAATGAGACGCGTTAATTTGGAAGACTCCACTGACTGTTTTTGCAAAGATTTAAAAATTGATAAATTACTACATTTTCACTCACAAGTTAATTACAATTAATTTTTAAGAAACAGGACATCTAAGTAACCTATCCTAATATTGTCTGCACAAGACTTAGAGTATTAAAAAGTTATGAAAATGAAAAATCTAAGTGGTGAGAAGGCTCAGTAGCTAAACAAGCCAGGAAACAATTCTGAGAGTTGATTTTTTTCGTAATTAAACAGCACTTCAAGTAAGAATCCAAAATTAACTCCAGAGGAGATGAGTTTTTCTTAAAGATCATCTGCTTAATTTTGAAGAAGTTATGGCCACTTGCAAGCTGAAGATAATTACGTCATGTGTTTTTTTCATGCTTTTTGGAAAAGAGGTATTTGATAAACAGACCAATCTAGGACAGGGAAGATCTTAATGCTTGATAACACAAAAATACTAACATTTGACTAGGATGTTTTAATATAATCTGTTATCATATAGAAGATTTCTAGCTCCAGTCATAGACCATGACTCCACGGATAAAGAATGAAATTTAAATGTGAGGTTGCAAAACATCCAGTTGCCACTTGGCACGAGAAAAAACCCACAACCTACTACTTAGTTGTATCACTGTATTTTGGTCTGAAATTTAATATTTTGTTTACAAATAAACAGTGACTAACTAGCAAAGAGGAAAAGGCCACTGAAAAGTTATGGAGAAGTGAAATGTTTTGAAAGTAATGATTAGCGCCTGTCCCACATGTACTATTTTATTTTTAGAAAGGTAGAACAGCAAGTCTCTTTGAAATGAAATCTTGGCACAATACAGAACCACAATAATCAGGTTGTTTCATTCTGCAATAAACATTTATTTGCACAGCACAACTACCTATCAGCCCTCTCATGTGCCCTCTGGTGGTTCTACAATCTGAGTGTAGTCTTTGAATGGGAGAAAAGAGCAAATCCCCCCACTTCCCCTAACCTACAAACTATTCTCAAACATTTAAAAATTACGTTACTCACTGTTGTAATCAGTGATATTTCTTAAACACCCACTTTTAATGTCAGCATACAGGGAGTTTAGTCAGAAAAAAAATGTCATAGTTCATGATTAAGATTTGCCATTCCAAAACTTTGGGTGACAGACAGTAAGGGTGTCTACCTCAGCATTTTATTTTGGATGAGAAGTAGCTCTTGATCATCCCTGCTTTGTAGCTAACAGCAACCAATATTTTTTCAAGCCAGCTGCAAACTTTATTCTGCCAAAGCACTTTGAAAAATGCCAACTCCTTTTCATACGTTCTGTAAACTCCTTATTTATCAAAAAGCAGACAGATATAAAAGGTCTTCTATATAAGTATTACAGCAAAAACAATAATGATAATTCAATTTAAAATTTCCAAGATGAATTTCAGACCTGGCAAACTCATGACAGAATGTTACATGGAAAAAAGTTTGTCTTTCCCACTTTTCTGTTAATATTCACATTCTTTATTGGATGATGTTCAACCAATTTCCTTAGTTTGGGTTTTAACTGGGATCAGTCCGCTCCTCATTTTCCTTAAGTTATGAAGCTTTTGACAGAAATGAAAGAAAGGTACTGATTTTATTTATTTAAAAATGTAGCTAAATATCTGGTGGATTGGAAGATGCAGGAGCAAAAGAATATAGACCACAGTCATTACATTATCCTGATGCATAAAGATGATTATTTTTCAACATAGTTAAATAAAGTCTTACCACGTCATCTTTCTCCCATTTGTCAGTGTTGCTCTTGTCCTGGTTCACTATGTAACCAGGAGGAAGCCAATTGACGGGGGGATCAAAAATCGACACAACCATACGACTAGGCAGTCCTTTCTTTTTTCCAAGGCGATACAAGTTACAGTTGCTGACCTTCAGGAAAAATATTCTGATAAATCTCTGGACATACATTTATAAGATAAATTGATAAAATATAAAAGAGTAAAACAATTTTACATGGTCAAGCCAGATTTTGTATCATTAGGCACTTCCTCTAGTTCTCTACAGGGTGTTCAGCTTTCTTAACCAATTTACAGCACAGCAAATATCATTCATTTAAAGAGAAATATATTAGGTGCAACAACTTCAGTTAAAGAAATCTGACAGTTTAAATTCTCTTTACAAAACAGAATTACTGCTAATTTTAGAATAATAGTAAATATGACCTGGCCAACTATCATTAATTACCAGTATTAACAATCAACATTTAAACTAGATTTGGAATGAAAAATGATTACTATTGTGAATAGATTGACTTAACCTTGGCAATAGAAAGTGTTAACACACAGTTCCGTAAAACAAATCTTATTAAGTCATAATCCAGATGTTATTTTTGAAAGATTCAGATTCTTTTAAATAATATAAATAGAAGGGAAAAAACCCACTCACATACACAAATATCTTTTCCTTTTGAACTACCAACTTCTGGTCTTCATTTCTCATTTTAAACACACTTTCCATATTTCTTTTTAAAGTCTTGAAATTTGAACATGAATCACTTTTATTTGAACAGTGCAAATTACGTAGCCTTCTTTACTTTCCAAGACTAAACAACATTTAAACATTTAATCCTCTGAGATGCCTTTTATTATAAGTAGACAATCAAATACTTAGCTTGTATAATTCAAATTATCACATTACAAGGGAAAAAAAAGCATTTTTACAATCGATTATTCCAGAATTCTAAAACAGCAATAGTAGAAGTGAAGACTGCTCACTACTGTTTACATTTACGTTAGAATACTTCTATAAGTTTTGATTCAACAGTTCTGTAAGATTTGTTTTTGTTTAATTTTACGTATTCTTGTAAGATTATGCAGAAAGCTTTCTTGGTAAGTAACTTAATGAAGAAACAAAGAGAAGAAGGTCAATAAAGCTACAACCAGATGCTCTGTGCTGCTAACTCTTGATCCTTCTTCATTCAAGTTCTCCCATTAAGAGTTTCTACTCAAAGCAACTCTAAAGTTCGGTCCACCAAATGTGTTCTCACTAACCCAGAACTTTTAGTTTGATTCAGTCCTATTCTTTCTTAGGCTGGTAACCAGCTGGTTTAGATTTAGAAATGAACCATAAAAAACAGTTTCAATCAATTACAGCTATGGTAACATTAATTCCTTCATCCTGCATTTATATACACAAATATAGATACACGCACAGAAACACACACATATATACTTTATATATATATAAATTAAATATATATATACTATATATATATAATATAAATATATATGCCTTCTATGTAATATCGTTGGATAGTTAGTACTTACTTTTTTGCTTCTCATGTATGACAGCCGTCCCTCATGTGCATCAGGGTAAGTGCAAAACAAGTATGTAGTGATGGCATGCTTTAAAAATGAATCACCAAGCATTTCTAGCCGCTCTAGATTAAATCCATCACTAGCATTTGAAAGAGTCAAAGCTTGAAGAATGAGACCAGGATTAGGACCAAGAGTTTTTGAGGAGTACCCACTGGAAGGGTTCTTTTCAGAATCCACTCTGTCTTTTGAAAGATTAAGAGCTGTTGAAGTACTGGTGGTCACTGCCATTTTAGGGCATCCATCTGAGGTAGATCTGTTAGCATTTCCATCAAGGTATTTATTACTCAGTAGAGTACATTCATTGCTGGGCTTGGGCTGGTTCTCACTGCTGTATAAATTCTGAATGGGATATGAGGTAGTTGGTTGTACAGGAATTTCCTGCCTGCAGTAATTCAGCTGATTTCCTTGGCAAAAGTCTCTGTTAACTAAATCACAATTGCCATTGGCAAGATTTTTATTATAAGAAACACCATTAATTGCTGCAAGTTCTGCTGAGACATCAATTTGGAGTTTACTGGGTGACTCATCGAGCAGTGTTCTGTAACTCACAGACATTTGGTCATGTTTTTCTGCAGAAGAGGTTCTATTAGCACCTTGATGTGCAGCATTTTCAGGGACAACAATTGTGCTGTGCTTACAGTAATTTTCATTCTCTACCAAAGAGGAGCTAGGTATAGAGATGAAGGATTTGCTGTCAATAGACTTTTTCCATCCGAAGTCCAAGTTAGGGTATCTGTAAAGACAACATGCTGGCTTTATTAAGAAAAAAATATTATGACAAGACAAGATGACTACATGCACGTGTTTAAGAAAGCAATACTTTTCTGTAAAAAGCGTCTGCCGCATCTAACTTCACCATTTGCAGTCAAGTGTTTCTTAACTACCATTTTGACTGAAAAGTGACATGAGTTAAACAAAAGGTATCAATTTTAAATTATCCTAACAACTAATTTTTCACGTTGTTTTCAATGAGGTCAGTTATTAAACATAATGAACAATACATACCTGAAATCTGCAGGAAGTGATTTCACCCCTACACCAGCATCAGTGGCTGTTTGAGCTCTTAGTTCCTCTGCTGTCAAAAGGCAGTGCAGGCGATAAAGTATGCTGGGGAGGCAAACTGCTTTTCTCCACAGTGATGCTGGAATAGGATGTATAGCACAGAGCTCTGGAACCAGTATCTGGGGAAGCAAGAAGAAAATAATTTTATTTGTAAAATTAGTTATCCACTGTTAACAGAGAGGCAACTTTAATTAAATATTTGTATTTTACCTGCTTATTCTGCAGACTTTCCCATTTTGCTTTCCTCTTCTCAGCACTGCTCAGTGGAAGTGCTTTTCCCTTCTGATTCAAATGGCGAGGAGTCAAAAGATTAAGTCTAAAATACATGTGAAAACAGTTTAATATAAACACATAATTAATAAATAGAACTTACTAGCCTAAACTTTCTGAAGTGATGACTTATTCAGTATTCACCCTTATTGCACTGTGAAGTGACAGCACAGCCACTTCTGGAAAAAAGAAATGGACTCAAGTTAGAGGTGGTATAACATAAGCTAGGTACCCCTCAGGAAAAAAAAAAAAAAAAAAAAAAAACAGTACTTTGGAAAACACAAGCCCTTAGCAATATCACATGGAGAAAAAGAAACAGTACTTTGTTCTCAAACTACAAACATCAAACAGAAATATGACTCTTGTTACCTTGAAGATGTGTGGTCCACATCCAGCAGCGGCTGGTTAAGGTTGGTCAGGTCAAGATTATATTTTGTTTTATAATATTCAGCAAAAGTTTCATATTCAGGGGAAGGGAATTTACTGAGTGGAGTAAGATCAGTGTATACATCAGCTACATAGAATCGATGAGGCTGATCAAAATTTCGATACCTAAAAGAAAAATTCAACGCATATTATATCTTTAAAGTAAAGCTTGTGCTAACTTCTTCATGTTCTAATGTGGTCAGGTGATAAACTATTAAACAACTCACGTAAAGACACCCCCACACACAAACACTAATTTAGCTAAATCAAATACTAAATGAGAAGAATAAATAAACATATTATAGATTTGCTTTATTCTTAATTTCCTCTGCATAAATGTTTAAATTAAATGGGGGATTTGTGTGTTCAAAACCCAATATATAGATAAAAATCTCAAGAGTAATACTACAAATTATAATTTCTTAATTCCAAATATGTAACAATTGAACTTGACTTTTTAAATCTGATCTCCTTTTTGTTATAAGATCAGTAGAAATGGAGTTGTACCTCATACAAACATTGTTTAACCTCATATCTAAACTGGTATTTTAACTAAGTCATCCTCCAACTAAAAGTAGAATGCAAAAATTCAGATACTCAATATGGTAAATTCACAAGCCTTTCAAGGACAGTGTGGCTCTTTTAACAGAAGTAAGATGTTAGAAAACTAAAGCCAGAATGCTGCAACACCTTTTTTTAGTGATGCTATGGATTCTATGTGATAAACACATACAAGAAAATAATAATTAAACAAAAACAACAAACAAAACAGGAAATCTAATTAAATCCTGATATCAGAAATTCAGACTTTCTAAAGGAGTCTTTACATACCTGGTTTCCTAGGTATCGTCACAAGGACCTGACTACAGTTTACTTACTATGTTTACCTACGAATCTACACTGCCTTAACTCTATGGATGAAGGCTTCTCTTAACCCTGAGGCTCTAAAGAAATATCCCTTCTCTCTCCTTTGAAACATGGCTGAGTCAGTTTAAGCTGTTGCTTAAACTAGTAGCCCATAACTGTTCTTTTGAAGTACTGGACCAGTCATAAGTAGAGACTGTACAGGGCAGTGCCTAGTTAGTATGTGTAATGATACTGAAATGTCTCTTTTATTTTGTAATTTGTTAACTGGTACAGCAGTTGATCCGTGTTCAAGAAGGAATTTTCTCCTACATGAAATCAGTAAGGGACCAAATAACATAGAACACTTTGAAATAACTGTACAAGATACATTGGATGTTTAGGTTTGCTTATAAGCTTATTTTGTGCTTTGATCTAATTCATCTATCACTAAGCTTCTATTCAAATATCTAAATTGTCATCTCTAAATAAAATTAATATATTATCAATGAGTCTTTTTAGCTTTCTTCCAAACAGAAATTCAGTAAAACCTTATCCCCAGGCTTTCTGAAATTCTTCAGTGAAGAACGTGCCGGTTAAGGAAGATTTCACAAAATCTTTTTTCCTTATCTTATTCACAATCATGCCTATTTTAAGAATGTCCAAATAAGAGAAATACCTGATACTCACCGTGGAATGATAACTGCATCCTGGTAATCTTCTAACTTGAAAATGAAAGGCATTTCTTTTGTGTATTGTGTACTGGGAATGCCTGTACGCGCTTCAGACTTTTCAATGTCTTCCATAAACTTAAAGTCAATGTCCAAAGTGCTGGAGTCATCAACTTCAAAAGGGAATATGCATAACTCAGTTATTCAGGGGAGAGTTTTTCAGGAGGAACTTGTCTGGCACGTTGTGAATTACAGCACCTTTTTTTCTTATTCTGTACACATATTTGATTATTTTCATTTTACTTATCTATCCCCAGGAGATTTCAAAGGAGACATACATATGATTTTAGACCCTTACAGAGTCAGCTGAAATCTACTATAAATCAAGTCACATCATTAAGTTAAAACTAATTTGAATTGTGAAGCAATAAAAATTATAACTTAATAAAATTCCATACTAGCACGTATGGTATTATTTCTACAGCTAACCCCTGAAATTTAACAAACATTAACAAGTGTGTTGAAGAATTAAAAGAGAATATTAAAAAAAAAAAAACACTCCATTCTTACCAACATTAAGAGGTAGAACACAATAGGCTGAATCAGCTTCTGTGGGTTTGAACTCTAGTGCAGGTTTCTCAAGACGAAGAATATGTGAAAAAATGTACTGGTGGAGTCGTGTTATCAGCTCAAGCATTTGCAGAGACAGAGTAAAACCAGATTTCTTAAGCTCAATAGATATTGTAACCTCTCCAGAGCGAGTATACACAGGAAAGTGAGGAATCTATATATGAAACCAAAAAAACAACAACAAAAGAAAAAAAGAGAGAAAAGTTCAGAATAGGATTCTGCTACAGAGTACCAGTTGCTTAGTTCAGATAATGGTAATTATGCAAAGACTGGTACTAACATTTTGCTAATAAAAATGGTACTGAAATCCATTTAAGTGTTTAAAAGAAAATAAACAAAGTCTCTCAGCTGGTTGAAACAAGTCATGTTTCAAACACTTGTGCTAACTCATGCCCCTTTCAAGGCTGGGGGCAGATTACACACTAAATCAGCCAATGTCCCAGCCTCCTCAAAGAGTATGAAATTACTCCAGAGGTACTCCTCTATAAGTTGGCATTCTCCTGCCACTTTCCTACTTTAACATTTGTGTCAGAAGTAGTATTTGTAAGAAACTGACCCTGCTGTCGAGAAACACCATAAAACCCACCAATCAGCAGATTCTACAATGAACTGCACTTCTTTCGTGGCTGAAACTGCTGTTTGCTATTTCCCATATCTGACAGAAAACATGCAGGTAATTTAGATTTGGACGTTGGTTAGCCAAGGAAACTCTCACAGATCTGCTTCTCCAGTGGAACTGTGCAGGACCAGGAGAGTGGAACAGAGTACTTCAGCTATCACATGAACCACCCTTGACAGTCTAAATACTTTAAAATGCCTCACAGTTTGGAGCCATGTTTAACTCTTCAGTTGCAACTCAACTGCCAAACAGAAGCAGCAGGGCAAATCTTCAAAGGAGCATCATTACTGAATCTTTAATATGAGGTAGATCAAACAGCAGGACATCTGACGTGACTACATTCCATGACTACTACATGTTTCTGAGGACTGTGAGGGTGTTTTTGCTTTAACATAATGCCTCAAAGCAGCTGGAGTGAAGTGAAAGTAGGTGTAAAAGGAAATACTGGAAATATATGGTATTTCAAAATAAGCACCCAATCTGAAAACCAAGTTGTCTTTATGTATGCTGCTTATTTTTTTAATATATTGTATATAATATCCAGGCAAATGTGAAAAAATCACCTAATTATGGACTGAAGTATGTTGCTCTCATGTCCTTAGGAAGTTTCACACAATGATATTACAGGTCTGTATGAGTCTCTAAATGAATACTACTTATTTTTGATCAACAGATGAATGATTCTCTAGCTTTAAAAAAGAAACACACAAGCACTTTTTACTCCCAAAAAGCCAACTGATATAAAATGTTTTCATTATCTGCCAGAATGTGAAATCTACCAGTTCTTTAATCTCAATTTTGATTAAAATACAAATTACAAATTTACTGTGTGTGTTAAGTATTATCACATTTCATTATAATTCAGGTGAATATGTGACCAGAAGGCACTTTTGATGTGGATTTGGATGATCATGTAGACAGTCCCTCCATGCTGAACATTTTTAGAACTGCACTCTTTTAAGGTCTCTTTTTAAAACTTTTCTCCTAGGCTTTCCAATCTATAAGACCAATAGTACTTTTCCTGCAGAACTTTGATGATAGGAACTGCTAATGGAGCATGCTGGTTTTAGCAGTGATAGTTAAGTAAACTTCAGTACTCACTTCTATTATGCTTCCTTTAAAAGATTCTCATATTTAATCACAGGAATCCCATTCATGTGCTTGCATTAAAACCTCTGTAGAAAGGTCTACAACAATGGTTTTCCTGTGACTAATCTGCTACAAGTTTGTTACCCTTGTCACAAAAGATATTTTTAAGCCAAAATGGAAATTGAGAATATTCACTTTAGGCAAGGGCACAGTCACTGAATTCTTTCATTTGCATTCTCACCACACAATTCCTCCCAGATGTAACTATCACTTAGGGCTTTGTGCCAATTTCTATTAACACAGCCTACTTTCTCTGCTGTAGCAGATTGTGAATGCTGAAAGGACTTGTTATCATAGCTTTCCTCTAGATAAGTTAGTGCTGCAGGCCATCTCTCTAGCTGAAACTCCATTCCTATCATACTTCATACAAAAAAGGAGGAACATTTTGAATTTGCCACTGGAAAATAATAAAAAATAAAATAGTAAAATGAAAGTGGCAGCAATAGAACAGCTTGTTCTATTAATAAAGTGGTGACTGGACTAGATATATTACTGCTTATTTTCCAGAGGTTGCTTGATACAAGCAGCAGTTATAAAACAGAACAGTTGGAAGGGACCCACACAGATCATCAAGTCCAAGTGCCTAACCACTTTAGGGCTAACCAAAAGTTAAAGCATATTATTAATGGCATTATCCAGATGCCTCTTGCCTCTCATGATCATTTCCAACTCTTCAGTCTGGAAAATTGGTCGTTGTGAAGCATGTAGATGAAGCAAAGGAGCTAGATTTATTACCTGAGGTATAGGTTTGGCTGTCAATATGCCAAAACATCTTGTTGTATCCTCAGGAGGATATAGCTTTCGTCTCCTGAAGTTGAGCTCATCAGGCAATGGAGTAGTTAACACCATTCCTATCACATACAGGTAACAGGGCTGATCGGGTTTGGGATAACTATCTCTCAAACATTCTGGAATCTAAAAAGCAAAAAAGAAAACAAAATTAATATGATTAAATTAGGAAAATTCACCTAAACATTACTCTTTGAACAAGCCTCATGCATGTAATTGGAAAAAGTATTGCTAAAAATGAGGAATAAGAAAATTAATTTAGACTTTTGCTTTGTTAAGCAATGACATTTGGTCACCAGATTGACCTGGGAGTCACGAACTCCTGCAGTGCTCCAGATCTTCCTGTTTGGTAAGGCAAATTCTATTACATACCTAACTTTTCATTGTATCCACCCTGTGTTAGAAACACAAGTCTAATTGTAGAACACAGACTTAACTTCACTATTAATAAAATTGACATTTTGATGCCAATTACCATATTTAGCCAGTATCTCTGGAACACCCTTTATGTCCTAGATCTTTGGACAAATAAAACAAATTAAAAACCCTACACTCCAGTAATTCAGTTTTTATATAAGCTTGGCTGACTTTACAGTTTTTGTAACACAGATTATTTTCCTCAGAAAAACAGTTTCAAAATGTCATTTTTTCCCCCACTAGGGATAAACACAAACAAAATAATATACATTGCCCCTGTTGCCCAGGCAGGCATTACACTATAAAAGTTTTCCAGTAACAATTCTAGCTTGTAGATTTGAATATTTTCAACAGCCAGAAGCATTTTTAACTCTGCTGTTCATATTTCTAATAGACCCTAAGAAACCATGCTTTACGTTTGGTAGGAGTTCACTACTTTACAGGTCTCAGAAAGCGATCCTTCTGTTTATCTAAAAATAAACTGCAATACATGTAGTCATGAATTTTAAAGTTATACTGCAGCAAAACTACAGCTTTGGCTTAATGGAAAATTACTCATAAGTTTAATAACTATATTAAGCCCAAGAGGACCTTGTAGACCTTAAACACTTGCCAAAGCTTCTTTTCCAGATGTGAAAAGCTGGGACAAAAGCAAGGGAAAATATTCTTGGATTTTGTATTGAAAAAATAACTGAGAAAGAATGATGCCTCACTTGACAAATCAACTCCTCCAAACAAATGATAGTATTGTGCATTTTACAAGTAGCCCCAGTTCAAAAAATGAATAGACAGGTAAGAGGACTGAAAAAGACACTTGGGGTGACAAGAAGCACCACAAAACACATCAAAGATCCAAGCTGTTAAGTTTGTCAAGTCTTACAAGAAGTTTTTCTCATCTGACTTTCCATCCATGATATTCTTTATGATGTCACAGTACCCTTTCCTTGGTCTTCCTAATAACTAATTATTTAAGCTACTAATAAAATTGGAGCATGTGGAAGATGCCAAGAATGGAATTCCTTAAGGGGTATCACCATAACTGAGGCTGTACATGAACACAACACTGTACCCTACCACTCTGAGTATATATGCAGACATTCCCAGATGTGACCAATGGCTACAGGATTCTTCATGAAATGCAAAGGTTATCAGCAATCTATTCTCAATGAGTTTTTCTGATCAAGTTACAAGTTAATTCAAAGAACCTTAGACAGAACCCATAACAACTGCAGGGGAACAAGGAAGGTTCCTGAGCAGTCACAAAACTTCTTACATTTCCTCTTATTATTAAAAAAAAAATAATCTCCACAAATAACATTTAATAAGTCCAATTTTACAATCTTGTATGTCTGAAACCTGTTGTAAAAGATCTATGGATAAGCTACTTAATGAAACAATTATCAGTTATCTTAGGTAATCCTTTCATTATAATAAGTTTAATATTTAAAGCTTCTATTTTTAAAATGAAAATATTATTTCATACTCTAAGTTAAACAAAAAATTATCAAATTCCTTGCTCAAACAGAAAAGTCACCAAACCAAGCATCTAAAAAAAACTGTGTGTAAAGGAGCAATTTCTGCATTTAATTAGTGCCTTGCAGATAATTTTGAATGCCTGGCAGACATATTTTGGCCTCCTGGACATCCCCATCCATCTTAAATTATCTCTTCCAGAAAGACAATAATTCTTCCATTGCTCTAACACATTTACCAAAGAACTTAAATTTTTACAAATTATCTGTGCAAGATAATTCTATAATTTTATCTCCCAGTTATCACTATGCTAGGAAAATACAGTCAACTAGCTTTATAGAAGTGTGTAGAAATTGTATAGAAAGTGTACATTCCTTCAATTATAGGCATGCTTCCGCAGCATACTTTCCCATAAGTTCTTTTGTAATAATAAGGTAATAGTGCAAGTTCCCATACAGCTAAAGCTGCAAAATGTTTCAAGATTAAATTAAATTGTTAAAGATTCCTATCAGGTAAGCATTGTGAGTTAGCAATTTTGTCCTCTTATCAGTACATAACATCTTAGATTGGAGATGTGAACAGCACTGAGTGTACTAACAGCTTTAGGATAGCACTGTCTTCTTTTTGTAGAGCCTGGCCTTCCTGGAACACTGGTTTCTTCTTCATCGTGTAAATCAAGCTCTTCCTCATATTTAACCGTTTCTTTCCCAACTGGCATCAAATGATCATCCAGTTCACCTGAGTATTGTGAAAGATTACAAAGAAATAGCATTAAGAACAATCAAGCTTTGGTCTCTTCAGGTACTATGCAGATGTGGCTGCTCAGCAAAACATCTCAACTAATTTTTTAAAATACATTAATGCAAGGCTCCAAAACTTTAACTTTGGGGAAGGAGTGAAAAATGTTAAATTATAAAATGTTACTATAAATAAGTACTTAATAATTTAAATATAATGACAGTTATCAAAATTTTTAATTCACATGGAGTTTTACTAAGAAAGAGGGAACATTTATATTCCTGTATCATTCTAAAAAGTGAGCTTCTACTGTTGACAGTATGTCCTCAATTCTGAGTTGAGCCATCAAAATGTTATTCTTGTATAAATTTATTGCTTTGAATTCAGTGATCAAAAGGTGTAACTCATCAGATGGACAACATACAAAAGCCAAACTTGTTGTTTAAATGAAATATAAATATTTCTGTATTGCATTCAAAGCACTGATAACATGGAATTCTCTTTAAAACATTCTATAAGAATGTGCTTCATTACTAGAGACAATTAAAATAATCCTGCTATGTCTTATTTCTGGACAATGACTTACAATGCAGTAAATACAATTCATTTGTTAAGATTCACTTTAACAAACATGAAATTATTTTTTGGCCGTGGTATGTAGTTCCTGATCTATAACCAACACCTTCTACAGAATAAGATTATTTTCCCCTTTACATTAAGTATATTCAATGTAAAAAATTGTTTGTCTCTTATTAATATTGCATTTGCAATATAATATGTTAAATAAGAAAACTTCCCTGGAAAATGACTTTAGCTTAAGAGGTATATGCTGAATCATTAACTACATGACGACATCACAGAGCAAGGCAAGAGAAAAGAAGTTACAGTAGATGGACACATCAGAAATCCAATTTATATGCATAACAGTCACACCTTCTTCAACCTTTAATTATCAAAACACTCTTTACAAAAGAGACATTCCTTTTCAAATTCTTACCAATTTTGTGCAGTTTTTCACAGCAAATAAGAGCTACAACTCTCTCAGCCAATCTTGCACAACTCATTGGAGGACCCTAGAAACGTATAAATGTTTCTTAAATATATGAGTTGATTAGCACATTACTTCCTAAGTGTTAGAAACAATTAGTTTAATTTAACATAAAAATATTAGGCAAGCAAAGCTTAATAAAATATTACACCAATGAAAGTTTCATGAAGATACTTACACTCATTTTCCATGGAAACCACAATTACAAGCTTTCAAACTGAAAACTATTATTGATCAAAAACAATAAAGCACTTATTCCTTTGACCAATATATAAACATGCAAAAAAAAAACCAAGGCATTGGGAAGGATATCTAAGTATTTTTGCCCATGGAATAAACAAACAGTAACTGCTGGAATACAGGTAACAGAAATAGACACGTTTAAATGCAGTTACAGAGCACAACACAGGAAGAGAAAAATCGTGTGATTTTCATTAATGACATTGAAAATAATCTAAAAGAGGCGTGCACACATCTATACCAACATATTCACTTATTTCCATGCTTTTTCTTCCCCAGATACCTACAACAATTGAAGCTCGAAGAGGTGAGTTGATTGGCAGGTAGAGAGTAGAGTAAAATGTATGATCAGGTAGTTCTCGGGTTTTACACTTGGGAGCTAGGTGCGTAAATGGATCGCTTGGTAATCTAGCGCAGTACCTAAATTGACAAGAGATTTTTCAAATCATCAGAACTTGCAAATTGAAACCTAAAGACGTTTCAATGGACTCTTGCCTTACTGGAGTAAACACTACATAAAATCATTTCATGATACACTGAGCACTGTAAGGGGACATGCATGACTAATGTTCAGCTGACTGCCAAATAGGAGACCTCCAAGTCCTTTTCCACAAATCTGGTCTCTAAACGGGTAGTTCCAAGGTTGTAATGATGCACAAGACTATTCTCTCCCATGTAGCACAGCTTGCTTTCATCTTTTTTCAGTCTCTAGGGTTCACTGTCCTATTTCTCCAATTTGTCAAGGTTCCCCTCCAAACGGTAGCCCTTCCTTTGCTGTAGTTACGTCCCCTGCCTCCTAAATAGGTGTTAAAGGCAAACGTGTTGAGGACGCATTCTATACTACCAGGTCAATGAATTGAACTGCATCGGATCTGCTAATGGCCCATGACACACACAACCAGACACCAGCTAGCCTTTGAGTCATCTACCACTACACTCTGTGAATCTGACTGCTTTGCCATGTTTTATTTGCCAGGCCGTCCCACCCAAATGGTCTACATCTCACAAATATGACTACTGATGTGCTATGGCAATTCCATCAAAAGCTTTACTTAAGTGAAGTAAATGACATTCACTGATTTTCCCTTGTTCATAGAGTCAAACTTTTCAACACAGAAGACAACAGGATCGGTTCAAGGGCAAAAACTGCCCTTGAGGACACTGCAAACCACCTTTTCTTTACACATCTAGGCATCTAGGAACACATTTTATAAGTACTTGATCCATATGACTAAGGGAAAGTTGAGCAGTTTGTACCTCTCTGGCTCGTCGTCTTTGCCTTTTTGGAAGAGGGTCACAACATTCACCTTTTCCTGTCTCTGAGGACCTTCTCTAACTGCCATGACTTTACAAAGATGGAATCAGCTTGTTCCCTTGGAAGCATATTATCCTGTCTTGTGGAATGGTATTATGTTCAGCTTACTATGTTTTTGTTTTTGAATACAACAACAAAAACAACAGCAACACATTGATCTGGCAAATGTGAATATCAGAATTGGAAGATTTTACTACAGTTTTAACATGCTACTTATCTATTTTTAAATCTAGTTTGGTATCGGGGGGAAAAAAGGACCTTACTATCTAGTTTGAAATTAAGTTCTCAAGACAGCTTTAAATTACAGAACGGTTTTAATTACAAAGGAATCCATTATTACATTTATTATATCAGAGCTAGAATCTCTGTAGGATAAAGAGACCGAAAGTGAACTATCCCTTCAAACCAGTGCAATTACTTTCTTTTCAAGAGAAGACCCTGTTCAAGATTCCCAAGAGAAAATATGTACAATGCCCCAACCTATGTTCCCATGTTCCAAGACAAACTTACAAGCTTTTTATTCACAGACAAAAAGTAAAAGTGAACATGCCTCCTACCTATTTATGTGTCCAATTGCAGTGTTAATAGTAACTCTTGGACTGTTCTCATCTGGCCTCAACACATAGGGTGGAAATACATCATCATCATCAACAATGGGTTCAGTTTCAGTTTCGCCAGCATCAACAGATTTTGAGCATTTGTTTCTCAGGATCTTAACGTTTCAAGAACACAATATGATGAGAGATGTTTCCTTTAAAACATACTATGATAAATTTAACAAAAACAGGCACGTTCCTCTGGCCACATACCTTCTCAATGGCTTTGTATGTCTTAAGATCTTCTTCAAAACTTTTAATTTTGTCTGTATCTGCTAACATTATGTAATTGGAAATTGGTGCTCTAGCTCTTCCTTTTGACTGCACATAGGAACGGTATTCTGTGGGCAAGTCAAAACGCACCACCAAGTTGCATTTTGGTATGTCAACACCCTCTTCTACAATACTAGTAGCAATAAGTAGGTTGGTCTCATGTGCTCGAAATTTTCTAAGAACCTGCAAAAGTAATGAAGATGAATTTGAGAGATTGATTAATCTGACACTTGACTGCATCACCCATTTCCTCAAAAGCTACTACAATCTAGGAGAATTGATCAGACATTTGAAAAATTTGTTTAAGTATGCAGATATAAAGCTACTATAAAAAGTATTTTCAGAAACACAGCAAGACCATTTTGTCAGAATAGTCAGATTTCTAGCAATTATATCTGATATATATCTGAAATTATGCAAGTCTAATGAGATACTGCAGCCACGAGCAACAGAAGAACTCACCTATTTTATTTATTTATTTATTTCTAAATCGAGCATAACAAAATGCTGCGTTCAGGAGTGCATTTTTTTTTTTCAATCAACTATTTCTAAGGCTGAAACATCCTCTTTGGGGGCAAAAAAGCCACATTCTAGAGTTGGTACTTCTCATATTTATACTGTTTAGTAAACATTAAGGATTTTTTTTTTTGAGGTGGAAAACAGAAGGGTCAGAAGAAGCATAAAAAGTATTTTCCAGAACATTAGCAGTTGTGTCATTATATTAGAAATTCTAGAAAAGAAACAAGTATTTAAAAAAAAAAAAAAATTAAAATATAGAGATGGTACCATGTTAATAAAGAAAGAAGATCCCCCCAAAAATGAAAACTTTATGTTTTAAATTTGTTATTGAATAGGTGCCAACAACATTCATTGATTTCAAGTATTTGTATAAGTGGCATATGATCAGCTAACCTTCATTAGTAGATTAAACCCATACTAGTTTATGACATTTTTAAAGGCTTTATGTTCTGGATGACAGATGTGTCTTTTTGCACCCCTTTCATGCATGTAAGTGTATTTATATATACATACATGTGCATGTGTATGTGTGTTTGTTTTTAATCAGATTTATTAGGCATAATTAACTTTATTACTTATATGACACAACATTTTTTCATTTAAATACATTCACTATTCAATTCCTGATCTACTACACTTCAGGAGTTTTACTACATAGTTTTTTGTTTTGTTTTGTTTTGTTTTGTTTTTTACTGTGCATTTAAGTTAACGTTCTTTTACATTATTCTCTCCTTACCGTATAAAAGGCCAAATTTATACATGTACAAAATGATTTCAGAAGGATACCAGATGACAATATCATCACAGAAGCTAGAAAGTTGATAACCCAGCTGGGGTGTGGGGGAGGAATGCATTTGTCTTCAAAATACTTTACATGCATATGAGGTCAAAATCATGGAGTTCTATATTTATGTAATTCGGAGATTTACAAAACTCACTTTTAGCAAAAATAAACATAAAAGCAACTTAATAATTGTTAAAAATGCCAGGGACCTTGACTTTCTGTACAGTATTACTGTACCACTATTAACCCAACGGAGAACAATTAGATGACTGATGATCTCACAAGACAGGAGCATAATTTTACATGAAGTTTTAATTTGTTTGTACAATGTGACATAGCAATTTATCTAAACATCTGTTATTTTTATGAAAAACATCTGTATGTCAAATTAGTATGCATATTTGTTAAACCATGGGTATTCCCTGAACTTCCAGTGACTGTGCCCAGACCCTGTCTGTTAAAAAAAAAAAAAAAAGTTCTGAATGTACTGCTAGTTTCAATTATTTTTCTTGAAGTTACCTCTTCCTGTTTTCTGAATTCTACTTCCATCTGCTTGTTACGAGGCTGATTCTTGCCAATGCCATGT
This sequence comes from Oxyura jamaicensis, assembly GCF_011077185.1. Classification (NCBI taxonomy): domain Eukaryota; kingdom Metazoa; phylum Chordata; class Aves; order Anseriformes; family Anatidae; genus Oxyura; species Oxyura jamaicensis. The sequence continues at coordinate 39,808,973 of NC_048897.1, forward strand.
CCAGTTATAAAATTGCTACTGATGTAAGCCAGTTCTGGATCTTGTTTACCAGCTTCTTTTATCAACCTAAAAATATTACATGTGTTTTTAGAAGTCACACAAACCAAAAAATGGAAGACAATCTTTTGTTTACAATAACTATGTTAAAAGTGGACACATGAAAATTCTGCATCTTGCTAGCACATAAGCTAGCCTTAGATTTCTTTAAAAAGAAAAATCTCTAGTGAAAAACCTCTACAATGATAGTAAGACAGACCATGTACACAGCATGCAACTGCACGCATCACATATATTTTAGACTTACGGTAAAACCTGTTGTTAAAAACCAGGTATTTTTAAACCAAGCTACTACTCTAAAGCTTCCTGTTGTTACTAAACCCTATTCATGACATTTTAGTGAATTTCATTTTCTGTAAATGACTAACTGTAGCAGAAAGACCTTTAAGTGCTCCCTCAAAAAGTATGTTTCCTCAACATAAGGTGTTCATTCAGTTTATTCCCCTACATCTTTCTTTAGCTTATAAAAGCAGAAAAGGCTGACTAAGGCAATGCTTTGATTTCACAGACAAGCTGGAAGATTGCTTGTATAAATAAAGTACTGAATCTAGAATGAGGCATTTGTGGATTTAAGAGCATAATTACCTTGTGCAATCAAAGTAATTGCTTATGCTGTAGCATCCTTAGTTGATCTGTTTTCAGTATGGACAGAATCTGGGATTTCTCAACCATAGCAGACTTATGAGCAGCAGAGCCAATAGAATCAAGGGGTCACATACAAATAATTACACCTCTTGCATGTCTCACTAGAGCCTTCCCAGTACCAGTTTTCTCGTATCACATCCATCTGTCCATCAACTGAACTGGTCTTCCTCACATGTAAGGACAGCCTGCCTTCATACACCTCCAACAGAAATCCAAATTCCTTGCACTTAGATCTCAAGCAGTTCTGCCTCACAGAAGAGGCTGGGTGTTGTGCTAGCCCCCTGCTACATATCTAGCACGTGCCCAGCTAGCTGCTGTCAAACCAAATAGAAAATAGCAAAGTTCTCCTGCTCTCTCTCCCCCACTGGAATACTGCTCAAGTCACCGATTTTAATGAAGGTTATGTGAACATAAAGCACTTTGAAGGCTTCCTGCCTTTGTAACCTGTTTAAACTGGAACGGTCAGGGAGAATAAGGAAGAAAACGGAAAAGCTGCAAATAGCTTGGTATATCCTTATAGAAACAGACAGCACAAGGATGCAGGTGTATTAGAATGAGTCCAGAGAAGGGCCACAAAGATGATCAAGGGGTTGGAGCAGCCCTGTGAAGACAGGCTGAGAGTTGGGGTTGTTCAGCCCGGAAAAGGCTCTGGGTAGACCTTATAGCATTCTCCCAGTATCTAGATCTAGAGGGGACTACAGGAGAGCTAGGACAAGGTGGAATGGCTTTAAACTAAAAGAGCGAAGGTTTAGATTAGGTATTAGGAAGAAATTCTTCACTCAGAAGGTGGTGAGGCACTCGCACAGGTTGCCCAGAGAAGCTGTGGATGCCCCATCCCTGGAGGTGTTCAAGGCCAGGCTGGATGGGGCATGCGTAGGGTATGGCAGGGGACTGGAATTATATGATCTTTAAGGTCCCTTCCAACCCAAAACATTCTGTGATTCTCTTGTACTAGAGCAAATGCTCTGCTAGCTGAACAGATTCCCATTTCTATATGCATCCTAGGCCCTAGGGAGAGGCATTCTAAGAAATTAAGAGTTATAATGGGAGCAAAGCCTTATTTTTCTTTTATTTCTCCATATAGCATTTCTGCCAAGTTGTATAGCTTCAATTTGAGCATCTATCTAGTAAGCATTCCAAACATTCCTACTGTGTCTCACTCATTACAGAAATGGACAAAAATTAAAAGCAACTGAATAAACATGTCACCGTGCACAGCTTTGGAAAGTTCTTGAGAAACATTTAAGACTTTAACATTGTGGTCAAAAAGAAAATTAAGTAGTGATAGCTAGTAGGTATTGTTTTCCAAACAGACCCAAATTTCTGCTTTCAGACCCTTCTCTAGGGAAGCTGTGAGGCACTGCAATGAAAACAGATGGACATGGGGCCTCAAAAAGTGATTTCAGCTTCCTCTAAGCTCCATTTCAGATCAGGAATGAACTGTATATACCAAACAAAACAGTAAATGAGCCACTTCATCAGTTGTGTATAGTAATAACAAAAAAAGTTGTTTTGGGGCAGGAGATGGGTTGGTTTTGTTTGTTTGCTTTTGTTTTTCCACTCTCTAGTAGCATTTACAAACATAAGCAGTGGCTGCTGCTAACGATCTCTAAAGAAAGATTAGTCCTAATTACTGTGTCAGAGGAAAATCCTACCCCTTACTTCCACAAAGTCCAACACAGGCTACAAGTGTTGTCCTTCCTCACTTATCATGAAACTATGGACTTCATAAAACAGGATTATAGTCTTGAAGTTTTACTGTAGGACAGATTAAAAAAAAAAAAAAAAATGATACTACTACTTTAAGTTCATTTTGATCCATACTGGATTATTGGGAGCTTGAGTGACTTTAGTATATTTACTAATTCAAAAGTTTGTAACTTCCTTATTCAGGAAACAGGATTTCTACCTCTACGTATCAACATAGCTGCCATCAGCAGAGGCCCTTGAACTAAATCCTCTGTTTAAGTGAGCTTACACTAAGATTCTCCACCGAAGACCTCCAGGCTTCCAACAACCAGCCCAAGGGTGCTGATCTTCCAGGAGTTTTGAGACCAGGTGTACGTGATGTACAGGAGCATTTTGAAATTATGTTAGCTAACTTTCAAAAGTGAATTAAAAAAAGGTGCATAGTTTGATTTTTTGCTGCCCATAGCCTGTACCAAAAGGGGCCTAAAGCTTAAAGATGGCAGAAATCGGTTACCTATTGGATCTAGATATTATTCTCTGTTGGTTTCAAGAGTAGTTAGTATATAGTGTATAAGTCACAGTCTACAAGAACAGACAGCAGAAAAAAAAGTATTTCAACCTCATTCATAATTTAAAAGAAAAATAAAATTCCACATTTCCATTCATTCCCTGTAGGGTAGTGAAATACTCATTTCAACTCAACAAAAATAAAGTTATCACAATCTATTGAGGTTATTTCTTCAAGAGTTAATAACAGAACACGTTCATTTCACTGAGTGGCTTAATTTGCATTATATAGCATATTTATGTAAACATATTAAAGAGTGCAGAAAAGCAAACAAAAAAGATGAAGTTCACAAAAAACACATAGGCAAGTCTGCAGATCAAAGACTATATTATGTAGTACAAACTATTCAGTCAGGCAAAAAGTAACAACAGAAGGGTCAGATTCAGAGGTATCCAGAACTCAACAAACAGATTGCACAGGACATTTAGCACACTATTATAAACCTACCTCCCCTCCCCACCAAAATCAAGATGTTAATAAATCAGATGGCACTCAGTTTGTGGCAAATGGCATTTAAGAATTTCAAATGTTATGTATAACTATCATGGATCACATTCAGGAATAAGAACTGATAAGGAACGAGAGTACTGCAAAGTGTACCTTGGCAAATATTCCAGGGTTCATATTTTTCTTATTGCATACTGTAAGAAAGTACTTAGTGTTTTACTGAATAGGCGTTTTTATAAACATCAACTGTTAAAGTAGTACTGGTAAATCTTAAGATATATTTATGTAAGGGCAAATTTGATTTCTGTGGACTGGATCATATAATAATGTGATTTAGTAAGGTAATGGTAAAATTTCCAGAACCATTGCACTCAGAAGGCTAAAGGAATTTCCAGCATCCATTGCAAACATAAATTAAAAGACCGATTAGTACAAGTCAGTATATGTCTATTTTACAGTTAAGGTACAGTGTTTCACCTTCTAAACAAATCAAATTACAAACCCAGGTCCAAAATGAGCCCTTGAGTATAATTTTCAAAAACATTTGGCCCTTCCCATCCACCCCATATACACATAACCTGATTTTTTTGTTATTCTTTCTTTACATAGATCCAGTATTGTCTCCTAAACCAACTTTAAATGGAGTTCTGAAAATACACGATATACAATATCCTACATATTCACAATACTAACATCCATGTGCTGGCAGCTGTTTTTTTTTTTAATTATTTTTTTTTTTTTAAATAAAGAAGATTTACCTATTTAGAACAACTGCTGTGTATCTTCTTTCCACAAAAATAATTCCACATAAAATATTAGTAAAAGGAGATGGGAAATTAGTCTCTGGCTTCTCTTTCTCCTCAATTTCTTCATCCTCATCATCATCTTCAGAATCACTCCAAGACACATAATTATCCTGATTCCTATTGTTATACCATTCAACGCTTTCAAACTGCTGCCGTTCATATGGTTTGTATTTGCGCAAGATTTCAAGCAGCTTTATTACTTTTGGGGTTACAAATTTCAGGTCAAGTGAGGCAGGTGAGAAGTGCTCTTCACAGAGTGCATGTATTTTCCTTAGGAAAGTGTCTGTAAACAATAAAAATTTCCTGTGCAGCTCCTCTTGTTCATGTTTGATATACTTCTGTAGCTCTCTCACCATCATCCCAGCTACCTTATCTGCACACCAGGGTCCCAGAACAACCAACACAGCTCGACAGTCTGACAATATCTACAACAAATGAATTCAAATATCAGTTTAAATAATACATTCATGAATTATTCATGTAAGACTGGGATCTTGTTTCTCATATAGCACAATCTTTGTAAGGATTATGATACCTATTCTATTACAAAAATATTTAAAATTGGCTTCTGTCATTTAGAGAACCTTGGGAACTTTGGTTCTAAGTCACAACTAAACTTTAAAATTCTGACATTTCTGAACCTCAAATTTAAATAATATTTTGCAATTTGGTGAAACTTATTTGAAATTTGCCTTACTACGATAATTATGCTGAAAATGAGAATACTTCTTGAGGCACCTCAGTAAACAAAGCAGAAAGAATTATCCCTTTTGTTTAACATTGAACTAATAACAAAATAAATGCTTTAGTAGGCATTTTTCTATTTGTTAGTGATACTTCCCAAGCTTCCAAAAATATCTGAGCAGGAAGTTGCGAAGTTGCATTATGTTAATAAGTCTCACCTCTCAAAGAAAAAAATCTGGGGTATGTACTTTTTTCTGATAGGAAAAAAAGAGGGAACTATACACTACTCAGAGAAAAAAAGCATAGACTCTTAAGTACCATCAACATCATATCTGATGGCAAGGTTTTACTCCCACAGAGTCAAGTGATCAAACACTAAACAAGGAAATACAGAAATGAGTTGCAAACAATTCTAATCATGATCTGCATGTCCTGTTACAAAAGAAGCATCTCAAAACAGTCAGGATGTTGGTTTTCAGTTGTCCTCTTCCTTAATCCTTTCTTGAAGAAATATAGAGTAAGTTTTCTTTACACTATCTTCCCTAACATTTATTAGCTGTGGGACTTGAAGGCATTTTTTTTTCTAAACAAATTGTAACTGCATACAGAGCCTTGATTTTCCCCACAGCCAAGACAAAAAGACACCATAGGTGGAAAACATTTTTTTTTCTTAATATGGGTGCCTCCATCTTCTTGTAGAGCTACTGGATCAGCAAACAAGCACAGAGGGCTACATGCATCAGAAGCATAGCAGTTAATCCACTCCTCTGGACTATCCAAATCCTTGGGATTGCACCCAGCTGCCAGTATTCCGTATGTATTTTACCCTGTTGCATTTTAAGTTTAGCACAAAAGTAACCAAGACTTCCTCTTCTTGTGCAATTGTGACAGACCAAAAAGTAGAACTATAGCCTGCCTTACTTATCATCCTTCTCTCTGATGCAAATAATCTTTTTTTTCTGGACAGTGCCAGAGTGCTGGTTTTCTAGAAATATTTAAGGAAACTCTCTTCAGCCCAGAGTATTCCAGAAATACAATTGCCAACTTCCTCATAGATTGCCTTAGAAATACAACTTACTTCTAACTTCTTGTTAAATAAAGAGACTTAAGTACTTACATAGTTGTACCTCAGGAGGCAATTTCAAAGCCCAAACCCCAAAGGAAAAAAAGGGTGCTTTTACCTCACACCTAAAGTGAGGCGGGTCCCTGCACAATAGATGCTCACCGTGCCTTCTGTATTCTACTCTGCCATCCTGCATGACAACACGTGGGCAAATACGTAGAAAGGTAGGGGCAAGCTTCAGGTTGAAATTCCATTCCACTAATTCAATGTTGTTCTAAAATAAATTGTGGAAATTGTAGGGCTGTGGTTGGAATTTTTGCCTCTACTCTTACTTTATCATCTTGTAATACAACTACACAGAGCTTTTCCTAATATTCCCTAAGGCATTATTTCCTCTTCTGTACTGAATTATTCAAAGGTCATTGGAGATCATAAAGATTTCAAATTCTTGACTTCAGAAATCAGGTTGCAGAATATTTTTCTGCCTTAAGCTAATTCGAATACAAGATTCTCAAACCAGATGAAGTTCTGATCGTGGAATTGATGATTGACGTTTAAACCCCAATCATTACCTGCACTGGAATACAAAAATAAGTCTTTTCGCGTAGATATGCTAGGCTGACTTAGAAAGTTTCAGTTAGCTTAGAAAGTTTCAATAACATAACATATACTGCAAAGAAAAACAGAAGTATGATTTCAATTCCCTTTTTTTTTCCGCACGTTATGTCCTTACCTGTTTTGAAATTAATGTAGAATCTCTTTCCTTTGAATGCACAGATATGTTGCAGTCATTTAGAAAATGAAGCGCTTCATCCAATTCCTTTAATAATCTTCCATACAACCCACTTTTGTCAGTATATGGTCCACAGTCTACAACAATCTCACATGGCTGAGAAGTATATCTTAATTAAGGGCAAAGATCAAGTTATTTCAGCCTGTTAAGGTTACATGGCAAATAGCAAGGGCAATATGCAGTATAGTCAAGTATGTTTCTCCACCATGAATGACTAGAGTTACACTGTTAAATATATAAAAAAGGTAGAATTAAAAAGGTAAAAAAGTAAAAAAAAAACAAACAAAAAAACACACCAAATACCAAACTACCTTGTTCTAAAATAGTATTCTTTCTCATATACTTCCTAAAAAAGAGGTTAATATCACTACCTACACTTCAATATCAGAAAATATATGGCAAAGCAAATTGTATCTGCTTGATCACCATCCTCACTTCTGGTATTCCAAAGTGTACTCTTTTGATACGCCAAACAAATAAGATACATATAACATAGTTTTAGGTCTGTATATGCAGTTACACAAGTAAAGTATTTACTCTTCTTGAATGTCACGACTAGAAGTGAGAAATTCGTAAAAGCAAATGGTTCACATCGGCTCAGAAAAATATATTCAAGAAAAACAAATAAAAACACAAAGCAACTATTCCAGAACATGTTTTTGATGTTATCTGAAACTCAGTTCATACAAAACAGTACAGCTGGTGCAAGAAAATGTGTAATTTATTGTTTCACATTAATTTTCCTCCACAGCAAACAGTCACATTATCACTACTTTTGTTTAAAAATTCACAGCATTTTATAGTATATAAAAAACACAGTGTAAAACACTCACTTGCTTTAATATTCCAGTAGTGTTTTTACTGTTTCCTCTTATCTCCCTCTGGCTTTCATTACCATCTAAACCCAGTATAGTCATTTAAAACAACAAAAAAAAATCCATACAACTTCTCTGGCATCTTGTCCTGTGGATGTTGCAACGTTTTTCTAAATGAAATAGCAACATTACGGCATACGCTGAACATAAATCAGCTACTCCAAACATAAGACTGAGTTTCACAACAAAAAATGTTATGGTATGATTTTTGTTTTTGTCTTTTTTTTTTCCAACATAAAAAGTCTGAATATTAAAGCGAAGCACTCTTCTTATTTAACCTTAAGGAAAGATGTCCTTCAGCACTGGTTACTCAAAAAGCAATTTTATATTTTTAGGTTCCTGGCCATACCCCATATGGACGTAACAGCACCAGATACACACACCTTTCTTAAGGTTTCAACTTGGAAACAACTCTGATTTATTCCTTATTAAATGAAAATGCAGTTGTGAATTAAACGGCTATAATTGTACAACATACCTGTCTAAGACCACCAAATCAGTTGCAGTTTCAGCATTGCTCTTTAGTATTTTCTCCAGTTTCTGGATCTTCTCCTCTAACTCAGCAGGATCACATTTCCCATTTAAAATGGAAGCTGTTAATCCCAGGATTCGAGGACATGATGGGAAATTCTCACAGATCTGTAAATTAAACCAGAATGAAATACCTTTGGACAGTTGTTTCCAGCATCCTGCAAGCCTATCAAACTACCAGGCAAGAAGCCTAATAGGAAATTAGTATTTGAATAGCGAGTATTGAACAGGGAAACTAACACCCAACAGATATTTTCTACTCTATTGCCTGGAATTTAACCTATAGAACTAAATATTTTACAGCAATCACATTTAAATATAAATATTTACTTGGTGGAAATGTATTGAGAAATAGACTGTTAGCTTTGCACAGGATATCCTTGCCACATTTACAGACGCGCATCATAATACTTACACACTAAAAAAAAAGTATTATCTAAGAAATAAAGTACACATGGTTTGGTTAAACTTGAAGAAAGATCTAGAAAGACATCTGTTATAAAGGTTAACCATATTATATAAAACAAATACCACACACAGACAGCAATATTCCATAAAAAGCTCTACAAACATATTCAGAAATCAGTATTTTAAAAACAAAGAAACTGATTAGTACAGCCCATTTCCAAACAATCCCCCTCAAATATTTTAATCAATGAATTTAGAAAATGTATAATTCCATTTTTTTTTCTGTTAATGTCAGGTTTTCCTTTAATCACGACTATAAAATACAGTAAACACACTATTTTTCTGTCTCATAACATCAATGAAGTGTTAATTCATTACAGTAAATTTACAATTCCACAACATGCTAAAATATGGTTCCATTGATAAAATGGAACCATAAAATATGGTTCCTTCAATAGCAAAAGCTGGCTTAATTCCCAATTCTCCAACCCTTCCACCACACTCATTCTCCTCAACAAAGCATTAAAATGTTCATGCAGGGGAAACTGACCTTCATAATTTCACGGTATGGGTGGTCCTGGATTGCAAGATGGCACTCATCGAACACCAGAAGATTAATATTTGACAGGGATAAATATTCATTTCTCAGAACAGTCAAAGCAACATGACATGTCATAACCAGAACCTAGATAAAAGTGGGGGGAAAAAGCATTAGTAAAAAAAAGTACAAACTGCCTGAGGTCAAAGTGAAATGCAAAAGCTCTTCTGCAGGTCTTGCTATATGGTATTACCAAATGTGAATGCCATTTATTCATCTACCTACATCCCCTTAGTACATGGGAGAACGAAACATTATGTACTTGAGAAAGTAATCTAAGGGTTTATACACATCTCCAGTCACATGCCTAGAAAAACTAAATACAATAAATAAGTGATATTAACACCAGCAAGACTACACAGAACAAATGTCACTGAATTCAGTGACCCTTATCTGCCCCACCATCATGTCTACAGCAAGAAAAATATTTCTGCATAAACTGATAACCACGTGCTCATGCAGCAAAAATTAACAAAATTGTCATGGAAGTGGTAAAACCTACAGTGGGATTAATGACGGCAACACAAGATCTTTAAAAGGCCAACCTTAAATTCAAAGTTATCACTCAAATGTAAATCTAAACACGTTAAAAATTGCATCCTGCCCTCTAGCACCAGAACTTCTGTAGAAAGTTAGAATGATTATTTACAATTTAAAGAGGGCATCATTTAGGCATCGCAGTTAAGTAAGTTTTAACAGCAAAGACGGTTCAGTTAATTCAAAAAACAGAGGTGCAGGGCAGGGTATATATATGTTGCACACAAATTTGACTAGTTCAGCTTCTTTCTCAGACTCTAGAGTTCTGAACTCATTATTAGACAATGTCTATGCCAATAGAAGTACTACAACTAGGCCCTAATAACAAGTCCTATTACTGAGTACTGGAGTAATTGGTAAGAAAATTTATCAAATGAGCTAACAGAATAATTTTAGCTCTTCGGAAGAGCTTCAGGTTTATTTTAGATTTCTTAAAAAAATAATTTAACTAAAACTGTTGGAGTTAGCAAATAATAAAAAGTTCTTCCAAGAGAGAGCTACTGGATAATTCATTGCTGCTACATTTTCATGCTATAATCAGCATGAACTGTCCAGAACAGTATCTCTAATTTCTCAGTTTAGGCTTCCTGGATTTTATTAGCAGTAAACACATATTAAGACCATCTCTTAGTTTCAAGACTTAGGTTACAGAAATCAGCATATAATTATAGCACACAATTTTATCAAGAAATTCAACTCTTATGTACTATTTTTATGCTAACATTGAACCACCTACAAAAATATTACTATATTACTACGAAAGGCAATGATTTTCCAACTAAAAAGAGAACTAGACAGAAACCCAAAAAGGCAGAAATAAAAAGCGTGACAAAAAGATAAATGCTCTGATCTCTGATGACCATTCAGTTTTAACTTCTTTATTTATTACCTAACATTTATACTTATTTTAATGGCATTTAAAGTACAACCTGCACATTAAAAATTTCTTCTGCAATCATCATTATGAACCACAAGGTAGGGAGACTGGAAAGAAAGGATTAAAAAGAGACAGGTTTTTAAAACAACCTGAGTACCTTCTTCATAATTTCTTAAAATTGATATACAAATCTCACCAACACGCTAAATTTCGTATAGAACCAAAATGAAAGAAACTCTCAATTCTCATCAAGCCTAACTTATTGTAGACTCTGCTTATATTTGTAGTTTATAATTAATACATTACCTGATGCTTAGAGAATTCCTGACTCCATTTCTCTTTTGTCCATGATTCAGTTACCTCTAAACTTGAATACTCTCCCACTTTAAGATCTGAATGCGTCCTGACAGCTGACACTTGTTGAGCAACTTGATTTGCTTAAAAGAAAGAGACAAAAAACCCTCAATCACATAAAAATTAATATATGAAAAAAACCCTTAAGATGTATGCTCTATTACTAGCACTATATTTCATAATGTGATCTTTGTGAGGCCAAACCAGGCTGGCTGCATGGCAACTACCTCCATGTAAAACTACAGGAAGGAAACAAATTGCTAATTAAACTGCACTTCAGATTTTATGCCTTGATTTTAAACCAGAAAACAGGAAAATGCCAAAGATAAAGAGTTTGTATTGAGAGTATGACAGGCAAAAAGTGGAAGGTATCAATCACATTCTTTAGTCAGCTCAATATCCTTACCGCTAAGGTCTTCATGCAAAAGTTCCTCCCAACTATGCTTTCACACAACTTCTGTTAAGGAGTATCTCATGACAATAATATTAGCATATTTGGGAACTTTGTACACTTCTCCTCTTACCTGAGTTGACCAAGAACACAGTTCTTCTTCCATTTTTGTTGAAATCTCCCCTGATCTGATAGGACAGCTCTTTAGTGAGTAGTACTGCAATAAAAGTCTTCCCTGAGCCAGTGTTTAAACAGACTATTGTATTATGATCCAAAGCTGCTTCAAGCAGTTCAACCTAGGTTTAAAAATAATATTATTTGCAGCAATGCAGTGAAAAGGCTGACAAAAAACAACCCAAGTGGTAAATAAACTACAGACAAGCTAGTATTACCTCTTATAGGTCTTCCTCCCAGTGCCACAGAATTAAGTGTTCTTTAACAATGTAGTCCCTCATTAGTGACATGGTCTTGCTTCTAAAACTAAATTCCTCTAGTATCATAATTTATTCATGTTCTAAATAGCTTTCTAACTATAGCTTTTTAAGAGACGATTATGTTACTAGATAACTATCTGAAACAACAACTAGGGCTTTTAAATCTAATTATATACATCAATTCAGTCAAATATGCAAGTATGTTAGCTCACTGTGACATAACTTTTTCAGTAATACTAGCCAAATGCTAGCTTTCAGGCACCTCTGCAGGGCACAACGAGAACTGAAATTCCAGAAATCAGAAATGGCTTTCCATAGCAAACTAGAAATCAGAGTGCCCTGACAGCATTTCTGACACTACTGAAGTGTTTTGACACATATGTGAATCAAAATCTATATTTACTATGTAGAAGGCAGAAGGAGACATGACTCTATGCATATAATCACGGTGCAAAATGTCATATCTACTGTATCTGCCCCTAAAAGCATCTTGCAGGGAGCAGAGCAAGAGAATGTTCAGCTTAAAAGGTTGCTTTATCAGAGCAAACTGAGAAGAGGGAATGGGGATTATTATAAAAGTAGAATGCAGCCAAGGTAAGGAAACAGAGATAACTAGCTCCCAATAGGTGGAGCTATAAGAGATATATGCCAAGGCTGTATCCAACACTACTTTCTCCAGCTGCTCTAGATCTTTTTCTATTAATGCATTTAATTTTACTAATATATTAATGTCAGAAGAGAAAGAATTATCACTAGTACCTGATATTTTCGTGGCGTGTAAATGTTATCGTGAATTGCTTCTTGTTGCCATGGTAGTCCAAAAAAAGGACCCATTGGGGAGGAAGCAGGGGTCATGAGCTGCAGTCCCGCCATGCTGAGGGATTGCAAAGCAGGGCTTTTCATTCATTCATCCAGTGTTTCTTTCATTGCATTTTTGTTCCAGCACAGCCTACTACGAGAAGAAAGAGAAGCAATATTACATATAGTCATAACATTAAAGCAAAAACAAAATCTAAGAAAATAATACTTCACTCAAATTTTACTTCCAGTAAACACCAAGTCTCATTATTTTCAGCAGAACACTTCAACTTCAAACTTTGAGATTTTTTTCACTTTAAGATGTGTATTTATCAAAGTACAAAATAAATTCAAAAGGAGCTGCACTTCACAGGGCAAAGTTCATTCTAGCCATTTGGACTTGTACATTTCTGAATAAAGTTCCATTTGGTTCCATTTGTTTTCTGATGAACCCCCTTTTAAAATTTCAGATTAATGAAGAAATAAAGTTGTTCTAGCTTTGCTTCATGAAAGAAAATAAATAGATTTTCAAGATCATAGGTTCTAAATAGGTCTACCAAATTTTTTATTCTTTTTCCATGTAGTAAGTCCTATGACCAGTCAAAGCTTTACATACACATACATGCACTCAAAATGAACTTGATTTTAACCAAAGCAAAATGAACAGGAACTTCAAAAGAACCTGTTTGCAAATAAACAGCTAACTTAACCCAGAATCTGTTGAAGAGCTGACGACAATTTAACAAATGATTGCTGCTGACTCTGGTAAGAACTAATATAGAATGGGTCCCTCGTCAAGTTAACAGTAAGTTTCCAGAAAGATACTCTAATTAACAGAATCCATTCACATTTTGATCACAATTAAGCACCAGAAAATACTCTCCCCTACTAGAGGGAAAGTCCTCATCTTGATAACTGTCAGGAATGTCAAGGTAAAAATCAATTCTCATCAACTCAGATAAACTTTTTGAACGCTTCCCTCCGCCTTCGAAGTGGATACATATCCTATTCAACTAAATAATGTTTTCAATAGCTGGTTTTCCTAGACATTTCCAGATGCTCTGCATTCATTTTATGCCTTTTTTTTTTGAGACTGATGCTAAAACTAACCATGGCTTCAAATTGAAGACTTAAAAATGTATGAGAAAAAGCTAATTAACACCCTATTGTATAGAAATGTCCATGCTATTCTGTACAACAGGAAAAATAATTTTTGCAACTGTTGCACTAGGAAAGAACATCTGTAATTCTGAGACAAGTTTGATGTGCTATGTAATCAAAAACACTGACCTCTGAAGGTTAAGAGAAATAACTACTTTGAAAGACCACAGATAAAGCAGTCTAAGTAAAAAGAAAAGTATTCATTTCTCTTTGTATCAAGACAAAATTTTCTTTTATTTGCAATAGAGTATAAGCTCTTCATTGTATATTCATATTTCCAAGTTAAATATTACAATTTAGACCATGTTTAGAGACTGACTTGTATTCTAATGTAACTAACATTAAGTAACTAGGAGAAGTTCTGGTGCGATCAGACTGATTCAGTCTATTTTCCATCTCCGGTATACCTTGTAAGACAAAAAGAAGTCATTACTTTGAATTATATGATCATTCCCCTTGGACATTCATGTAGAAGTAATGCCACTTTACAAAAAAAAAGTCAGAGACAAAGCTTTGTTTCATTTTTTTTATTTTCTAAAGGGGCAGGAGAATCCTGAAGGACAGTGTGGTTAAGTTGAAATAACACCGCTGCACTCCATTATAAAGAACTATTTCTGCTTTAAAGGCAAACAGTCAGAAACAAATGCTTAGTGAAAAAGAGGGTAAAATTAACTTCCTAGTCTTTGACTCAGGGATCAACGCACTTCCCTCTCTATCAAAAAAGTATTTCTTTACTAAAAGGAGATTGCTACTGTTCCAGGAATCTAGTCTGATATTTTAATTTGAGCTTCACAGAAACTGCCAGGGTTAGAAGATACCATATATAAGATGTGTAGTCAAAGGCTTAATAGAAAAAAAAAAATGTATTTTTTCCAAGGATGTATTAGAGAATGCCCTGGATATTTTAACTGATTTTTCCAGTTGCTTTTGAATGAATCTCCAAACTCAAACAAATCTTGTGAGTACTTCTTATTTACTTTTTCAGTCCTGTAACCTAAGTTACTGTTTTCAGCCTAGGTCTTTCAGATTCTCTAAATGAGAAATAACAGAACAATACAATATTGCTTTATTTGGTTGCAAATATAAACCCAACATAGGTTACACACATCAAATTCAGAAATAATTTTTTATTCACTTCAGTTGTTATATAAGAAGAGTCCTGGAGATTTTAGAGTTTTCATACATTTCAGGCCATATACGAGAACATGCAGGTTCTGTTCTAATAATTGGACTAGTCGCTTTATACAATGTTCAAATCCAGTAAGACCAAAACTGTGTTTGGTTCACTCCCTCTTTGGGACCAGTGGCTTCATAGACAGCTGCTCCTTCACTGAAGTTTCCACAACTTTGTGCCATACCAGACAAGTAGCACGAAGCCTATATGTGTGTATGTATATGTTTATGTAGTAAAAGATGATCATCCTTGATATTCTGATCTACTACGCATTTACATATCAAATGTACTGATGTTAACCTGTATGTAATTAATCAGATTGTATCAATCTCATGGTAAGGACTCTCATGCGATATATAGTCTTCCCAGATACTGGTAGAATGCATCTGGAAGCTCTGGGCATGCTAACATAAAAGCAGCTTTTGTATGAACTGACAGCTAAGGTGCACGAGAGTGGGGGAGACTAGTGGAAAGTTCCCCCCCCCCCAAGATAATAGATGAGGCTTTCCTTTAATGTACCTTGCTTCTCTTTTTTACATTTCAATGAGTATCATACTATTTGGTAACACACACCAAAAAAAGTCCTTTGAAGAACACAGAGGTCTTTCTGATGACTACAACATTTCATTGAAATGGCATCAGGCACTTTTCTCTGCTTCCACAAAGTAACTCATGTAGAAGCATAGTTTCTATTTGCTTTTCAGTTTTAAAACGAAACCTGGTAACAGTCTTTATAATTGCTCAAGGTTGGAATGGACCAGAAAAAACATATATATATATTTTTTTTTTACTAAGGTAATTCCCCCATCATTTTCATGGGTAAACTCAGCCACTTTGGTCTTACAAGGCATTCAGGATCAGCAGTGCCTCCTCTCTGTTTACTATTCCACTTATTTTGTGTTTCTTTTCAAAACATAAATACAACTTTGGGAACAAACATTAAAATATTAAAAATTAAGTATGCTTGAGAAGTCTTTTAGTAAAAGGAACTTAGGATCTTTAGGATCTAATATTCACAAAGAAGCTTATCTCCTTTTCAAAATACTTCTCCATGACAATGTTATGTTAGCTATTTCACTACAAGGAGCACAGAGATTCATACTTAAATACAGCTCCAGATGGATCCTGTGAAGCACTGCCTTGCTCCTGTGAAAATCTGCACATTCCAAACTAGTTTTGTTTTCTACATAGCTTCATGAAATACCTGCTCTTAAATATAATCATCTCATCAAGATCAAAAAGCATTCTCATTAAAAATCATGCCATTTTTGAAGTGCAAAGGAAGACGTATGTATGCATTAGTAACTTAAAGCAGTATTTTCTTCTTCAGTTAATCATACTATTATTACCCTATAATCTGATTCCCAAAAAGCAGGATTTAGCTATCATGAACTGCATGATTAATTAGCAAAATAACAGTGAAGCTCTTATCAGGCAGAGCACACTTGGGAATAGCTTTGATTCCCACCCACTGCACGGTTACTCAGGTAATAAGAAAGAAGTCCACCTCTGTAAATCACCATTGCTACTTCCTGATGTGCTGAACAGTTTCCTAGTCCTGGCCTTCATTTTTATTATTTGTACTGGAAGTATATAAGATCTGACAAGACCAATGTCAATGTTATTATGGGAATAGGCCATAATAATGAAGTAATTATATCATTATAAGTCTCTATTTCAATAGCAAGGAAAAATATCAAGTTCTTCAATAAAAGAAAAGCAGTGCAAGACTATCTAGAAATAAGAAGGGGAAAAACACATCTACTTGAAGAACAGGTTTTAAATTGGAAACAGTTGAGATATAAGTACATATGTTCAGAATTTGTGGACAGAAGTTAACTGAGCCCTTAAACTAGCTAAAAGGGAAGCAGGAAAAAAAAAAAAAAAACTGTCCTGCTCTGCCAGTATAAGTAACAAATATATCTGCAAAGATGTTCTATCTACCAACTGTGTTATTTGGATATTGATACAGCAAGAAACTAAGAACTTCCTGAAGTCAATTTTGAGGGAAAAATACAGGAAACAGAAGTCATGCTTCCTGTGGCTCTAGTCTAGGCTACAAAAGCTGGACAAAGCAGCATAGTATCCAGCCTTATCTGTTCTAAGAAAATAAATACTGAAAGGTCCATTTTTTTGGCCACAAGTTTGGGTAGTTTAACAGCAAAATCCACAACTTGATATCCTTACTTTAATGTATGTATATGTGAACACAGAGTGAACTGTAAACTTCAATTAAAATTAGCCCAGTGTTCTACCTTTTAAAGAAATGTATTTCAAAAATGTACAAGGTTGGGAATGAACATTTAATAGCAGCTTCTTCCAGGCTAGAATGATTCTGGAACAATGGTATAGGTTTTTCAGCCACAGGAACATACCCAAGTTGAAGCAGTCCCTTGGTGTACAAAAAGGCTTCCAGTTTTACTGCATTAAGGAATACAAGCCAAACCAAGTAGGGCACTCACCTGAAATAGGACATCCTGGATCTAGCCATGCTCCAAGGACTGTTTAAAACATTTATAGAATGATACTGAAGTAAACAGAAGAGACTAGAGCCACTGGGATTCATCTTTCAAGTTTTTAACCACCACTTGCATTCATATTATGTGTTATATTTATAAGAAGTTAAATACAACACTACACCTCCCTCCTATTAAGAGCAAAAATCTATGACTGCCAAATACAACATTTCCTCTGCCTTCAAGACCTCTAGCCTTGATGTCTGAATTTCTACCTGACAGTCTTAGTGATAAAAAAAATATTTCTGATGCTATAGGCTTTCATCTTCGCCTACAAATTTCCCATTTATTATCTAAAAACATTGTCAGCACTGGAAGAAAAAACAGATTAACCTCTGATAGGAAGAAACGAAACAACACTTACTTGAGAGTAAATGAACCACAACCCATACAAGAAATAGGAATAGAAACTTGCTGCTTGTATATTCTCTGACATGAGCACCTAAAGAGTCTGAACATCACTCTTATAACAAATTACATGTCTGAGTGCTACATGAAACATGAATTTGTTAAAAGATCTAATACAGAAAATTCTTTCTTGGTGATGGATGAACAAAAAAATAAATTTGTAAAATATTAAGAATACGAACTACATAATCAAAGATCGATGTAAATGTTAATTTTTTAAAATGGAAAATATTCAGTTAACACTAAAGTTTTTAGTATAGTGACTTCTTTTTATACTATAAGCTCTCTCCAGCAAGTATTATTTTGCTCAAGTGAATGTGAACATACAAGATTCCTCCATTATCTGGTTACTGAATCAGGATCAAAAGTACGCTTTCCTAAGTTTCTGAAGGACATCGTTTGTCCCAGATATTTAAAGTAAAAAAATACTTTCAAACAGTATAATTAAAGAGGATGAATCAGAAATCCCCGTTATTGCATGCTATCTTTAACGTATTTCAACGTGTACAGTGAAGCTGCACAAAACATTCCTTATCAATTATCCTTCAAAGACCTTCACCAGATGCACTACCAGTTTTTGTTGTCCTACAATATTTTTAAAAATAAAAATTTAGATCTATTCACTTTCAAGACATACAAACAATGCATAAATGCTTATAAAGCTTCAACTTAAGTATTCCTTCAAAAATCAACTTCCCTGGTTTTCCTAGTAGAATCAGTATTCACCGTGAATGTTCATCTTGAACTACATTTTATTTGTTGTAATTTTGTGATTTAGAAACAACCTTATAGTACAACCAGAACATTGGTCTCTAACAGAAAACCAAGGGAGTCAAAGGTTGCTTTTTGTTATTCAGAAAACTTTAATCAGAGAACCTAGGAAAATGAAGATTACACTGAGGCTCCACATTTGGATGAGCTGCTTCTGAAGAATTTTGACGTGCAACAAGATATAGTTAGCAGCTGGAATGCCTGCCAGACTCCTCCTAAAACTACTGACAATAGGAGAGAAATACACTATAATGTGACACTTAGCAGATTCAGATAAATGCACAACCCCTGAAGTCCTTCAAGTGTTCAACCGCTGGTACATGCAAACATGGATTTGAGGCAAATGCCTAATAAACACTTTCTGTTGCAATTAGCCCAGCTCTATCAACAGACCCAGCAAGACAGTTCACACCAACAAACTTATGCTGCTGTACATTGTAACAGACCTTAAAGCAATAGGATTATAACTTGATATATCAGCATAGTGTACATGGGCTGTAAGGTATTTGCCAGTACAGAAATTAAATGAGAAAATGAAAATGCATCTGTTTTCTAGCATATCGGTACTGACACAAGCATACAAGGCATTCAGAGTAAGTTTAAAAAGGAGACAGTTCTCCCATAACAAATTCAGTCGTGCAGCCACATACTGGGACAAACTAATCTTTTAAAAAGATGCATACAAGTCCCAGTGAAACCAGCATATCTATACAGTTCATTAATCAGGGGTGCAAAACTGCTGGGATGTAAATTCCTCCTTTCACCCCCTTACACAGAGGGCAAGAGATAAAACTTGAAGCACACAGTATCTAAATATAAGGCAAAGGGAGGTGAGGACAGGTGAAATTAGGTATATATATGCCCTCACTATGACATCGAACTGCGTATCAATTTTTTTTTTAATACGCAGCTTTAATCAGATTAAATTTAGTCTCTCTCCTGTTTTTGCGCAACTATAACCCAAACTGAGACATACTACTGAGAGTAAGACCAAAACTAGTTACCTGATATCTACTTTCCTCAATAACTTTATCTCCTGAAACAAACTTAATTCTAATTCCAACACTTTGCATCTTCCCTCTTCCCCTTTCTTTTCCTTTCTATTTCACCTACACAACCATATTTGAATGTAAAACCCACAAGAAATGTTAAACAATAACCACTTTAAGAATACATTCGTAATCATATCCAGTTTTACAGAAAATAAAGGCATGTGTTGCATAGCAAGCACCTTTCTTTATGCCATTGCTTTACTTTACCATCCACGGATAACATAATGTAGGTATTTTCATTATTCCTTCCAAAGAAAGTCAACAAAAGTTTCTATATCCACACGCACGGCAGTCACTTAATGGTCCTGAAGGAGCTTTAAATATAAACCAGGAGAATATATTGAAGCGGTGCACAAAAATCTGTTTCTCCCATACCACAAAGCACGGACTTACCGTTTTAATTTCTGCAGCCTCTGTGCTTATGCTTTCCAAACTGCATTTTGACATCATGATACCAGCTTGTAGGTTAATCACATAATTTGCTAGCTTCGGTTCTTAAAAAGACAACAACAAAAAAAATCCCTCTTAAGTATAAAAATGATTTGAAAAGAGAACTACAATACCAGGGTTAATTGTGGAAATTCATTTGTTATAAACATTATAAAGACATCAGTGCTATACTAAAATTGTTCATTTCTCTTGGCCAGTTAAAGTCCATCCTGAACATGAATTATTTTACTTTAGTAGTAGAAACAAGAAATTAAAGAGTCATTTAAATGCTAATTTTTGATAGTTTAAATATGCAAGGAAAGCATATTTCCCTAATCCTTCTTAACAGGTTACTATGATTAATATTAATAATTGGTTCATATGAGAAATACAGTAGAAGTAGGTTTTAAACGATTTCCTGTCTTTCAAATGTAATGTTTTTTCCCATGCACAAATACTTTCATTTCACTTAAGATAAACATTTAAATTATTTCAAAATGAAATTCAGATTTTTTTAATTTGAAGCCACAATACCGTAAATTGATAAAAAAGACAATTTCTAAGCACATTAGCACATGTATATTTAAAGTAATATTTTGCAATTAATAAATGTCAATTTGTATAAAAACACATTTAACTACACATGTAAAATAAGCAGTAATTCATGACAATTTCATAGATACTTTAGAAACTTTATAAAACTAACTTAAAACACAAAACATAGTATATCTAAGCAGATTTACAGTATTCTCAAAGCTCTAAAGCGAAAAATTTAGATGAGATATTCACCTAAAGTATTAGTTTTCCCAGACCTAGAGAGATTCTGAAGTCAATTTTTTTTTAATCAATACTGAAAACTTAAATGCAAAATGAATCTTGATGAAAATTTCTACTCCGATCAGTTCCATAAAGTTAACGAGAAGGACACTCCCAAGATTACTTCAGTATGTTCATTTTTACCTCAAATGCTGATGCTGAGCTTTTCCAGAGTTTCCAAGCCTGTAATTTTGTTTCACCCTAGGTAACCTAAAAGGCAATATAAAAAGAGAGCATTTTAACATGAGCTGCCATAAAAATCAATTGTGCCATGTGGTAGTCTGCTTTCTTGAATTTTAATATTTAGCTCTGTAGCAACAGCACATGGTCCTTCAAAATCTAATTATCATATGTCCTTTTTTGTCTAGGGATACAGACAGTCAGCATCTGAAAGCCATAAGTACTCAGGAGATATTTGCATATTTTCTGTTTTATCTGCTAAAGTAATTGCTAGCTGAGTACAACTAGATTTACAATTTTCTTCCTCTGTGCTCCCTCCACACAAGTTTCACCTAATACTGTGATGAGGTCTTAAAGCAATTTATCAGCAGACACTTTTGAAAAAGCTTAAAGAATATGCACTTCTTTTGAGAAAGCAAAACAAACAATTTTTGCTTTATTTTACAGCAAGAACATGTAGGGAGTGGAAAGCAGAAAATCTGATGAGTACCGTGTTCACGTATAAAATAGACCGACAAATCTTACTGCCAGGGATACTTTTCAAGTCACGTTTGCATCACACACATCTTTTTCTGCACAAAATACAGAAAATTACTTTTAGGATGTAGTGAGTATAACTTAAATTGATTATGATACGTTCCTGTTATGTCTAGATTATTCATCTATTCACCACCTCCAAAACATGAACCAGAATACATATTGCACTGAACCAGAAAATAGCTTAACAACAGAAAACTGTCACTTCTGTAGGAAAAATACAGAAATAAACCACAGTTTATATTGTTTCTTCCTGCTTCTCTTGCAACTACAGCATTTAGTTACCCTTCCACATAACAAACACAAAGTCTCAATTATTTGTCAGCAGAGCTAATGCCATGTATTGCTTCACACAGCAAATACACTTTATTCTATAATCATAGATGGCAAGCAAAAAGCAAACAAATTGGTAGGTAAGATCTGGGAGAACCAAAGAAGTGAGTAATTCTCCACCAAGCCCAACAATTTCCTTTGGCACATCCCAGCTGTAAACCAGAAGACTGCAGCCTTAATCGATTGGCAGGCAGGAATTACAGTAGGCCCTTTTAATGCTGAAACTAACATATAACCAGACAGGCCACATTCCTGAGATGCAGTCAAGTTCTCCTACAAAACAGCAAACTTCTACGCCATTAGCATCTAAATGGTGCTGGTACACCCGCCCAGACAAAAGCCTGGTGAAGCAGCCAGCCAGGCCTGCAGACCCAAGGCATGTGCAGCTTGCCAGTGATCCCAGCCCAGCAAGGGACACAGACAGGGCTTACCCCAGTAAATTACAAAACAAACAGCCAGCTTTGATTGCCTACAAAAATCGGAGCCCAATCTGATTTTTTCAACCACAGAATACATGTATATAATATATATAATTTTACACTGGCTGTAAGTCTTGTTAAAAAAGCAGAGGAGAAAAAGGAAAAGTGACTTTTTAAATGACACTGATACCACTAACAACAGAAGACATTCTACACAACTCAAACTTAACAGTTTGAGAAACTTATTCATGAACTGTAACCAGCTTGACAATGAACTTATCTTGTAAGATCTGTGCAATCAGACTGAAGCTCACGAGAGTTATGGGGTGAACCATTGTCATGCAAACACAAACGAATTGTAGTGTGATTCAAAGTCCTGCAGCATCAGAGGGTAGAAACCACCATTATGGTTAAGAGAGAATACTTTGGGCTGGCATCCTGTGTGTGTGTGTACATGTTATAAAGTGGAGTCAGTACCACGTAGGAGTCAGCTTTCTCTTCAATGCATTATCCCAGCAACCTTATATTTCAAGGTATTTTTCTTTGGTTTATTACACTGAAAAAAAAGCTAGTCAGGAATGACAGTACAAACTCCATACTACCACAGATTCACTCCCCCCCCCAAAAAATACTCTTAGCATCTGAGGAACTAATAGGCCTTCTCCATGGAAGTCAGGGAAAAAAAAAAAACATACTCAGAACAGTCCTTTAAATGAGAAGCCAACTGTAAGAACACTGAAACATTTAATAGATTTAACAATTAAAGTCAAATTACTCCATGTAATACTTACCTCGCCTTTTTTTCAAGCTATACTTGAAAACTTACCCATTTAAAAATCACAGTTAAGTGCACAGATCCTAATTTACGCAGTTAAGGATATTATTGCATCAATATCACAAGAAAACATAAGCAAACATATCTATGAATTTATCTATCATGCGGTCCTTTACTTGTGTAGCAAGTTATTTACTGGTAATTATTTAATTTAGCTAAAGGTTATATTTAAGCCTCTCAGGCAAGTGTGTGTTTTGACAGGAAGGCAATTAAGCAGACCTTAGGGCAGGGATTTCTCTTTTCCCCAGCCCAGGGGCAAGCTGTGAGGCAAGTACAGTTCCAAAGCACCAATTATTCTTGCTTATGGTAAGTAAAAGCAGCAGCTGCCCCCTGAATATAACCCCACGTGGGGATTTCAAGCCCGTTATTTGCGTAAACAAAAACATAAATCCTTCCTCCCCATGTGGCAAAAAGTCAAGCTCTCCAAAACACAGGTGTTTGACAGTTTTCTGTTCTTTCTCTGCCAGAACATCCAAAGTTACTAACAGAGTCCTACAACACAAGAGGTCTCTGAAATTATTAGTATCGCAACGCAAAAAAAAAACTATACCTGGGTTTTAAGTCATCTTTTACAGTTTTCACCAACAGTCTAAATGAGAGTTCAAATCTCGTTGTGTTGATTATAATATTAATTCATCTATCACCTGTGAATCAATGTGAAAATAGTAGGCTTACTTTCCCCGAAGTAATTTATGTATTAATAACAGTGCAAATTAACTGATCCTAATGGAAGTATTATGTACCGGTTACTACATTATTTAACTACATTTTAGGCTTTGTGTTTTTTAATCTGTTTTCCTAAAACAGAAAAGCTTCTTGCTAATCACACTACAGGTCTGTATATACTCTTTCCTGGCCAGCTACCTGTGGGCACACTACTGGAATTTTCTTTTATACGAAGCTGGAATAGAATCAATATTAAGGTCATAAAAATATACTATAAAGACAGCCAACTAACATTCCCCAAATTAACAGGCCTTTGATGTCTTTTTGCATTAACATTTCTATGTTTTCTTGCCTCAAAAAGAAAAAACACCCCACCACACCTTCTCAGATGCCAGGGAATCCAAACTCCAGATATCTTCAGATAGGGGGGAAAAAAAGGGGGTGACGGGGAGGGTAGGGAGAAGACTTCATTCATTTTAATTAATTTTATGCATTTTTTTCTTCAGTAATCTGTAAGACATTTCTATTTGCCTGCCAATTTTTATGATTTTATTTTAAACAGACTATATATTGTCTAAAGGTGTAGATGAAAACATTCTGTGGAATCTTAACAGCGTTTCAAGTGCACTCACACAAAATACAAAGAACAGAATTCCCCACTGCCAGACAAGAATACACGTGCCTGTTTGCAGAGCAATCTGAATAAATTACAAAATGGAAAAGATCATTAGAAAAGGAAGTAATTTACATGTCTGGCTAACCAACTTACTGTGCACAGCACAAGAAAAATAGAGGTTTTCAGAGTAAGCCATTTCTTGTTTTTAAGAGCTGAGAACCAACAAGGCTAACATAAATGACCTGGATGATAATCTCAAATCACCAAGTGCAGTGCGTTTGGCAGTGTTAACAAAACCAACACTAAAAATTTTGTGCATCATGAAGCACTTCACATGGATTACAGATATTCTGAATTTTCTAAGAATTGAAATAACCTTTCATTTAACAGTAGTTATTACTGCTGTCTATTTGAGTCACACTGAAAAAATTGCAATCCTTGGGAAGGCAGTGGCTTTTATATCCTACAGAAGGCCCTACAGAAGGACTGGGTCTCATCCCCTGAATAGCTACATACCTGGAGGAGTACAATGAACATCGCATTAAAAGCTACAGCATTTTACAAATAATGCTATTCCCTCCATATAAACATATGCACATAAGTTAGAACTTAATTCTTTTACATTATTTACAGTTAAACAAATTAAGAATAATAAGACTTCAAGTTATAAAGAATTAGTGATTTTTAGTTATTTTAATGAATTGGTCACTTTTCAATATTGTCCAAAGAGGCACATATATTTGCATACTGCCTGACATTCAAAGAAGCCTTTAAAATTACATTTTAACATTATGAAACTGGAAGTTTCATACAGTATTTTTGCATCACAGGTTATTTGCAGTACCGTTAGCTTTCAAAAATAACTGGCAGCAAGAAACCAATTTAGATATTTTATAAAAAAAATACTTGATGAAAAGATAGCAATAGGACAACTGAAGTCCTTAGCAAAGGTAAAGTGTCAAAAAATAGCAGCACAGGACAAGGCACGTTTGTTTTGTGTATTTTTAGACCTGAACTAGAGGTAAGAAAAACTGGAATGGTTTGTAAATATTATCTTGTGCTCTATAACTTAAAGCTTGCAATGAAAAAGAAAAAAAACATCTTTATTTATCAGATGTCTCAAATAGAAATCTTAGGAGTGTAAATATTGCCTTACTATTGACTCTGAAAAATAAAGGTATTTAAGACGCACAAAATACAACTGGAACACCTTCTTGCGCACTATGCATGCGATCACTGATGCCTAACAGTAACAAGCTTAAAATTTAAAGCCCCCCCCCCAAATGCCTTTCACTATCTCATCAACTATGAAAGACAGAAGGTCAAACAAATAGACAGCCAAACACAGTGAGGTTGTGAAGTGCCCTGTTCATCTTAAGGGTCCCCTAACTGCAGTGCGGATGCAGCTAAGCACCAGTAGTATACTCAGAGCCTGTGCACACAAATCAGAGAACAGACCTGGTCTGGAGTCAGCTGTCTGTGAATCTTCCACAGGAGCAGAACGAATACAAGGTGACAAAGAATTACTGGAGATAAAATAGGTATCCGTGAGAGACTTCTCTGTTTGTGTGTATGTTAGCAAGTATTTTTGCCTAATGCCAAGTCTACATTATAGGTAAGAACCTTTTTAATCCAGTGCAGCATTAGTCCAATTTTTCATGTTAGCTCAGTACCTCACAAATACCGTAATGTGTATTTATACTATGCACCTTACCAAAAAAAGGTAACTAAGCTGCTCCTCCTTGCTGAATAATAATAAAAAAAGCTTCAAAAATTGAAATATGGTGTTTTGCTACTACCTACATGAGCCATTAAAAAATAGGGAAGATAAGCATATATACCTTTTACTTCTCAAAACGAGAGTGGAAGCTATCCCTACCTATAAACAAAAGCATTACCCAGCAATGAACATAACAGGGAGGTTCCAGATATCAAAGCTATTACTGAATATTGCATCAATTTATTTAATGATTATTGAGGCATGTTAGCAAGCAAAAATAATGGAATTTTGCTAAAAAAATCAACTTTTTCTATGTTCTTACATAAAACCATTCAGGGCTGAGAAATAGTATTTTAAAGCAGTTAAATCCCGGTAAACGGTGCAGTTGAGAGTTTCCGATGTTAGTTTAGGTTCTGGAAGCAATATAACACTGTAGCACTCCACCTGGCAGTTAACCCTTCTGCCCAGGGGAACTCAGAATTAATATATTCATCAAGTTCTTTCAGTGCCAGACCTAGCCTGAATAACCAGCACAATATTGCACTGGGAAGATAGACATACCTACAGGATCTTGGTCCACATTCATCAGTTAAATGGAATTCCTCTCTTCTGTAGTACTAAAGCATAGTCCTACAATTTAGTCAGCCGAGAATTGTATTTTCAGGGCAGAACATAAAGATAAAAAAATTCAGAAGAGCTTTTATAAAAATACATATATATCATTGTAGATTTTGCTCTGCTCTCAGTTCTAGCTTGCACTATAGTTGTCAAATCACCTACAATTATGCCTAGTATCACCTGATTGCTAGGGGATAAGCAAGCATTTTACAGGTTGCTTGATTCCAGCACAATTAAGCAGCAAACAGCAGGTAGTCATCAATAAAACACTTCACATTTTTTTGTGATTTTGTCAGTTCTGCAGTTTTAGAAGAAGAAATATCCAAATTCTGTGATGTCCACCTGGCAGCTGCATGAGCAGAGCCTGGACTATCTCCCCTTTCCACCAGTGTCCTAAGCTTCTACTCTGGATATATTAGGAACCTACCAACAAAAAAAAGGCAGCTTAACAGGTATATTCACCACAGAAATCTTGGAGGCATGGAAGGAAAGACAAGAGAAAAGGTAAGGAGTGGAACACATCACCATGTTGACTCTGGAGAAGGAAAAACAGATTCACATGTGAATCTCTAATTTGCACTTATCACCTTATCATTCTTCCAACCTGGGTTGAGAAAATTCAGTGTTTGACATTTATGACTCATTCTAGGGCAGCACATCATGGAAACATTCCTTGACACCTTTTGTTATCTGACCCTTGGGCAGCTCTACAAATGCTTCAACACTTCCACTTAACGATGAGTACTGGATGAGGAATATTTTCTTGCCCTCGCTTATCCTCCCTGTGCCCTGCAGATGACCAATTCCATAGGTCAAACTGAGCACACAACTCTCCGGAGGACAATCAAATCCAGACTAAAGAGATCCATGAAGCAGCATACAAGGGTTTGGAAGAAGCAGCAGCTGTAATGAACACAACCTTTTAGGCAGTATCAGAAAAATGCTGCCAGCACTTAAATGACAAAGAACAATGAAAGCTAAGTATGAAGGAATTAAAGAAATAGGTTTCTAGAGGCAAAGAAGAAAAGCATGAGTGCAAGCAAAACTTTCAAGAAGTAGAGATACACATGCTCAAATTAAAAAAAATACTGAAAGTCATAGGACACCAAGTAAGAGACATTTAAAAGCAAGGGAATAATACACAGTTTAAGGCAAAATAATTATTCCACCACAGCATCCCAATGAAACAGGTCTGGTTAAATCCACAGCATTAACACCCCTTAATTCAATATTGACTTTTACTAGGAAACTTTAAATAATCAGTTAAAAATTTGTTTGGGTTTTGAGGTTTCCTTTGAAACAATTACTTATTTACTGATATTAATTACCTGGGACTACAACTGATGAATATGAGCCTCCAATAAATTAGGAGGGTACTATTAGCACTATTATTTACGTTCACTTACTTCATTTACCTTGTTAATATATTCCATTATGCAGAACAGCTTGTTTGTCTGCCTATTACACACTGTGGTGTATTTAGAAATAATTTAGAACTCAGTTATACACAAATTATTTTAAAGCATTATTAAACAAAACTTTACAATATGTAAATATTTAAATATAACTGTTTTTTTTCACTGAATAATAATTTGATTTTTATACCTACAGCTAATGAGCTGACTTATTTGAGTGGGCATGAAGAGAGGCACCAACACACTGAAAGATGATAATTGAGTGGTATGACTTTCAGAATGATTTCCACAGATCAAGTGCCTAACTTTCAATAGAGATTTGAAAGATTTTCCACTTCTTCCTCTGAATTGCTTAACTCTAAAGAAGCAGACAAAGCTGAAAAAATCTACCTTCTCTTTAGTTAACAGATTAATTACAATACCTTTCTTGCATAAGGAAAATGAGAAGTACTGTTACTTAGAACAAATGCAGAGATTAGTTTTTACCACTTTAAATACTTAATTAGACCAACATTTGCTGGATACGGAATACAATACTGACACTTAAGCTCATTTTCTCCCTAACTACATATAATGTATACAAAAGATGGCCATTTTCACAATTTACAATCCAAGCATACACTAAAAATGTGGGAAAGACCTCCTGTAGATTTAGGCCTGTACTATTTGTAATAAGGAGTTTTGAAATGAAATTGTAAAGTTATTAGAACTGTGACACTGCTGGACAGATAAGACCTTAGACAGAGTGAGTTTAATCAATCAAGGCAATTAAGTTAATTTGGAAAGTAGAAGTGAATTAAACCCTTACAGGCAAGCTGTCACTGAGGAGTGGCCCTACTACTATTCTTCAGTTAGGATTAAACACAGAACATATGCAGGTTTAACACATCTTAGTGGTATTTTTACAGTGGTATTTTGTTTTAGCTCTCAAATACTCTCACACAAGTCCATGTCTGGTCGTACAGTCAAAGTTTTCTAGAATATATAGAGGAAACGTGATATCCCTGGTATAGAAATATGAAGTGTCTCCTGTATTTTTGTCATCACTTCTCTTCCATTTTCACTCAGCAGTGAGACAAAATGCTATCCTCTTGTCAGCTTAACATGCATTAAATAGGGACAGCCATACATACAAGAACATCCCTCTTCTATTGACTCTTCAACCCACATGCTGTCTCCCACTCTGTCTAATGCTGGCACAACCGTTTCCAGGTAATTTGTGACCAGATCTAAAACATAACAGTAATAAAATCACACAGAAGAAAGTTGTTTCTTAGATGAAGCAGTCTCCCTAATGCACCACACAGCTTCAGACATGCTTGCAACTCAAAGCTTCATAGCACATACCACTAAGCCGGGGACACGCATTTTCTTCCTAGGCAGGACTGGCAGTTCAAATGTGTGCTAGTCTGACATGCACGAGGAGCCTATGCACCTTGGATGCTTAAATGTAAAAAAGAATTTACTGTTTTGAGTATTATTTCCATGGTCATATAACACCTAGCTAGAATGAAAAATATAAAATGTTTATTTTCTTTAGAAGTTTTCTACTTTTGTCTTTTTAGTTAACCCTCTGGACAGTATCATAACACCAATTGCAAATCCTCCTGTATTAATTATTGGCTACAATTTCATATGAAAGTTATACATAGTCAAATGCTATTCTAAATAGAATGTCTGATAATTGAAACTGATGGATATTCTTTACCCCATAAATCTTGTGGGACAGAAAAGTTTAGCCCGTACATTAAGTGTGGAAAACCAAAGAGTGTTTGTTTTTTTGGACATTCTTGCTCAAAGTTTTGATGCATCTTAACTGTATTATCACCAATAAATTACATGTGTTTTTTAAAAACTGCAGTAAATATTCACCCGTAAACCGAGAGTAACTCAGAAAAACACAGCCTGGATAACTGGTATAGCCTAATCTCTATCTTCCATCTAGTTTTACAGATCATTACTCAAATTGAGGGAAAAAAAATCAGAAAGTTTTCCTGGCTTACAAAGGTGACTTGTCTTTTCCAACTACTTCAACCTGTTAATTGAGAAGTTCAGAAGTATTTAAAGATTTATGTTATGGATAGTGTGAGGTGCTAAAGCTTTGATTTCAGATGAAGGATTACAAATCTCTATCATGCTGGCAGTAAACAGACTAGATTTTTTTTTTCAAGTCAAAACAATGGTTTGCCTTTCCCTTGCTGAAACCTAACCACTCTGTTTCCAAAAGCTCCTACTAACCAGACAAAGATTAAAAAAAAACAAAGTTTCAGAAGAATCTGAAACAGCGTAAAGGAAAACACTCATCTTCAAGTTATTAGACTTGATTTGTATTCAATTTTACTACTATTCTGGAATACATAATCACTGATGAAAACAGGAAGATGTTCTAAAACTTAGACCACTTTCTTGAATAGCTCCTGAATTACGGAGTCATGACTCTATACTACCACTAGATAGAAGTGACAGGTTTTATACAATGCGTAACTTTGGACCTGAGCTTTCCAAAGCTAATAAGCTAGAGCACAAGTGTTCCATCTTGCTACCACTTTCTGGTGGTATTATCTTTGTTTAAAAGCTGCTGAAGCCTCAGAATATTATTCAGTAAAAAAAATGTCATTAAGTAGAGTTTTGAATCCATTAGACTTTCCACACCATACACTTTCACCCCACACACGCTTTGGTTAATATCCTATATTCACCCCAGCTGATTTTCATACACAAAACCTCACACAATAACTATAATAATGCATCCAATTTTAAGAACAGTTATTAATAACTTTTATTAATAAAACAGTTATTAATAAAAGTGATAAAGTAGAATGTTGAAAAAATATGAAACAGCTTTTAATTAACATGTGAGAAATCAATATTCACATAGTATGGAAGTATTCACTGATTCAGTAGGGAAGACAATCCAGTGGAGGGTAGTATTTTGGTATGAGAGCTCACGAGACCATTGATCCAATCCCGTGGCAACCTAGTGCTAGATGGAAGAACCCTGCTCTTCTCACTGCTCCTTCCCTTCTCTAAACAGCTGTGGCACTTGTCTGACTTAGAAAAAATGGTTCAACTCCCTAACCATGTCATTTTTCTCCTTTACCTAGGCAAGCTTCTGCTTGCTGAACCAGCAGAAATCAAGTGTGTGGGGGTGTCAGACAAGTATTAGAGCTGGCATGAGGAGACGGTTGTCATCTGTTTTGACAGCCATCAGCTGGCCTATGTGACAGAAAACAAGCAAATTGGGTTCAAGAGGTTTTTGACTGTCACTCAAAAAGAGAGACCAAATTCTTTATTGCCAACTGTTGCTGACCTGTGCTATACTAAGTGACAAGAAGCCTAAAATTCCAGCAACAGAACTTCTTGCTCTCCAGTCCAAAACCAATTAGTCAAATGCAACAAAAGAAAACATCTAGTGGCAGCAGACAGCAGTCACAGGATGACCAGATAAAAGACTTTTAACAACTGTTAATAGCTGGCAGGCAATGTATACATTAGTAGCATTATCAGCACATTACTCCAAGTGCTTGCCAGAAATCAGCACCTGCTTCATCATTATGCCAGTCACTACATGCCCTAAAATCATCCAGCAGTTTGTTGCACACCCTCATCCACTAAGATAAAACACAGTCGGTGGACAGTTTCAACTAATCAGATTTTGTTACTGAAAACTCATCTTCTATTCAATATAAGTAACAAAGAGTTAAGACCACTTTCCAGAAAGTTCAGTATTAATCAAGGCAGGTTTCACATCTCAGTTTCTACACAGCAAAGCATTAACTATGCAAAGATTACTATAGGGAAAATTACTCATCTCCTGGAAGTTGACTGTATGTCTTTCAAAGACACAGGGAGCTCATAAATGTTTTTGGCATTCTCCCAGTCTTTTTTTCAATGAATGACTTCAAGGTAACAATGAAGGTAATGTACAACCTAGGCCTGCATAAAACCTACACCTCCTGCTCCGGAGCTCTGTCTGTGCCACAGCTGAAGCTCTTTCCTCTCAAATCCCAGGACAGGAACTCTTTAGCGCACATTCTAGTCACACTTCTTCAGAGAAAGATTTCACTAAATTGTAGTCTTTCTGATTACACAGCAAACAAATCAACTGATGTATTCAGCATATAATCATATAGACTTGAATAGCTGGGTATACATTCCTTAATTATTTATAATCCTTGAAAGCATACAAATAAACAACTTTCTCTTGCAGTGCCAGTTACAGCTTTCTATGTTTCTTCAATGTCAAAGTAAGTCAATTCAGGAGGCTCATGTTGACAGAGTTCAATATTATTTAGAGCAATGAAGAAAAGAAAAAATTCATTACAAGTAGTAAAAAATTAAAGTGTGGTCCCTGGGATCCTGTTTATTTTTCCCAAGCAAACAAATTGCAGGCCTGGCTTAGAATAACTGTAGAAATAATAGAGAAAAATAACCCCTAGGCTCTTAGTAACATGCTCGTGTCACTTTCCTCTTACAGTCTCTGCCATTCAGGTTGAAACTATTCGTTTCCTCAGGTCAATTTTCTCCTTGTTTAGCACCACAGGAACAGGAAAGCATTAGTAGTAAGAACAACAAATAAGTAAGAAATACACACAGATCCTCCAAGGGACTCATAGAGCACATGGCAGAAACAACAGATCTAATCAAGTTTTCTTTTTGACGTGGTGTACTTTTCATGCCCATTATCCACCTTCACTCTCAGCTTCTAAAGCCTTGGAGATTATTTTGACAGAACTAAGTCAGACAGCAATAATAACTAAAAATGATCTTCAGTAGTGGGAGGGACATGTGTCATTCCTCCTCCCCCCCCCAACCCGGTCCTTCTGAGAGATTCGTATCACTTCTTGATTAATAACTTCACAAAGCAGATCAGCAATACAGACATTTAACTTTAGTGCCATGGTGGCACTAAGGTTGTAGGTAACCAGAAAAAAAAAAAAGCTAAAACTCATTTATATTGAATGCATTTGCTTTCCCTTATGTTCTCTTCCAAGAAGAAAAACCTACTAAGTATTGACCACAAAGTTAGCAAGGCAGACAGATTTGGCTACTCAGAAATACAAAACTTAAGTGAAGAGCTAAGAGTCTCACTTGAGAGTGGTTATACTTGATCATCTCTAATGATAAAGGTGTTAGGGCTGAGATGACTGAACATATTATAAAGCCAAAATAAGTCAGCTTAAAGGTATCTGATTCTCCTAACGTACAAAGGCAGAATACAAACATCTAGTAACTGTCCTTGATTTAAGCACTTAAAAGTTAAACTCAGAGGATGGGGCAAAATGAGAGAGATACCTGAATTAACTCTAGACCACTACAGATCATCTCTACAAGTTTTTAAGCATCTACTAACTATGGAGCAAATTTACATTGTTCACTTCTTGAAGAAGAAAATACACAGCCAAAGAGCCAGCAACAGTTACAAGAAAGCTGTAAGAAACTTGATCTAGATCACAGATGAGGGAGGGAGGCTGTTGCAAACAAAAAAGAAACAAGAATTGCAAAGTTAGCCAGCCCAGACACGTCTGCATAGCAAAAACAGTTCAAGGGAGTCAATAAAGTTACCTTCAGAAAAACTGTATTTGCCTATCTTCCTATGTGGAAAGGAAATACACATTATCAGCAAGGAGGTCTAAAATTCCAGCCAGCTTTCATAAATATTAAAAAAATAATTCTTGCATTTTCAAGAAGACCGACTGCTACCCAGTCAGGTGTTAGTATCCCTGCTGAAGAAACTCTACATG
Organism: Oxyura jamaicensis; assembly: GCF_011077185.1. Taxonomy (NCBI): domain Eukaryota; kingdom Metazoa; phylum Chordata; class Aves; order Anseriformes; family Anatidae; genus Oxyura; species Oxyura jamaicensis. The sequence continues at coordinate 39,842,938 of NC_048897.1, forward strand.
GGTTGACATTTTATCAGGAATAAGAGACTCCAAAAGAGAGACAGGCACTGGAAACCAGGTTTTAATAATTAACAGTAAGGGTTGGGATTTTCTTGTGTACACAAATGGTAAAGAAAAAATAAAACAAGAAAAGAAACCAAGGACACTGATGAGGGATTTACAAAAATTACAAAAAGAATCTAAAAACCCACAATGCCAACTTAAATAGTCCCAGTCTGTCCACTTCTATTCCTAGCAGCCATCCCACTGCATCTCAGACACAAATTCACACTTATTTGGTGAACTCAGTTAAGGAACTGATCCTTCATGAATGGCAACAAAAGATGCAAAACATGGGCAGGAACTGATTATCACACCTTACATGGCAGCGTTTGCAGTACTATGTGATGGACATAAACAGGAAAAAAGAAAAGCAGAGCAAACAAGTTTTTATACAAGACTCTTGAATTTGCAAGGATGCAGAGAGAATGATTTGGGTTCTATTGTCTTGGTCAGAAGGGACCCACCTGTCCCACTTGCTCAATCAAAAAAACAAAAAAACTGCAGATTCATGTGTATGCAGCTACATAAAAGCCACAACAGATACAAAAGACACTGGGTTCAGGAATGCAAGGAAAAGTTGTAGAATATTGCTCTTCCTTCTTTTCCCACCAGAGAATGACATTTCAACACCTCCAACATTCCTGCATAAAAGCTGTGTAACCATGCAATAAAATCATTGATGTTAGCTTCAGTTCTCATCAAGTCCAGACACTGCAGCGATTTGAAGGTAAGAAATACCAGAGAAAACTTCCTTAACTAACCTAGTCTGCAGTAAAGAGCAGAAATAACAAGGAAGTTTGAGATACACTGCTTAAGTTCAAACTTGAACATTTGTGACATCAGTAGGTAAAGAATAGAACTACCAAAACCAAGGGTTCACCTAACCCAAGGGTCCACCTAACAGAGTACCAAGGCATACTTTATTAAAGCTGCATGCTGCTGTGCCCCATAGATTCCGTTCTTTAGCATGGTTATTTAATGCCATTCCTACACCTGCCCACCCCCTCAAATGGTCAGCACAGCCTGAACACCAAACCTTCAAATTCAAACCAAAGATTGCAGTAACTTCAGCTAAAAAGTGAATTTTCAGTTTTTACTATATATCTGGTTTATCACAATCCGTATAGAAGTCATGAAAGGATGAAGACAGAAGTCTATACGGAGTGGAGAAAGCATGATTTTCCTTTACTTATTATTTGCCTTCAAGATAGCGTGTTCAAAAAGCACATTTCACACAGAGCTCTGTACAGTACCACAATTACACTTCTACTTAATTTAAAGGGAGCCACTTCCGAGGGAGGGGAGCTTGGAGGCAGAGGGTATAAACTAATTTCCGTGCTATCAGTATGAAGAAATTACTTCTGAAATATGAAGGTGATGGGACACAGATGGTCAGTGGCTACACAGCAAGCCATAATGACAGGAGGGAAGTGGAGCACAGCAGCCACCTCACTGCTCTGCCAGCAACCTATCAAGCTCCGTATCTGCAGTTTGTACCACACCAACTGCACGAGTGAAAAAGAAAACTAGATTTTCTCTCCACTAATTATGAAATAATGGTATAATCCATGTCAAAGTATGTTTTGATGCTTGACAGATTATATTAAGGCCATAAATAAAACTCATCTGTAGTCCTAGCACTACAATGCTCGTCTCCATAATGCTCATCCTTAAGTGTACAATCCTTTCCAAAAATCTTCTTGAATTCTTGCTCTCACTCACATTCTACAGCTTACCCAAAGAGAAAACAAGTCAACTCCAGGTTTACCATACCCATTTTACTAGGTTACTCTTTGCTCTTCTAAAGAGGATAAAAATGCTTTCTGTTTGTTTTTGCCAGTAATTTGCACTCACAGATCAATGGACACAAAGTGTGCATGGGGAAAGCAGCAGTACTCAAACTCTGTAATAAGGTGCACCTGAAGAGACTTTGTGTCATGGAAAAAGGACTTTATAATTCTTTGAAACAGGAAATGTATGGAATACACAAAAAAAGTTTTTTTTTTTTTAACTATAGCTTTTGCTTTTTACTCCCATAACCTACAGAGCATTAAGGTAGATCTCAAAAACCAAGTAAAATCCCTATAAAAAAAGATTTGTATAATATGTCAGGCAAAGTATCTTTCCAGCTTGTTAGCCTCCCTCTGCCAGTATTCAATGGAGGACATATATGAAGGAGTATAATAGTAAGGGAAGCCTTGAATTTACCTAATTTACCATCCACTGACCAGTTACCTTGATGTTTGCTGAGTCTGAGAAGACATTTCTGTGCTTGATAGTTTCTGACCCCCTCCCTCCCTCCCCCCAAATTAATTGTTTCAATTTTCAGGTAAACTTTTGGCATTTCTAATATGCTGCACCAGGCATCTTAGTTATCCATGATATAAAGTAGTAACTCCATTTATTTGTTTTGAATCTGTAAACTACAGTAACCTTTCAAAAACAGGTGAAAAAAATGTTACTGCATAATGCCCCTTGCTCCTCCCCTGGGGACTCTTTTTTCCCCAGGTGAAAAGTCCTAGTCAATTTCGCCTCTACCTTTTTCTTAGCCTAACAGAGCCTTTCTGAGTTAGAAGAGACAGGAAAAATACACAAATTGCATTCAGCAATAGATATATGGGCCCAGAAAGGATTTAAACTATATCACATTGATGCTAGTCTATTTTCATTTAATTTTTAATTCCAGCATTTTATTATTTTTTTACTTTTTGATTGCTCAGTACTGGGCTGCCACTTGCACAGCACTGAAAGATCACCAAGATACTTTCATAAACAGCAGTAGCTAATTCCAAGTTCAGCGCTTCTGAATACACAGGTATATACTTTTAAATCCTATGCATTAATAAATAATGAAGTAGCAATCCAATGATGATATACATATAAGCACCTTCTAGTTGCAATCTTCCAGGAGTATCTCCAAACCTTTTGTAGTTACAAAGACTACAACATAACCTGGAGACACAGACAAGGGGAAAGCTGCTCTTCATAGAGCGATTTGCAACAATTATGGTATATTAGAAGTCATTCCAGTTTGTGTCTATATCAACTGGTTAAACACAAACACTACACACTCAACTTACCAAAGACATGCATGCAGTTTGCACTTCAAGACAGTACAGATAGTTTATATCGTAAAACAGAAAATGTAAGACATAATACAATATAACAAAAAGTGTCTACAAAGTTAATTCTGTTTTGATTTTTTGGTTTTCCCTTGTTCCTTTAAAAGTGGTCATCACCTTTGAACCTACAACTTTCACCACTTTAGCTCACAGCATAACTTGATGGTCAATACCTTAACATAAAGGTTGCTGATATCTTATAACCTGAAGTGCCAAACAAGGCTGCTGGTATCTCATAATGTGGAGTGCCAAACAACCTCCAGACTTTCAATATTTGAAGTTAAACGAACTGGTGATTTACTTTTTGGAAATAATGATTTATGAGGAACGATAATACACTAAGAAACCCCCCAGATGTCAATATCTCAATCCGTTTTCTACACATTCATCCCTTTTTTTTCACTTTTACCCCCGGCACCAACCAACTCCAGCACGGAACTACGCCTTTTTCCACCTCCTGGCCTTTTTCAGCCCCGAACCACGCGGCACGAGGCACGCCTTCACCACCCTGCCGCTGCATTTTCCTTCTACAAGCGGTCGGGGAGGGGGAGAGCGGCGCGGGGCCGTGCTGCGGGCACACCGCCTCGCGCAGCGCCTCGCACGCCGGCCCGGAGCGGCACCCCCAGCCCCCTGCCCCGCGTCCCCCTCACGCAGACAAAGCCGTGAGGGGCCGGAGCGCGGCCCCCGCCTCACGCACCCGCGGGGCCGGGCCGCGGCCGCCATCTCCTACCTGCTGTGACGGGAGGCGGCCCGGCGCGTCCCCCCGCTACAGGCCGCGTCTCATTGTGCCGCCGCCGCCGCCATTTGCCCGCCGCCGCCGCGCTGCCCCCGGCTGTCAGGTTCCTCCATTCACCTGGGCCCCCGCGCGGCCGCCTCCCCCTGCCTGCCCCCCCCCTTACGCCGCCGGCCCTACGCAAACGGAGCACCTCCCCCAGCCCTCCCACCCATACCAACGGGGGCCGCCCAACGCCCGCGACGCAAGCCCGCTCCGAGAATTCCGCCCTGCGCAGCTCTCACGCTCCCCATCGCCGCGCTGTGAAAGGAGCCGCGTGATTGGCGGCGGGAGGCGGGTAAAAGGTGAAAGGTTCACCGACCGGCCAATCCGCTCTCGGGACACGGCAGCTGCCGGGGAGCCGCCGGGTGGTCCCGGCGCTCACGTGTGTGCGCCCTCCCCTCCCCCCGCCGGAGCGCCGCGAGGCTTTCGGCCCCGGCTGCCCCGCCCCCCCGCCTTTGCCCTGCGCATGCGCGCGGGCGGGGCTCGCGCGCGCGGGAGGCGGCGGGCTCAGCGCTGAGGCGAAGGGCGGCGGTCGCCATCTTGGCGGGGTCGGAGCCCGGCGGGGGCGGGCTGTGGTGTTCGGGTTGTAGGGTGGGAAGGTGGTGAGGCTGTCTTCAGGGCACTGCTCGTTCCTCCGGGGCAGGAGTGGTCTTGAAGAGTTGAACCTGACTGAACGGAAGGCAAAAAGCAGTCCTTGATGACTTCAGTCAGTCTCAGGGCACAGCGGTGCTTCATCTCCAGTGCTTCTGTGTAGTGAAATTCCACATATCCATATACACAGATGGTCAGAGTGTCCTTTCTGCTCATCAGGGAGTTGGCACGCACAGCCCTTGCTGGTGCTAGGCCAGAAGGGGGAAGAAAAAAGAGCCACTGGGGGCAATTGGATCCATTTGTGATCCCTCAGCAGCATCTTCTTTTGCCATTGCTTGGGACAGCGTTGACTAGCTGGACCATTGGTCTCCAGTCTGTTGTCAGAACTCACTTGAGTGACATTAAAAACTACAGCTATACTAAAAAAAAAAAAAAAAAAAAAAAAAAAAAAAAAAGTTACTGGATTAAACAGCTGGTCTATTGGACTAAACAGCTGGTAACTATTTTTTTCCATTATCAAAATCCTTCAACCAGAGGTGAAGTAACTGAAAAATGCATGGTGAATAGACAAGAACACAATTTCTATTGTACCTCATATGCTACTGTTTTCCAGCCTTTATTTCTTTGGCCCAACTGACATCAATATCTTCAAGTCCTTTAAAAAATAGAGGGGGGGGTGGAAATTGCAAGGCAATAAAAAACCTTGAATCTACCTAACTTACCTAAATGGTGCTGCAGTGCAACAAGACTGCCAAATAATTACCTGATGTAGGAGAATGTTTCGTTGTAAGCGTGAGGAACTGGTCCAGTAAGGTAGGGCACAGGACTGAAATATATCACTTGAACAGAACTAGCCCATTTGGATTTTCCTTACAGTTTATTTTAATTTCAAATCCTAGTTTATTATAAGTCCCTAGCTCCTACCTCTCATGGCATCACCTGCCAACACCATTCTCTTTGTGACTGGTGAGAAGACTGAATCTTCCTCACAGAGATAAAGCTAATAATCAAACCTCCAACCTTGGTTACAGCATGACTTGGATCCATAGCTGCAGCCCAGGCCAGAGAGATGTGTAGATAATCATCGAATCATAGAATTATTAAAGTTGGAAAAGACCTTCAAGATCACCTGGTCCAACCATCCCCCTACCACCAATGTCACCCACTAAACCATGTTCCTAAGCACCATGTCCAACCTTTCCTTGAACACCCCCAGGGACGGTGACTCCACCACCTCCCTGGGCAACCCCTCCCAATGCCTGACTGCTCTTTCTGAGAAGAAATGTCTCCTAATATCCAACCTAAACCTCCCCTGGTGCAACTTGAGGCCATTCCTGCTAGTCCTGTCACCTGTTACCTGTGAGAAGAGGCCAACCCCCAGCTCCCCACAACTACCTTTTAGGTCGTTGTAGAGAGGATAACTCTTGTACATTCAAATGTGGAGTTTGAAATTCCTTTGGCCTAATGTAAATTGAGGTAGATCACCAGAGAGCTGAAATGCAATAATCACATCCCACTTTTGTTTGGTCTTATTCCCATATAAAAGGCAGTTTTATGGAATGAGAGGGGAATCATCCTGCTGAATGTCCAGTGTAGTGGGTTTATGTGGCAGGGTTTTGGTAGCAGGGGGCCATAGGGGTGGCTTCTGTGAGAAGGATCTAGAAGCTGCCCCATGTTTGGTAAGGGCCCCACTGCTGACCAGAGCTGAGCCAATAAATGGTGTTGTTTGTGCCTCTGTGAGAGCATATTAAAGACAGGGAAAAAAAACACACTGCGCCACACAGCAGCTGGGAGAGTGAGAGGAGTGAGGAACAGCCTTGCAGGCGCCAAGGATCAGTGAAGAAGGAGGGGGAGAGGTGCTCCAGGCGCCAGAGCAGAAGTCCCCTGCAGCCTGTAGTGAGGACCATGGTGAAGCAGGCTGTCCCCCTGCAGCCCATGGAGTACCACGGTGGAGCAGGGTTCCACACTGCAGCCTGTGGAGGAGACCACAGTGGAGCAGGTGGCCCTGCACCGATGGAGACTGTGGCCTGTGGAAGACCCCTGCCGGAGCAGATTCCAGGACGGACCTGCAGCCCGTGGAGAGGAGACCATGCAGGAGCAGGTGACCTGGCAGGAGCTGCTGCCCGTGGGGGACCCACGTTGGAGCAGTTTGCTCCCGAGGGATGGACCCTGTGGTACGGACCCATATCTGGAGCAGTTCTTGAAGAGTTGCTGCCTGTGGGAAGCCCACGCTGGATCAGTTCAGCAAGGACTGCATCCCGTGGGAGAGACCCCACAGCACAGGGGACGAGAGTGACCGAGGAGAGGCAGAGAAGAATTGTTATAGACTGACCATAACCCCCACTGCCCCGTTCCCCTGCACCACTCGGGGGGAGGAGGTGGAAGAGCGCGGATGGAGGGGGGAGGGAGGAAGGTGCTTTTGGTTTCTTTCCTTTGTTTCTCACTTCTCTAGCTCGTTAGTAATAGGCAATAAATCTTACTATCTCCCTCTGCTGAGTCTGTTTTGCCCGTCACAATAATTACTGCACGATCTCCTCGTCCTTATCTCAACCCTTGAGCCCCTTTCATCGTATTTTCTCCCTGTTCCTCTTTGAGGAGGGGGAGTGAGAGAGCAGTTGTGATGGAGCTCGGTCGCCCACCTGAGTAAAACCATCACATCCAGTCATCACTTACAGTAGGGTTGGAGCACAAAACTGCCACTTCACTCTTGAACAGCTGTCTGGAAGCGACCTTGAAAAAGCTGTATCTGGCTCATTGGCATCTGCTCAACACCTTGTGCTCACCCTTTGCAGTACCAGTCAATGTTTTCAGTGTCAACACCAGCTGTTCAGACTATCCTGGTGCTGTCCATGAATTTAATATCTCAACTTTTTTACCTTGGTGCCTTCTCCTCGGGGTTCATTTACATTATCAACAAATGAATTGTTGACCAACAAGAGAGGTTTTGGTGGTTGCTGTTTTTTCTTCTGAGCTTGATAAAAAGAACTGTGCCAAAGATGGAAGTAAGCAGTGCAAATCTTTATTGACAACAGCAACATTTTTCTGCTAAATGCAAAATTCAGTTTTCCTGTTTAACTTTTCCTCCCTATCCTTCACTCACAAGTGTGCAAAACCCTGTAATTTTCCATAGTTTTCCTACTCTTTGTGCAAGAAAAAATATGTGTATTTACCATACTTTAGCACAGTGATGGGATATACACACTTAAGCTCAGAACAGGCCTACCTGCGGTGCTGGTAGTGAGTGGTCAGATCTATGGACTGCCCATAGAAATCACCACACCAACAACGTAAAGATACAGCCACATCTGTACAATATGGTCGTTTTTGTGGAAGGAAACCTTTAAATAATGTAAAAATACACAGCTGGCCCCATTCTGCCTATTCCTGGCACCTCCTTTTTACAGTGGCTGGATTTACTTTCATGCTGTGTTTTTCACTGATCATGTTTGCCCTGCTGCACAACACTACAAGTTGTTTCAGGCATGCAGCTACACTTGTGTTAGTCCAGGTAGGAAAGTCAGGACTATCCTAAGATCGCATGTCCTGACAGAGGGACTGGAGATCATAACTTGTTGCCTAACAAAGACGGTAAATGCAGTACAAAGCCACTTGCCCCTTTTTAGTTGGGCTGAATGCAATGGGTATACAGTAAAGGGTCTGTCACCAGAGATCCATCTTTCCTCATCCATCTGCACTCTGCCAGGGACTTACCGCTTCCTTAGCATGACTGTTTGTGCCTACTAAATCAGTGTGAGGAGATAAAGGTAACTGGAGCACACTGAGGTTCATTTAAACCTCTGTGAAACGATTTCAGATGAAAAGTGACAGAGAGGCCTATGGTTTTACTACATTGTTTCCTTTACCTAGCTCAAACCTCGGTTGTTCTTTAGAGCATGTCTTTTGTAATGCCCGTATTATTAAATATCATGATATTAAGAATTTTTATAGCATTAAAGGGGCACCCTTCTGTTTTTTATGGATGGAAGAATAATTGTATGCCACGACAAAACCTTAGGAAGAGGAGCAGCTGTTCAGCCTTATCCATTGGGAGCTGTCAGAACATATGGGTCTATTTTTCCAATTTTAACTGAAGTACTGAAGGAAATTGGCATTCTTGATTATTCCTAACATAAAATAAAGCAGAAAGAAACCCTCCTTAATCCTCTGCAGGCCATGATTAAATAATGAATTTTATCCAATTCAAGGAGGTTCAAAGAGAAGGCAAGCAGAATACTTAAAACACAGAAAACAAAATACAAATGCCAGGAGAATTCTGGAAGTTATTTTCTTATAAAGAAAAGGGTGTCTTTCTCCACAGCTACTTCCTCCTTGAGCATGCCAGCTGACAGGAGTTTTTGATTTAAAAGCACAGTTAGGATAAAACCTGTGCTATCCTTTATTTTTCTATCACCACTATCCACTCCTTTGAAGGAATGGATATTTTTTTGCTATATGCATGTATGATGACAGCTATTCTTCAGAGTTGAAGGCCAGATCAAAAATTAACCTTTAATTTCACAAATTTCTTACAAAAAATATATATATAATAAAAAAGTCATCAATATGATAAAAAACTCTAAAAATTGCACTAAGTTCGTGGCATTCTAAGTTTGATTAAAAAAAAAAAAAAAAAAAAAAAAAAAAAAAAAAACCACAACTATCTGAACAAAGCAAAGAGGCCATTGGATGAAAGGATTAGAATAGCCCAACTAATTAAAATCCAGAACAGAAAAGTGATAATGCACTAAATTACAGCTTTCAAAATATCTTTAGTGCTGGAATTATAGATGGTTTACTCTATGGGATAACTGCTGTAAGACAAAACCACCAACAAGAAGAGACATTTATCTCTCCCTTTTTAAAAAAATCACAAAATGATGCTGGCTTTATTTCTTTTACTTTTTTTTTTACTTTTTTTTTCTGTTGGGTAAGAGTAACAAAATGTGCATGGATTAGAATGGAGGTAAAATTCAATAAAAAAAAAAAAAAAAAAAAGCAATTGTCTTTTTTCATGCTACAGAACTTTGAAATTATGCCAGTGGAAACCAGGCTTTGTGCTTTTTGGCTCTACACATCTCATCGTGTTCCAAAATGGATTCTGAAGAGATTCCTTCCCGCGAGTCAATGGTGACCTCTGTTGTTCCCTGCTGTTGATACCAGCCACGATGCTGTTTTGTCATTGCATCACATGCTATTTCAATAATGCGCTTTGAAACAAGCTGGCACTTATTGAGAAAATATGGGCCAGAGTGTTGTGAGCAAGTTTCTGGCCAGGAAAGGACATGTCTATTCTGCACCCTGCTTGAAAAAAATTAAATTGAGACTTTCCTCTCAAACGGCCCCCAGCCTGGCTACCAGGATTTTTAGTCGAGAGTTGTGAATCACTGCAGAAAAGAGCAGTTACAAACACTTTAAACCACAGTGTTAATAATAACATCTGCAATGTATTATGAGAAAAAGCTGCAGGTATGATTATGGAGGAGGCAGCTGGAAGAAAGAAAGAACCTCTATTCGAGCGGAGTCCTTCCCTAAAATTTAAAGAAGGTGTTAGGTTGCACAAACTTCTGGTTCCCCCCCTAGGATGCTATTTAAAAAAAAAATATATCTCAGAGTGCTTTCACACTTCAGTGGCTCAGAGTTCATAATTCTAAATAAGGATGTTTCCCCCAGTGCAAGCAAAACTTTAATATTTTAAACTGCTGTTGTGTCTTTTCTGACCTTTTTAAACATCTGGTTTACTTTTCAAATCCATATTAAAAATGGGATATCAACTCATTCACTCTCCCTATGCAGAGAGTCAGCATTGATGACTATTTCCTAAAAAGAATAATAATAATATAATAATAATAATAATAAATGTTGCTATTCCTTAATGTGGAAAGCCATTGCTTCAAAGCAGCTTCAGTACAAAAGATCGATCATACCTAATGAGCAAAGTTTCCTAATATCCTTGAAATACACACTTTTTGTTCTCCTTTCTACCTGAGAATCAAGCACTAACACTTTGCAATGTCAAATCTGCTAAGCTACTATTTTTACAATACTTCTTGCTAACATGCAGAAAATATATATCAGCAAAGTGATCAATCAGTTCCCTAGGGTGCAGATCAGCCTTAAAAGTAATGCAAAAATAATCAGTTCAAAGTATTTACAGCAGATGGAGCTAGACATTTTGCTTTGATCATACGTTACCTCACATTACAAGGTAAAGTGTGCAGTTTGGCAAGGACAGAGTTCTGCCAATGGTGCAGGAACAGACTTAGTCACAGGAGGCATTTCATGAATTATTGTGATGAACACTCCTGGAAATATTCCTTGTAACATCATTATAAATAGCAACTCAAGAAAAGATTGTTGCTGTATACTACCTGGCTATTGGTGTTTTAAGAGAAGGGGCTCTCAGATTTTGTTGTATTTGCCCAGCAAGTGAAAGGAATTCGTGCTCTTGCTAGGTTTTGTTTATCTGTCAGGTAAAATAAGCACTGAAAAGAGATCAGAGGTTTCGATATACATTACCAACCAGAATATATGCCTGATGCCCACAGGTTATCCTTAGGAGGTTTGGGTTTTCTCACAACCACGATATGCATACTGGTTCCTTACGTGAAATGACCCCTGTGCTAGTTTTATTGCTGTCATGATCCAGACAGATTGTTATGTTTCCTATGCTGCATTTCCATCTTTAAGCTACAAAAACTGTTTACACAGCAAGGATAAGGGAGACTGGTTTTGTAGTTGCTACCACAATTACTTTTCTCCAGTTCACTGAAAAAAATCAAATCCAACAATTCCTGTGCTCACTGTGCTGGAGGTTGAACAAAAGCTTGGATCCCATACTCTTGTAAAAACTTACTCTATTCCCATTGGACGCAAATATCCCAAATTCTCCATAGCATTATGAATATTCTCTTACTGCCTATAAGCATTGGGTGTGGGGGAGGATGGGCCACAAAATAGGTACCAGCTACTGCAGGGGTGGTGAGAAACACATTTAAAGTATGTGAGGTGATTTCATTTTGTAACAAGGAATAGAGGAACATTTACAAAAAGCATGATACCCAGCAGCCTTAAAGTTTAGTTAGAGCAGAACTCCTATGCCATTCCCCATATACTCTTTATCCATTTTAGTTGCATCTTTCAGGAGGCAGATCATGGGTCTGATTCTGACTTGTGTTGCATCTCTGTTGTACTTTATTTCCCTTTGCTCATATACTGCCAAGGGAATTAAGGTGTGGAGGGAAGAGCATAGTAAATATGAATCAGTTTTGCACCTAGTAATTTACTAAACCACTGGTCTAAACATTTAGACTCTTGCATAGAAACAGGCCAGATAAGCTGAATTGTAAGAACAGTGTATAATTCAGCACAGCTGTTTTGAAAGCTTGCCTTTCTAATACCCATTTCTACTCATTAACAAATTTCGTAATCTATAATCACCTGCATAAGAACTTAGAGTTCATTCCATTTGTTGACTGGAATTACAGTTTAGCTTCTTCCTCCAAAACGAAAAGTCATTTTTTCATTAGATGGGGAAACAATACACTTCATGAATTTACTCTGCTAACTGAGATCTTCTCTGTTAAAACGTGAATAGCTTCTGGGCACTAAAATGCATAATAAGAACAAAATGGTGATTTCTACTGAAATCAAGAGGAAAAGGACAAACCCACAGATGACAGATTATATACAGGAAGCCTGTCCATTTATTTCAAAATCAGAGATTTTATAAAATAAAGTAGAACTATTCACTAGTAAATACTAATCTTATTACAGAGTAGCAGTTTCTAAAAACGTTTTCTTTGCTATTTTACGAACTATACACAAGAATACATTTCTTCCTCACAAAAATTAGCTTTGAGCAACAAGTGCAAATGTTCAATACATACCACTGATTGAAAGCATTTAGAAGAAATGTATTTGAAATTACACAAAAATTCATCTCCTTCAGTTTGTCTTTGGAAGACACTCAAATCCACCTAGCATGTTCTCTTTTAAATAACCAGCATTCCTTACCACTTGCCAAAGAAAAACATGTATTGTACATATTACATCCCTTACTTAAAATTTTTTTCTTCAGCAAAAATGTCCCTCATTAACTCTTTAGCAAACTACCACTTTACAAAATAAATTTTAAACTAGAGAACTTTAACAAGAAGGGTAAAAGTTTTTTTTTTCACCTTTTTCACAGAAGAATAAAAGAGCACGAAATGGTATGCCAAACTAAAGCTTGTTTTGTTGAAGAAAAAAGCAGAGGTTGATTTTTTTATTGAAACAAGATGACATATTTGACTTGTGTAAATTATTTGGCATTAAAAAAAAAAAAAAAAAAAAGGAAAAAAAAGAATGCATTTTTTTCTCTACTCCCCCCCCCAAAAAAAAATCATCAGCATATAATTTGAAAGTTAATTATTTAAACTGGGCCAGTTATTTCTAACTAAACACTGGTTCTGTGCTAGTCTAGTGACAGCTATGGATCAGGACAGTGCTCCATTAATGGTTCATTGGAAACAGAGCAAACATATTCCATGAATCAAAGAGATTCCAGGAAGGCCCAGTGAAAGTAATGAAGCTACTTTGGGAATAAAATGTTACCTGACTTGAACACAACAGTGTGAAGGCCAGGATCTAGCCATTCTTGGAATGTTATGCTTTACTATTTCTCACTGAGGTAAAATTAATTATTTTTATTGCCCCTTCTAACCTTTTCATGAGGAAAGAATTGTAGTAGTCACCCAGGGGCCAATTTTATGTTCCAGAGACGTAGACTTAGACATTCCCCTCACAGTGAGAAAATAACACACTTCTCATTTTCCATTATCAGCAGTAGCAGCTGCCTGGAAAGGAGTCACTGAAAGTGCCACTGAGATGGAAGGAAGCTTTCCATGTTTCATATTCAGAGGAAGAAATAAATGCTCTGATATCCCACAATTTCAGCTAAGATAACCCTGAACTAGACATGGAACTTGAGAATAAAAGGTTAATTTTCCATGCTTTGTGAGCTATAGAGTTGTGTGTCAAGAGATGGACAAAATAAGCAAGCTATCCCATTCAGAATATGTCTTCTCCAGTATCCTTCACATGGCCATATAAATCCCATCCTCCGGCAAGAACAGGTTCACCTACGTGGGGTAGGAGCTAGCCCTAGCACAAGTCCTGAAATGTGACCTGTTGTAAGGCAGGCAGCTGTAAATTAGTATCATCGGTAGCATGCAGAAGGGAAGAATTTGATGTTATCTACCCGACAAAAAATCTGTACAACATGGAAATATAAAAAAAAATAGTGTTTTTTTCCTCCTTTCAGATTCACCACCTTTGAGCCCAGTGGAAAATGGGGTGACTAGGTACAGCTTTTGGCTGTAGAAGGTTGGGAATTTTCACTGGCACATTCCAACCAGCAATCACACCATTGTGTTCCAGCCATTCACTCCCCACCACTGTTCCCTTAATAAAAATGGCAGTGCACGGTAACTTCCTAGAAAGAATAGAGGATTGATCCTACAGAATTTATGCAAACTTTTATGTGTGCAAAGGTGTCAGCTGAAGTCTGTGGCATTGTTTGTGTACATCGGATTGAAGGGGTTCCAGCCCTAAGGTAATGCATAGCGTTTGTGGCTACTTCCCGTCCTGTGTGATTAAAGCTGACTTTAGTCCCCTCAGGGCCAGATCCTGTAGCGTGTGCTTAGCACACAGATGTGTTGCATTGACTTCTACAGAAGTCGAGGAACTGAACACATCGCTGGATGCATTCACGTTTGCGCTTGGCAAGAAGGGACTCCAAGTACTTAAAGCTAGCGCAAGTGATAATGCACTATTATACCTATTGTCCCAGTAGATTCCTGAATATGAGAATACAGTGGCCAAATTCATCTTCTGAAATCTCTGATTATGTAAGGGTCAGTACAGAAAACCCTTAAAAAGAAATGAAAACCAAAATCACACAACCTGGTTACCCCAGGAAACTCAATGGCACACTACCTGGATAAAGAAGTTAGAGTCATACTGAGCTGGAGCAAAATGGCCATCACCAGAAGATGCAGAGGATTTAAGTGTGTTTAGACACCAAATATCAAGATGTTGAAATTTCAGCCTCAGGAAGTGTTTTAATGGAAGAAAGTAGCTTAATCATTCAGTATATTTTGCAACTTTAGCTGAAAGTTAACATCACAAAATAATATATTGCTATGCGGCTTGAAGAATCACACAATTGTACTCAAACCATTTCCCGTGTTTTTCAAGTCTGCTGTTCATTAAGAGCTCTTCCTCTTTTTGCAGTTTCCAGTTTTCAAATGGATGATGCAACCTATGCATAGCTCAATGATCATTCTCATGAATCATAATCAATAAATAATCATATCACATACACAGAATTTTACAGGTATTCTTAAAATGGTTTTACAGTTCTATTAAATATATAGATAAAATAATCACTGCTATATAAAAAAATCTTTTTAAAACAGCTGAACTCTGAAGCTTTGCATAAAATTCTGTAGACACATTCATTACAATCTAGAAACTCAATAAAAATACATTTTAGAGCTCAATCTATCAAAAATATTCATGGCATTGAAAAGTGATTGTCATTTTTTTACTGCAGTCTGTACTTGCCCCGTCTTTGCACTGATAATGTCCTACAATTTAACAAAGGCTGTGTTCATGTCATTTTCTGACTGTTTAACCCATTTCTTCAGCTCTAAGACACTTGTTCCATAAATGTCTAGTGATGTTCTGTCTTTTTGCACTTATTGGACTTTCTATAAAATTCACTGCAATGAAACACTTTGCAGTGAAGTTACCCAACTACAATAACATTGAACCATCCCCTTATAGCTGTCTCACAGTCTGTAATGGTGCTTTTGTGAACACCACGCACCCTTATCCAGTGATCCTCAAACACTTCCCAACACTTGCACTTTCCAACACTCTGCTATCCATACGTTTGCTCAACAAGAACCGGTCTTATCGTAGATTCACAGAATCCTTTAGGTTGGCAAAGACCTCCATCATCAAGTCAACCGTTAACCTAGCACTGCCAAGTCCACCACTAAACCCTGTCCCCAAGCACCACATACATCTACACGTCTTCTGAATACCTCCAGGGATGGTGACAGCCACTTCCCTGGGCAGCCTGTTCCAATGCCTCACAACCCTCTTAGTGAAGAAGTGTCTCCTAATATCCAACCTAAACCTCCCCTGGTGCAACTTGAGGCCATTTCCTCTTGTCCTATCAGTTGGTGCTTGGGAGAAAAGACCGACTCTCACTCACCTCGCTACAACCTCCTTTGAGGCAGTTGTAGAGCATGATTAGGTCTCCCCTGAGCCTCCTTTCCTCTACGCTAAACAACCCCAGCTCCCTCAGCTGCTCATCATAAGACCTTCAAGACCCTTCACCAGCTTCATTGCTCTTTGGACACTTTCCAGCACCTTGATGTTCTTTCTGTAGCGAGGGGCCCAAAACTGAACACAGTACTTGAGGTGTGGCCTCACCAGAGCAAAGTACAGAGGGACAATCACTTCCCCAGTCCTGCTGGCCACACTATTCCTGATACAAGCCAGGATGCTGTTGGCCTTCTTGGCCATCTGAGCACATTGACATGGACTTAACAGATCAGTAGCCATATATGTCTGAATTCTGCTACCAAGCCGAAGTATCACATGAGACCAGTTCATGTTTAGTATTCTTCAAAACCCCAGGCCTTTCAGGAAAAACTTCCTTATTCAGACTGTGCACAGATCTGTCAGAAAAGAATTGATAGATAAAAGATTGCCCACCAGCATTTACAGCCTCAGATGCCTCAAGACAGTCTTCTAGCTAGCATGTTAAAATGGGTTTTGCTGCAGTGAGTACTTCACAGTCAGGCTTTTAGACTGTAAGCTAAGAGTAGGACACCGAGTCCAAAAAGGAGCAACAATTTCAGAACAGGGCACTTGCAGTGAGAGATTGGATCTTGCGCTGTGGAAGAATGATGCAGGCTCACAAGTCACTGTAAGTGGGAGGGGCTGATGCTCATGCAGATGTCTTTTTTTTTTCAGATCCAGACAACGTCAGAACTCTTGGAGAGCTCAGTCTCTTTTCATGCACAGCTGACCATACCAGCATAATCACTCGTAACTCTATCCTGGATCTTCTTACACCAGCAATGGCTGACTAAGGTAGACTGCTTCTGTTATATCTATAACATATATAAAGCAGCCAAATGCCAAGTATCATGTACTTATTATTTTCATTGATTTTACATGGAAGAAACAATCTCCATCTTTTCAGGGGCTAGGCTGGCTGGAAAGCACACCTCAGTTTAAACATTGGGAGAAATTATCAAGACAATTGCTGCATGCTGTTTGACATTAAACAGCTCATTTCCCTGTTTCAGCTGTTGATCATCAGTGGGAGGGAAGAAAGAAAACCCTTGGTTTTGTTTTTCTTAAAAGAAAATGTGTAATGAAACTGTGCATCATCAGTGCATGCCATTCACTTTTCCATTCATTATGGATATGAGTGGTTTAGATGAGACATCCAAAGATCTTCTCATTAATTTTCCTGGGAGGAGGGAGAGAAGACAGAAGGAAACTTATTTTCCTTGATTGAACTTTGACAGCTGTAAAGTTCGATGAAGAGGCTGCAATCCAACTCCAGATGATCTCTGTTGAAGCATGGAAGAAACAAAGGAAGAGATGCAAAAATACAAAGAAAAAGTTGTCATAAACCAAGGGAGCCGCTGAAGACTGGCACATACTGAAGAGCTCTCAACACTGTTGCTCCAATATACTGTACGTTGCTAGTTCCTGCTATTAAATCGGTGCCATGGTATTCAGGATAAGAATTTTGTATTAAGATTTATTTTTTTCAGAGAAAAAGCAGTGTCCCTAACATTTCAATGTTGTATTTTAGCCTACTTCAAGAAAACATCTTTAAAAGTTCTAAAAGAGATTTTCTTTTGGAAGAAAGTATTACTGTCTTCATCAACAAGCACAAATAGTGTGAGACACAAGATCAGATGACTCGGAATGTTGAAAATTTTCACTGGAAAGATAAAAGACATTTTTTAAAAAAAAACTTAGGTTGGTTTACACTAAATTAAGTTGCGAAGCTTGGATCTGCTGCTCACCAAGCACAAAGGATCTACTTTTTATGTTCAAGGGGTGAATCGAGCTCCAGTCAAGACAGACCAGAAAAGATTTCCATTTTCTATTGAATGAAAGAGATTCTGGATTCCTTTCTGTGTTTAGGATATCCTACCACGCCCTCTTGCTATCACATGCTAACCTCTCCTCTAAAAAAAAAAAAAAAAAAAAAAAAAAGGAAAGAAGAAAAAAAAAGCTTACAAAGAAGAATGAAGTGTGATGAACAGTTAGGATTTAACCAGCAGATGACCTGACTACAAGCAGGTTTTTGAATACCTGTAAATAAAGTTTCTTGAATACCTTTTCAAAGATGGCCACCATTCAGTAACATACAAAAAGCAAACTTCTTCAGGTATTCTCTACAGAAGTCTCTAGATGAAGATTTCCCTTACATTCCCTCCTAAGCAGCCATTAGCCTGTATGTTCTTCACACTTCTCCACACCCAATTTGTTCCTGCAAACTAACAAGATAAAAGTAAAATCCTATTCCCCCTCCACAGATAAACCCTCCACCTGACTTTGTTGCTCCGCTGGCTTGCCATTAGCACTATAGTCAGTTCCTGTGGTGAGCAAGTTCCACCATCTCCAACTCTGCTCTACCTCCAGCTCTCCCAAACTCTGTGGAAAATGTGAAAATGCATCTCAAGCATCTCAATCATCCCTTGCAGGTGGGCCAGATTCATGGGCAAACCAACAACACATCTTCCACAGCTGTTGGGCCCTACCTAAGTGACTGAAGCCAGAGGAATTATTTTTGAAGACTAGAGCTCTGAATTGTTCATATTTCTACTGATAATTATCCATTTTTATTTAGCATCTTATAAAGCAAGGCACAAATGTACAAAATCGCAGCTACTAAATAAGGTCATTTTTATATACATTTACACAGTTGTCGTAATATAAAATGTGCTTCGACACTGTCATAGCACAACAGCAGGGGAACTGAGGAGAACCTGATAGTGAACACAAATACCAGGCCCTACGTTTCTGTTTGTGCTTCACCTGAAGGTACATACTCGTATGCAGATACACAAAGCAATCAGGCCGCTCTCTTTTATCTTTCCACGCCTCACGGAGATCAAACCTTGCTGCTAAGAAGCTGTGGAACTACTAAAAAGCAGTAGATCAGCAACCAGAGGAAAATGATGAAGTAGAACAGCTCCGACTGATCAACACTCGGAGCCTGGTGAGTAGATGCTGGAGTCTCACTTGCTTCCGTGTCTTTTTTATTCCTGAAAATAGGAGAGAATTTGATAAGAGACGGGAAAAAGAAGAAGAAAACTCCCACTGTTAACATTTTCTCTAAAGATCACAGGGTCATTAACAGGCAGCAGTTAAATGAATCACTTCAGTCTAATCAGTTGGAGCGCAAGCTAACTTTGAGATGCATAATGGGTTTCAGCAGTGTGTTTCCTTAGGAGTCAAAGCATAGCAGTTAATCACCTGAAAACTCTGGACAAGTTCTCAGGTAGCTTAAACACATGCCAATATAGTACGCTCCTTTAACATAAGCTGACTTCCAGTCAAAAAGATACCTCTCTATTTTCAGAAAGTAAAGACAGCTTTGGGCAACACTTATATCACACTTTGATTTATACAATGTAATCTGACTTGATATACTTTCCCCAAATCAGCTACATTTAGAGTTTCTCACCTCAGATACACACACACACACACAAAATTAAACAGAAGAAGCCAAAGACTTCCAGAAACAAATTAGCAACTGGGGGGTTGTAGAATAACTCCAAAAGTCCAACTGCAGGTCTTGGGGGCAAAGCCTGATGGACTCTGTCACTGAACTCTCACAAAACCAAGAAAAGGTCTTCTTTAAAATGGTGCAAGACAGTAATATTATAAACTGAGTGTATATGTATCATACTCTTGTATACATTTTTTAAAATCTTATTTTCAGAAAAAACTTTTTTGGCCTGTTTTAATGAGTCTGGCATCCTGCTTGGGCATCCTGCTCACTCAGATATGGTACTGGATATATATCTGAGTATTACACAGAAATTGCTCTATATCAGCTATATGAGGGCCTCATATATGAAGTCCTTCCAAACTTTACTTGGTCTGAAATACCCACTGTGTTGAAAAAGAGCTGACAATCCTGCTAAGACAGCTGAACCTTTCCTCTTAAGCCAACCAAACAAATTTTAACGAAGTTTTGTATCTTATACCTATGCGAAATATGGACTCTAAACCAGTATACAAGATGTCCACCCAGTCTACCATTATATTTTTTTTTTCCTTTGTAACATTATTAGAAGCTGTAACTAACTAGAAGTTATGGATTCCTTCCAGAAGATTTTGTCTAAATAAGAAACACTCACCTGATGATTGGTAGATCTTCACCCACATCTGTCATTGTCTGGTTGTTTTCACCAAAGATTTCCTTAAACAAACAAGTGACCAGTAATGGGAGAGAAGAGGAAAGGAAAAGGGAAAAGAGGAAAAAAAAGAATGGAAAGGAAAGGAGGGGAGGGAATGGGAGGGGAGAAAAAGTTCAGTGACTCATAAAGATGGTAGTTTTGTGTGCATTCTATGCAGAACATCTAGTGTTTACTCAAATAAAATGAAAGTGTGCTTCTAAATTTATTCTGCACCCATACCTTAACCACTGCAGTCTAGTATACAGACAGAAAAGGAAAAAACTCTCCTCCTTTGTATACCTTTATTTTACAGCATTGCAAAATCAGAGCACCTGGGTGAAACATCAGTTTCATTGAACGTTGGTGGCAGCATTTCTTTATAACTCCAAGAAGGTCCAATTTTATTTTGTGCTGAAAACAGACATACTCCTATCCTTGCTCAGCACGCCCAGACTGCTGTTGCTATCCTTTCCGAGTTAAAAACCCAGAGCTCAGTCATGGAGTACGTTCTCAAGAAATCAATATGAATTACATCTGCCATTAAGGATGCAGTTTCACATTACAACTAAATTTCTTTAAGGGTTAGCTGATTCTACTTTATATATAAGATATAATATAATACACTACTACTATAAAAGAGAGGCAAAAAGCCCAATCTTTGGTAAAAAGTGCATTTCAAGAAACACTCAGCATTTCTGCGGGGCAGTGACCAGGATGCCCACATGTATACAGCGAGTGAACAAACCAAAAGAAATTGGAGCTGCAAGTAAAGGCAGCTTCAAAGAAGTGAAACATTCCAACTATAGTTATGACAAAGTAAACCTCAAAATTAGAATATATTTCATTTGAATTTTAAGTAGTCCTTTGTTGTTTGCTCAAGGTTTAGTAAGGTTCAATTACATTTATTTAGAAGAGTTCAGGAAAGCTTTTAAGTTATTCCTGGTTTTAGTACTAAAATACTTAGAAGTCTTAGGGTTTTTGTGTTATCATAGAACATATAGAGAGTAGACCCTTTTACAGTCTTTGACCATTTGGAGTTTAAGAGAAATAGTGAAATAGCAATAGAAAGGTAAATTTCCACTTACCTTCTCAGAAGCATTAGAAAACCTTTTTCGGAGATAAATATTGGAATCGTTGTCACTAGTTCTGAAATGTACGTAAAAGCAAAATGTTTTAATTTATAAAGCTAATTTTTGCTTTGACTTCAGAGAGCCACTACAATTGCATGTGTTAGCTTTAGGTTATGCGAAACCACAGACATTCATTGTCGTATGTTTTAGCATATGGATTTGAATTTATCAGTAACATAATAAACAATAGCTTTGGGAAAATCTTAAAATTCTTTTTTGATAAAAAAATTCCCAGTGCTCAAATTTAAATCTCTTCTGCTAAATAGTATCTGATATATGGTTTTTGCAGCTTTGACATCATATAGATTTAAGTGAAACTTACAGCTAAGTGAGGTTCTATGGTTGTGTACTTATAATATAATTGACAGATTGCAGGGAACAGAAAGCCTGACAAAGGAGATGGTTTTTTCTAAGCAAATACTTTCGAATGCATTAGAGTGCTATAGTGACAAGCACTGACAAATGACAGTTCATGTCCCACTCAAATGTATTACCTAAGAACTAAATTAGAATATAAGAGGGAAGAGAAGTGAATGGATTAAAATTAGCAGCGTGTCTCTTTCACTTCTTCAGACAGAAAAAAGGCCAACAAATATCTATTGGAATGATGCAGTGTTGTGCTCACACATGGCATCACAATGCACGTGCATTATTTCATCTACATTGTAAAACACTCCCTTGGAAAAAAGTTTACAACACAACCATGCTCAAACTGGGATTCCCGTTGGTTTTGTGTAGCTAAGATTGTACAGCAAAGTCAAATCAAGTCCCACTGGCACTAAATCGCTTGATATGTATAAGAGAAACACAGGAGGAAGCCAATGATCCAATACAATGCTCCTAAAGCAAGTCTACAAGAAATATCCAGTTTCAACATCCAGACATCAGGGCACACTTTAGAAGCCCAGGCATTCATATCAGTTATATGTATTTAAGAGAACGTCAATGTGAAATACCTGGTAAATTCATGACAATTAGCAATTTCTTCCAGTTCGTCTTGTAACAGAGTAGTAGTCCCAACTTTTGAGATCTCTAAGTCTTCTGTTTTTGTCATATTTATGTTTTTTTCCTCCCTATTGCTACTTTCTTTCAGTATCTTTCCCATTGTTGCTAAATCATCTAGATGGTTGAAATCTACAGCCTGTTGAAATTAATAAACATTTCCTGTTAGACAACAAGACTGATTCCCCACCCTTCCAAATATCTTAGCGGTACAGCTTACTCAGATGCTAGATTATGTGTCACACAAGATTGAAGGTATCGCTAAAGAGAGCAAAACTTTTTAAAAAATTATCTTGAAAAGCATTTTGGATACATTGAACTATAAAATATCACCAGTTAAACCTACATGCAATTAGTTGACAGTTCTTTTTACATAAGAACAGAAGAAATCACGACATGACATGACTCTCTGAAGTAATTTGCTAAGACTTTTTTTTTTTTTTTTTTTTAAATCTATCTCAAATTGGCCTGTTGGAGATAACAGAAATTTGACTTCATTACCCTAATAACTGCCAGGATCAAAACAAGTCTAAGCAAAAACTAGAATAACATTCAAACACTTAAATGGACACTCCTTCCAGAAAAACTCTGCCTAAAATTACTATGCTGTAAAATGTGCAAGACAATTCAAAATCAGCATCTGCAAGAATAAATACAACACCATACTTTGCAAAAATCCAAAACACATATAATTGCCCAAAATCATCTCTCTTCCTCCTTCCACAGTGTAGATAAATATAGATTTTATCCACATGATTTAACCTACTCAAATTGGTTTGTTTTCATAGACAAACTTATTTAGATTCAGACAAAATATACCTTTACTTGTACCCTTTCTATATCAACAATGCTGCTTCCTGCTCTTCTCATTACAAATTACTTAAAAAAAAAAAATACTCTGTGATAATTTTTTATATTCAGGGATTACACAGGAATTTCAAAATATTTTAAAACATCAGTAAAATTCACATTTCTGCAGTATTATTTGTGCTTATTCTTTCTTTTGATAATTTCACATCTTCTCAAGAAGCTGCAATTCCATTCATTCCAGTAGAGGGCTGTGGCAAACAGTGTTACGGGACAGGAAACTAAGTACATTTTACATATTTCTCCGAAGAGCATGCAAAATTAAAAGAAATGGCAGCCATTCAGTTCAGATACTAGTCCCCCCATATATGTACAGAGAAATGCAGTTAATAAAAAATGAAATACCTCAGAATGTTGTAGAATTGTGGTATCTTCATTGCCGGTGGCCTTTTGACCATCTTTTTCATTTTCTAATTCTTCTACTAGTAATAGTACTTCTTCTTCATAGGAAGAATTCCCGTGACCATTAATATCTATTGTTTCCTCCTCTCCATTCTCAGTATCCATTTCTGGTGCAGGAACTCCTAGATTATTCCCTAAATCTGGCTCTGGAGCATCTTCCAAGTAGTCCTGTGCTGGTATCCCCTCCTCATGTAAAACATCTGTTACTGTTTCGCAAGAGTTTTCATTTTCAGTATCATAACCTTCGAGACAAGGCTCAACATAAGCATCCAGAACTGCTGATATGGGAACGTTATAATGTGGATAATAGAAGAGATCATGGGGTATTACTGAAACTTTTGAAGAACTGGGTAGCACTTCCGCTGAAGACTCATCTTCATCATAGCTGTCCAGGTCCTCTGCATTTTTGGGAACATCTGAGAGAGAGTCATCAGATGTTTCTAGAAGTGTAGATAGTTCTTGGCTTTCGAGATTAGAACCATTCACTGAATAGTGGTTAGATTCTGTTGTCTCAAAGACAGGCGATTGCTTCATATGTTCATTTTCTGGCAGTTTCAGTACTTCCTCATTTAGAAGATGGAGAACATACTTATGCGTATCTTCTTGTTTCGAGGTATCTTCTGGTAAAATAATTGACGTCTGGGGCTTGCTCTCTTCTACTTTATTTATAGATTCATCTGTAAGTATACCTGAAGTCCAGGACAATGGACTTAAAGAAGAAGTATTGGCTGAAAGGCTCTTAGTTTCATTGTCATATTCAGTATAGGTTTCTTTAGTTAATTCTTCAGAGTAGTCTTCAAAAGAGTCAACAGAATTTTTCTGGTCTGTCAGAACAGCTGGAGAAAGGTCATCATTCTGTTTCAGTGGGTCATCAGACATGTCCCCTTCACCTGGTATCAATTTATCACTAAGCACTTGCCGGGAGGAATTGGATTCAAAACGGATAGATCCAGTAATGTGCAGCGAGGTAGGCCTTTGAGGCTCCTCTTCCAAGGTTTCCTGTGAAACATCTAACACTTCACTCAATTTGCCATTACGTTCTTCAGGAGCGGTTTCTGACAGGATTCTCTCAGGGGTGTCATGAATATGAACCTTCGGAGGAGCAGGGTGACTCCTTTCATGATTAACAGTATACATGTTTTCTTCACTTTCACTTAAAATCAAGATTTTGCTTTCCTTTTCTGTAGGTGTGTCTTTGATGTGAACATATGTGGACTCAATTGGAAGCTCCTTGTCAGGATCTGTAAAGTCTTCCTATAAGTGATGATACACCATTAAAGAACAAATCATACCTCGTATATCATTTTACTTCTCCCAAATGCTACAGTAACTAGCCCATCACCCACCCCATTACCTTTTGAATGGCCAATTAATGACTTGCTTATTTTGAAAGCAGGGAAACAAATCTGGCAAGCCAAGTGAGTTGAACAAAGCTCAACATGAAGAAGCTGCTTGTACAGGAAGATTAGAACACAGACAAGCCTACTTCTCAGTTGTTAACGTATTCATCTCTCCCTGCTGCACCTGTGGAGACAACTGACTTGCTTTTTTGGGACACAATCCCAAAATCAACTACATCTACTGTGAAACATATTCATCTACTAGATTATTCGGTTCCAATAGACTGTATTGAAAATAAATAAATAGGCCTTTTCTTTCCCCATTAAAATGTCCATAAGTCTTAATGCCAACCAATGTTAACGCTCATCTAATGTAATAATCATGATCAGATTATTTTAATAATTTTAATTCCAGTGACTTTAGTAATGTCCACCAATTCTGTAAGTTATGGAATATATACCAAGTGGAACCTTCAGTCAATAAATGAGAGGAAATACCTTTAATGTAGGAACCATGATTTATGTACATGTACTCAAGCACAAAAAAAAAATACTCAAGGGACACTGAGTGTCCTGGGAACCCTTTCAAACCAAAAAGACTATGCTGAACTAGGTTTCCCTAGAAGTATGAGCAGCCTCCAAAACAGTTTTTCAATATATGCAGATCTTTACTTAAGTTCCCAGGACTTCTAATTTTTCCTCCAGTTTTCTGTGTCCTATCCTTTAATTACTCTTTAAGTTGATCTTCTGTTTCTCCAAAGGGCCTTTGTCAGGCCTTGCTGAGGCCTGCTCCTCAATCCTTTATTTTTGATAAATCTGCCTTAAGGCCCTGGTCCTTGAAGCTATAAAATATTTCATGCTTACAAGGAGTGCTTTTGACTGCTGTACTGATGAGATTCAGTCTCTGGCATCTTGTATCTGATACAGTATCTGCTAAATTCAGATTGATTGTGGCCCTCAAACTTGAGAAGACTGAAGTCAAAAACAAATTTAAAGTCCAGCAAATCATCATAGATGAGGGGATAAACTTCAGCCTTATTCTGAAACTAATATAGCAAAGTAGCAGAGCCTATGTAACCATTTCTATCCTCTGAAAGCTATAATTGGATGTAAAGGTTTAAAAGCAGAGTTCTTCCTGAAGCAGCTTAGCAATGTGCAATGAAAGTCCACCTGACTGGATTTAATCGAAAATGTGAACAATTAAAACTGAGCTTGTGGTTTATTTTGAATAGAACAGAAAGAAACCTAGAAGATAAATGTAATATCTGACTTTATTAAGTACACCCAATCAAATAAAAGTGACGTGACGTAAGAGTAAACAGTTACCCCTTCCAGCTCGGGGAAGTGTTCCAGAAACTGCGCCACATAGGTCACAATCGAGTGCTCATCGGGGGATTCCACCATTATATCTGTGGAGACAGACACAAAGTAGGTCAGCATGCTCGGCCTTAAAGCCTTCTTGAAGAGGAACAGGCCGCTAGACATTAGTCCGCCTTCATGAGAGAAATAGCAGCTACTATTCTTTTGCTGACAGATCATCAGAACAAGTAATACTGTTTTCACTGTTGACTGTACTCTTTATAGTTCTCACCATCTTATTCACATTCTTTTCTCCTGTTTCCAAACACATACTGAACCCAGAACAGGGTCACTTTTCATCTACTTGGATAACATCATTTACAGTATATATGTCGCTATCATTAGACAGTGATCTTGCTGAGTGACAGCACAGAGACTTATTTGTAGCAGAACCCATTCTTTTGAAAGGTGACCCAAGAAAGCATAAATAACCAAAGTGTGCTTTCAATCATAAAGTCAAGGCCTAACACCCGTGTAACAGTGTTCAATAAAAAACAGTGCAAGAAGCTGTTTCACTTATATACATATACTTATTTGCACACTTATATATGCTTATGTACACATATTTATATATGCAAGTATATATATGAATTGTAGAAAAGTAACTGGGAAATGCAAATACATCTGAATAGTTATCTAGCCATTTTCCTTGTGTGGCAGCTCACACACTTCGTCCTGGAGTGACATTTAGTCTCTGTAAACTGTAGGCATTATGAAATGCTGCAACTGCACTGAGACACCTCTCAGCTCATCAGGCTGGTGATTAATGCCCATTAGTAATACCAATGTCACGTAGCATCTAATTATTAACCAGGACCAGTGTACGTAGCTAAAATTACAGTGAGATCTCTGCCCCCATGAGCTTACAAGTATGACTGGAAGTATACAACTACTAGCCAGGGACCACTTCATTTTTCTTATCATTCAGCCCCACACAATGATCACATCAACAATTTAATCACTGGGAGGTTTTAGTAGGCGTGATGATGCAATATTCATGAATTCATTATTGTTTGAATGTTACCCAACAACATTGATGTAAACAATTTACCTTCCGGCTCTAGGAGCCTAGGAACACCCAGCTTATTTTGTGCAATGCTGAAAGCATCCTCCAAGTTTTCTCGAGCTGATTTCTCCAGTGCTTGCTTCATGTCTACCAAAGTGGAGTCTATGGCTTTTATGACAGCCAGGAAAGCCAGGCCACTCCTCCAACTGCTGGCAAAGTCCTGAACTGCAACACCGTACCTGAACAGAAGTACATAAAGTTTACATGGCAGCCATCTCACAAAATCCAAAATAAAGGCATCATCATTTTCAAAGGTAAAAGTAAGGTTGTTGAGTCACACTAGTCACATTTGAGGTCTTTTGGATTTCAAAACACACAAAATACTTTAATAAAACACAAGGATTCATAGGCTGGATCACTGTGGCCAACAACTGACATCAACCTGCTTGTAGGAAGCAGTTAGTGAAAACAAAGCCCTCAAGTACTCAGCAACCACAGTTAACATTCACAAAAACAAATGTCTGTGTGATTCCTGTTTCTGTTGTGTTCCAGCATTTCAATGCCATTGCTTGGGATGACTGCCAACACTTAAGTACTTAAAAAACATAAACATAAATGGTTTGCTTTCCTATGTCCTTGGCCTTCTGTAGCAGAAAATCATGCTTTGCCAGGTGCAAAGAGTGCCAGTATACATACAGATCACAAGTACATTAGATGTCCATAGTTTTGCAGGAAAATACAATCACTGAACTTGTAAAGAAGTCATTGCAGCCCCAGAATAGAAAATTCCGTACAGGTCATTGGTTAAGGTGGTTATAATGATGCAATCATGTTTTCATAGCCCAGTTGCAAGAACAATTTTATCCTATTAAATGCTTTGATTTCTACACTTTGACTAGAATGAAGACTATGGCCTTTATTTCTCTCATTCTAATTCTTCTTGTGCCACATCCCTGTTAATGACATTATCAGCATTATTTTGGCAATAAAACTGCACTTCCTCTATGATCTGCACTGGCAGCAATTAACTGTGGTTATCAATAGGACAAGTTTATCTGCACAACAAGCACCATTAGCTTCACTGGAGATAACCAAGGGATGTGGCCCACAGGACCAAGTAATTAAGAAGCAATTTTTTATCTTCAGTACCATACACAGAACATCTGTGTTCACAGGCAGATTTGGACATATAAATCTAGCAGAAGACAAAAATGGCAAATATACAGCTATCAAATTTGCATAAGCAAGTTTGTCCCATGCCCTCTGTAAAAATCTCTGTCAGTCACTCCTTCAAGATAATAATATATGTAAAATACTTACCAAACACGTGTGCATTAGACATCTTACAATAAAGTGTTTTAACTCGACCGTAACACTGCGTGGCATTACTAAACAAAATGCTTTGGTGAAAGAATTGTTTGCTTTTTTTTTTTTTTATTATTGTTATTAAAGATGAGAGAGATGTGCTGATCAGTGGAAATTGATCCAAAATGTAATACATTCATAAGAAACAATCTAAGATTTGACCCCTTCTCATCCTTAATTTTGAAGAAATGAAGCTTCTAATACAAACTCTATCCTTCAAGGAAACTCTGCAGAGAAAATCCCTCAGGGCTGCTGCTTAATTTAAAAGGCTGCTGTTAAAGTCTTTCAACACGTGGTTGTTGTTTTATTTCTTCATTTAGTAAAAGATACCTAGCAGACTACACAGAAGTTGGGAGGAGGAGAGGGAAGAGGGAATGATCCTGTTTTAAATGGTGCCAAGCAGATTAGTGCAAGTTAACGTTTAACACTCAAGTCACGAAGCCAGCAACAGCCTGCTTCAAGGTCAGATGGTTGCTTTAGACACAGGTATGCAGTGATACACTTGGCTGCGGATCCCTCGTGCCTGCAGACTTCAAAGGCAGAAAAACCCTGGGCCGTGGTAATACACACATTAGGCGAGGGATGAGATCTGGCTTCAACAGGACAGGTGGACGCAGTTTTCTAGGACACTTTGCTCACTTACTTTCTGGTTTTCCTCTGAACCCAGATTAAAAGGGCTCTGATGGCTTTCCGCTGGTCTTTCACCGTGACAGACATGTTCCTCTCCACGTTGGGAGTGCTGGGGTGAGACGTGTCCGACTCTGGCCCGCTGGGCCCGGATGAGAGGCTGGATGAGGAGGAGTTCCTGTTGAGGTTGCCTGTCAGCTCTTTAATCTGTAACAAAAGGTGAAATGCACGGCGCTCCGATTTAACACCGGGTGAATGGAAAACCGAATGTTTGTTTTAAGGCAAATTATCATGCTTCTAAGATAACGGGGCCATAACTGAATTTTAAGAGGTAATTATAGGCCTGTCCATTACAACTCCCAACATGACAGCAGCAGCAGCCCAGCTGGCAACCCCAGGAAACAGAAAGGGCACGGGATCAGTTAAGACTGAACTGAAAATGTTCATAGCAAACAAAAAGCAAAGAAACACATCCTTTCAGTTAGTTTAACTGAAATAATTTTATCTGCAGGAGTCACTCGAGTGAAACATTTTTAGCCAAGAAATGGTGACCTGCAACAGATTCCCATCCTTGGTCTGCACTGATAGTTGAGTCCAGATTATTCACCATGCTGCTTTCAGGTCCCCAGTGCTTCCCTTGCCAAGTCCGTCTGGCCAAACTGCTGTTGTACTGCATCGTTCAGCTTGAAGTGCTCAGCCACAGGGAGAAACCCCAGTACCACTTCAAGACAGAGCATATTTTTTAAACCCACAGCCACTTTAGAAATGAGCCCAAGAGAATGAAAGAACATTTGCGCCTCACAGTCTTATGAGAGCTGCAGAGACTCTCCCTCCATCTCTCTCTTTTCATTAACATTTGGTACTGTTCAGAAGGTTATCAAAATAGATGTAGATTAGTGAGCAGTTTTAATCTAAACCTGAGACTAAATCAAATTTCATGTTTATATCAGTTCTATCAGTTCCAAAACTTCAGGCCCTTCAGCATCTTTCATTTGGCCATCTACATCAGTTGTAAAGTTTGGCCACGGTAAGTAGGTCTCCAGGGATCAGTGATTCTGCATGGAATTTGCCACCATGCTGGACCCGTTCCAGATAAGGTTATTGAAAATAAACTGTGACCTGAAACCAAATCTGAGACATTGGTGCAGATCCAGGGAACCTGGAGCAGAATCTAGAGAAGGCACAGATGAGAAGGGAAAGGAGTAATCTGAAGCTTTAATTCTGGTCCAAGTCAAACCAGGGCTCAAACTGCCTCCTATTCACACCAAAATAGGTCTAATGAAATAAAATGAAAACAGATGCAGGTATTAAATTAACCTATATCAGGAGGAAAAAAGCTCAGGTTTAGCATGCTTAATTATGTTTTTTAGGATTAAGAATCAATTTAAAAAATTGATTGATCACTTATGATTAATGTATTCAAGTTTTATTACCTGAAAAAACAAGATTATGTTCCATATTAGTCCAAGTACCAGAGAGGAATTTCCATCTGCTATTTCTGCTGCATCAATGCTAACAAGCTTTACCTGTAGAAGAGATCATAAATTCACAGACAAATTAAAAAAAAAAAAAAAAAAATGTAAACACAAAAAAATGCACTGGCTTGAACTGAGACTGCTGGATATGTCCAGCACATTCCTGCCACTGACCAGCCAGACAAAACGCAAGATTGAAATCTTGTGTTAACAATAATTTTCCTTGATCACAGCCACCGTGCTCCCTGAAGTCTTATCTCAAGCCTCCTAAGCCCGTGGCATAGTCCTCAGAACAGGAGTGAGCCCAGTTGTACGCCTTAAGACCACAAATGCATTGCCTCCACACAAACAAGGAGCAAGAATGGTGTCCCCTCCGGTGGATCCTATTCTTAAAAAGAAGAGGGCAGGTATGTACCTCCTGTCTTCCTCTGGCTAGGTTTCAACAAATTGGCTGGAAGAATGCACATAAACCCCATGGAAGAGGGCAGGATTGAATCCACTTCCCATTAAAAAAACAACAACAACAAAAAAAAAACCTTAAAATTGTAGTAGGATCTGCCCCTTCTGTTTTGCTATGCATCGCCAATCTCTTTGCTTATCTCACCTTACACTGCTTGTCACAGAGCTCTGAGGAAATCAATTAGCAAAGGATAAGTTTGCCTAATCCAAGCAAACTCTAGGGTTTCCCACATTGAAGTCTCTTCCACATGATAACACCAGAATGTTATTCTCTTAAACAACACAGACTTGTTTTTGGCAAAGGTCATGGAGAAGGGAGGAAGCAAGGAAGTTGTCAGCACTGCACATGACACTCAGAGTGAGTTAAAGCCCAGCATACAGCCCATTTATCATTTATTTATAAATTCTGTACATGATGAATCACTTAGCAGAGCTTTACCCTGCTGCCCCAGTTCCACAGAAGCGTTTGCTGATGGGTTCCACCCATTGTGGTTTAATATCTAACCTCGAAGCTCTTGGCAGCCAAGGCATGTTGCCAGCACTTTCATCACTACCTTTCACTAACTGGATTGGTTAAACTGAAAAACAGAGAGCAGAATAACTTTTTATCTAGTGGTTTGCACAACAGTTTTCAGTCCTAGCGAGAAGACACCTCTAGCTGTCATACTTCAAGGCTTGGATTTTCTTACTAGCTCCAACGTATTTGGCATGGGAAAACCTTTACAACCTACTGTTTTAATGAAAAGTTTAGCATGTTTGTCCAAAATGGGGTGCAAGTGGCATTTATCATTAGGCTGTTCCCAGTTCAGCTCTGTTTTCTTGCTTCTGCTTGTCACCTGTTCCAGCAGAGCTACCTGCAATAAGATACCAGCTGCTAACTCTTAGGGAAACATGGATTGCATGAAAAAATAGTTGTTTTGGCACAACTAATTAGAAGGCTGCCTGTGTCTAACTAAGGCTCCTCCTGCCTGGCCTTGCTCAATGAATTTCCCAGCTGCCACGTGGCGTGGTCCTGGCAACCAGACGTGCTTCAGCTACAACTCCACAATGTTGACATCAACAGAGAGAAAAAATCTCGTCCGCCAGCAGGCCTTAGCTGGCTTTGCATGGAAAGCATGGTCTGAGAAACTGTTAAGAACTTGCATGGTATTAGCAGTTCTGTATCAGGCCAGGTAGACCTATATATTTAGGGCCACATCAGCCCCAGACTGCAACGCTTGGAAGATAGTGCACAAATTCTTGGCCATTCACATCCTCTTCTGGGGAACAGGATGAAAGAAGTTAAACCTCCCAAATCTACAAGATCATAAGAGATCCACTAATGCCTCACATCATGCTCACCCCTGCACTGGGGTTCTCGCAACTCCCTGGTATAACTAGCACTTCTGCAGGATATCTGGAGCAAGACCATTAAAGCTCATTAAAGGAAGCCAGCAAAGTGACAGCAGTCACTGATATGGAATCCCCTGCTAGGCATGGCTTTGCTCCTCCACACGCGCACACACACAAGATCCCTCTTTACCTATAAAGCCTAATCCTCTAGAGAATTCATGCCCTGGAGTTAATAGGATCATGAGTTATATTTTATACTAAACACCATCATGGAGAAGCTGTAAAAGTTTATTTCAGATACTAGATAAAAAGATCTTCCAGTACAGCAAGAATGCTGTAATCCTTTGTAGGGCATAGTCCACTGCTTGCTCATTCTGAAAGATCTCATTCTGAAAGATCTGGGCATACCATGTAAATAAGTTGTCATGTGGCTGGGGAACTTGACACCATTACTTTTCATCACTTTTCATGAGCAGCAAGCTCTCAACACACAGACCGCATCAATATTGCTTTGGAAGAAAGCTCTAATGGGAGAAAAAGATTGAATTAACTCAAGCTACAGGGCTGATGTTGCTTGGTCACTTACAGCTGTGTCATTTTTTAGAAAGTGATGTTGCAGTGGTGCCACACTGACTATCAAGAAAGTTATATCCTTATAAGGTTTTGATTCCTGGAATTATACATTTATGTAATGTTCCCAGATTTAACTTTCTCTTGCCTTTGACTCATGATCAGCTGCTGCAGCAGTTTACCAGATAAATACATGATCTGTAATACCAAAAGTATTTCTGATGAAAGCAAGCAAGCCATCTACCTTCAAAGTAACTGAAGTAATGCCACTAATACCCGGTTCATAAAGATTACCTGCATTTCTTTTTATTTTCTTTTAATATTGGGTTCCTGATCCTTTAATCCTATTGAACTTTTACATTATAAAATGAACAAAATAATCCTTGTTTTAGACTCTGTAGGTGTTCTCTTTGTGGATTTTTATATGGCTTTTCAGCCTTGCTGTTAAAGTAAGTCACAATGCCTAAGCAGTATATTCCTCTTATATACATGTCCAGCATCAGAGTAGTTACAATCACAATTACAATTTGCAACATAAATCAAGAGAAGAGATTAAGACCAGCCTTTGGAAATACTCACATTACTGTCCTCCAAGAACTTAAGTGCTTTGGCTATGTTGTTCAAACGAAAAATGCGATGGGTTGAAGACTTATACTCGTGCATCTAGAAAAAAATAAGAGCCAGATCAGTTTAAAAGTGATGGAATTATGTACCCTTTCACACAAAGCTTAAAAATCCCCTACAAAATAAAGCTAAGGAAATCAACCTATATAAAAGTATTACCATTTCTTCTGATCAGTAAAGAGTTTCAACTACGGGATCAGCCCAGGCTGTAGAAAAGCAGGGTTAGCAACCAGTTTTCCTGCTCTCCAGATGTTATGTCTCTCTTGGACCTGCCAGGTTGATTATTTATATAATCACTCCCTAGCCACATCCAGTCACAGGCATAAATTTACCTGAAAATTCATAATAATATACATATATATATATAATTGTCTTGAGTTAAATTAAATGTTCCTAATTGGGAAGCATGAGCAGTTTTTCTACCGGGCACAGGCAGGTGGGAGGCAGCAACCTTCACTTTGGCAGAGATGAAACAGATTTGTTGCATGCCCGTCTCCTTGCAATTCCACTTCGGCACACTGTTAGTACCACCTGTGTGCAGGAACGCCTAACTGCCAGCACATGTTGGCCAGCTGAACTCATCTCCTTCTTGCCCTCCTCCCTGACCTCCCAGTGCACAGCCTGTGGTTTGCTGATAGGTGTCTCCTCCTTCAATTCCTTTCCAGCCTGGTTCTGCTAGCTGTGTGAATGCAGACAGAAACACTGCTGCTTCTGCTACTGCCCAAACTGCGTGAATATTACAAAACAGGTTGTTTGAATCTGTGACCACAGTGAGCACTCACGCTGTAGGATGCGTATGGCTCGGTCACTATGGAGCATCACCAGGCAATTACAAGCTCAGCTGCAGCGGTGAGATGGCTGCAGAGCAAATCTCTCCTCATATCTAAAAGCAAGTGTGGTACCCACACAAAAGAGAGTACTTGCTGACAAGGTTGAAGTAGAAAGAATATACTAAAGCCAACTGATGAAGCACTGGGTATTTCCATTTCTGGTATGTGGAACTTTATACAGATCTTACAGAAAAAGAGAGAAAGAGATGCTGGTAAGTGAAATTTTTGCCAATCTGATTTAGATCCTACCAGTAAGACTAAAGAAATTGGAGCCAGGATACCAGAGCTAAACTCACAACTACGCCACACAAAGGCATCCTGCATCAGCAGGCCTGCTAAGTGTCATAATGTCTTTAGACAAAACAAAAACAGAATTTATAGATTAAAAAACAATACAATTATCCCCAGAAATTTATCTTTCCTTGATAACATGACTTGTGTGAACTCCAAATGAAGTAGGTGAGCATTAATATATTCAAGCCTTAAAAACCTGAGGGAAGGCACATCTACACTAATCACACGCCATTCATACCTTGTGGTTAGTTATTTCTTGGAGATCTAAGTTACAGCTCAGGACACCAGCCTGTAACATGAGGAAATCACAACAAAACTGCTGAAATGCTTCTCATTGTACCCAAGACACGGGACCAAATTCTCCCTTACTGCTTGAGTGTCAGTACATTGGTACTTGGAACATGCAGAGCTCCACAGCGAGGCAGGTTCCTTCCCCTCCAACACCTACCAGCTTTTGTCCTGACAGGACTTCCAGCAGCGCCATCAAGATTTTGCCATCTTGTATATCTATAAACAAATCTCTCACTTTCAGAGGAGGCTTGCACTGTGGAGTAAAGAAAGCAGGCAGATTTTAAAACAGATTTTTGCTTGGTGAGTCACCATTATTGCAGAGAACAGGAAGGAGAGTTTTACAAGACAGAAATACTAGAAATAAATCTCAGCCTGCAGGAAGAAAGGACCAAGTTTTCTTCACACCAGTGGCAATTCTGCCCGAGGTTAAAACTGAGATACAGTGATCATGTAGCTGAGATCAGAAATGATTTATTCCAGATCTCCCATACCAGAATCTCATCCTAAAGCTTCTGCCTGGGAAGCAAGCACCCAAGGGCTGGTGCTGATCCCTCCAACTAAGACAGCTCCAGCAGAAGTGAATCCCACTTCATACTGCACTAAACAAGCCTCAGATCCAGCTGACCACAATACCCTGTCTCCTCTGTAATGTTTCTGGCAGTGCCATTCTGTTTCCCAGTATTTTCTCAGTACTTTAACTAGCAACGTGTTATATTTTGTCTCTTTCTTCTCAGCAAACTCCTCCAAGGGGAGCCACCTCCCCACTTCACAGAGGTGTCTGATGGTGTGAGCTCCTGAGGCACACGCCAAGGCAGCACAGCCCTTAGGGGTAGTCTCAGCTGCAGCAATTAGGCTCCATTCAGGTGTCACTCAGGCATGTGTCCCAAAGGAGCCAAGCCTTTTTATCTTTGGTTTGCCAATGCACTGCTGTTTGGTTAAGCACTGCTTCTGGCAAGCCAGGACTGTACATTTTTGTTCCCAGTCTTTAATCTAGCCAAGACTACTAAACAATGCTCCATACTGAAAGAAAGAAAAGCACTTTTCATTTCAGGATTAAATAAGCTATCTGAAAAACACAGATCCAAAGCTTTTTCATTCGCTTCTAACAAGATAAGAACCACCAGAAGTCACAGAAATGTGGACTGCCCCCAACCATCTCACGACCATCAGAGATATCTCCTCTCAAAAGGTGATCCACCTGGGATGGTCTGCTCCAAAATGGGACACATCACACCTCAAGTTTCCTGAAAAAGTACCAGAGGAAGACTTCACCGCTGCCTTTATAAGAAAGAAGCCCCTCTGCAAGAAGTGCTTCTCTGAGGATAAAGGCAGAAGCCGCTTCCCTCAGTGGGTGTCCTTGGGGAATCCCCTGGAATTAGAGAGCTTTAGCAATGCTCTCATTATTTACAGGGATGTGTTTGTTATGACCCTTCCAGGAAACAAATAAATAAAAAATGACATTAATGTAGCAGTAGACTTTTTCCCTTTCTTCAGAATCGCATTTTTCTTTATATTCAGAGAGGGGAAAAAATTATGCACTCCAGAGAAAGCAGTTCACCTACCCACAAAGTTTCTAAGACTTCATATGTTTGGCATGGCAGAATTAACAGCACTCTATAACCTTTTTCATGATCTAATTCCTTTTGTAAATTAAATACCTTTTCCAGAGTCAAATATTTGACAAACCTATTTGACAACCTTCAAATTGTGTTAGTTTAAAGCTCTAGAGCCTGATTCACGAAGGAATCACATAATGCTGTCTTCATTCTGATAAACCTTTGGGAGCAACTGATAGTCAAAACATTACCAGCTGGCTTATTCTGATTTTCCAATGAGATTTAAGAGGGTCAATTTAGTCCTTCAGGAACATTCACTGCAGAGTAGTGGACTTAAGCAACTATATATGTGATGCCTTTCTTCTTAAATCCGTTTGCTTTACCACGTCAGAAATGCAGTCACTTTCCAAGAGCTACACGAGCTAGTCTGGAGATGACTTGTATCCCAGACTTAGTCCTGGTCTGTACTTCATGTAATTTAACCACAGACACTACCGGCACTGTGAACCCAAACTCCAGTCCGTTAGGACAGTTGGTCCAGGTCAGGAAGCTGCACTAAGCATTGCTGCTGTCTCAGGAATACAAACTTATTTTTTTTTCCTTTTCTCATCCTCAACAACAGGAAAATCCTCCTCTGGATGGCAAACTGCTCATGAGACTTACTACTTATCTATTATCAATAGAGCAATAAGTTAGCTTCAATAGCCATATCATGATGTGTTTAAAAAACAACTATATATTCAAAATAGGATGGGATGTCCAAGAATTAGTTGCCTAACATAAGTGGATATGTAAAGATCACATTATACAGGCCCTCTGAAAATGAATGAGGAATAATTAACGTCTCCCATCTGGAGATCTGTGATGAAGCCAGGTTCTGAAGAACCATCTGACTTTGGCTGTGGTATCTCAGATACTTGAACTTCCAGTCCAGGGAAGCACACAGTTATCATCCCTTCAGAGCAACCTAAACCACATTTGATTTTATGTGGCTATGTGGCATTCTGTGGGAAAATTCTAGCCTTGCAATAGCAGTCAGTAGCATTAAAGACAGAAAGGTACTTGAGATGACTTAAAGCCAGCCAAGCATTAATTGCACCTGAAAAGCAATATTCATTTACCCAGAAACATGCTTCCAGCTTCCACTCACTCTCCTACAAACCTTCCCATACACACAGAAGTTATCCTTGATTCCAAATTCTAGCTATCTTTAAAGGAAATAACATAGTCTGTCTATTGTTGTGTCCTTGTACTTCAATATCAAGACTGTCAGTCTTACCTTTCCCAAATGCAGGTTTATCCATCTGGTAAAGGTCCTCTTCTGTACATTTTCCCGTTCCACTAGAAATATCAGAAACAAAACACAGCACCTAAGTTTCAAGAGGAAATGCTTATAGGAAATCTCAAAAACATATGCACAAAGAGGTCAAAATTCATGAGGGGCCTGTGAATAAAACAAATATATTCCAAATCAGGAGACATAAGGTTGAGCTATGGTATTTCATTCCATTTCTTCGCCCAGACATGAGCTATGCGCTTGTAGATGCATTCTAAATTACGTAGGAAAAAGTCTCTGTTGGTTTTGCCATCTTCAATGTAGCTTTTGAGAGATGAACTTTTACATGTTGTGCACAGCTCTCCAGTGGTGTTAGGCTCTGAGCAGTCAGCTTGACCCTTCTGCGTCAATTTATAGGGTTCTTGGCCTGACACTGTCATGCAAATTGGGCTGCTGTGGATTCCAATGTACTTACTTGCATGCACAAGGAAACAGGACCACACTGGTCAACACAACAATTTTGTCTTCATTCTCATGAATGGAAAAGCTTCCTCAAATCTCATCTTCCCAATCTCCCAACCAGTGCATTTCAAATCAAAATTCCAAGTCTCTACATTGATGAATCATTTTATTTATATTGCAGTAAGACGAGAAGCGCTTGTTCCTTGCCAGAAGCGCTGTATGCTAGGAGCTGTACAAATAGCTCCTGTGCCAGCTGAAGAGTTTTTAATCACATATGCCATTTCCCGAATCCATTTCCATAGTGAACTACAGCAAAAGTGTAAGGGGAATCATATTTCTAACCAACTTTCATTTAGCTTCTAATATAAAAGAGAAAAGTTTACATTTAAAATAAATGAAGTAGACTGACAAAGTAATATTTCATTTTAGAGACAATTATTCTCAAGTGGTTCTCCAATTTCACTTGAATTAAGGAAATCCGGCAATTTATGAACAAAAAACATTAAAACTAGTTATATGATGTATTTCAATCTACTCATAGAGCATATCAAATATATTTTAAGACCATTTTGTGTTTCCTCAGCCCTGCACAAATAGCTAACCTATCTACTGGGAAATCGCATTCTGTAAAAGTCTGGTTTGTTTTTATTGGTCAGGCTAATTATAGGCTAAGTAGTAGCTTCCGTAAATCAAATTTTAATATTGTTCTTTTTGATCATTTTAAGTGAAGGGTCAGCAGCCTCTAATCATATATATAATTGCTTTCCGTATTTTGATGTATTGGAATAGAGCTTTCAGCATGAATTACATCTGTCACTGACAGCCATTCAGGCCTTCTCGGTCCTCTTATTCCTGTAAAACCTGATTTTATGTAAGATCGGTTAAAAAAAGTCCTTACCCCTTAAGAGCTTCACAAAACATGGAAAATGCCAAACTAATTATTGCTGTTGGCTTTTCTTTTAAAATATCTTAGAAGAATCTGCACAGATTTGAAAGAGCTCTCTACAAATGAAACTGTAAATTATGTTAGGGTCTAGAATATCTGAAAAAAAAACAAACCTGCAGCATTTACTCCCTACAAATCTCAAAGTACCATAACCTACTAGACGTGTTACATCTTTCTTGGGCTTCCCTTCCTCCAGCACCTCAACCCCAGCGCTGGCTCTTGACACGCTCGCACATCCGCATCAGTACAGCACTCAGAGGCAGGTGAGTAACTTCAACAGCTGACCTGTTGAAATTCACTTTGGAGGGCCGGTGGACATTAATGGTAAGCCAGATTTGTTCCTAAATACACTGCTTTTTGTTTAAATACCCATGTTGGTGCAAAGGAGGAGGCAGAACAGCAGGAAATGGGGCCACCTCTTTCTTAAGCTGGTCTGAAATGCTCAGGGGCGCTGGGGTGGGCAGTGCCAGGTCTCAGGGAGGACAGGAGACCTTCCAAATGGGCTGGCTAGGCAGACTTCCAATGGCCACCAAAATCAAGACACACAGAAGGGTGCACAGAAGTGAAATTAATGTTTTCTAATATGTTTTCTAATTTCATCACAGGCTTGGTTTCAGTCAGTTCTTATTTTTCACCAATTTGGCATTCTTCATTTTCAGGGTAACTAAGGATGCAAAAGGGAGCTATGTTTATGTACAGTTCACCCATATAACTAAGCACACTGTGGCTCCTGTTTTACTGCAGAAATTCTGCCATCGATGTAAAGTAGTTACATATATGCCTGAAAGGATGGGCAAGCCAAGCTGGTATTATTGCTTCAGGAAACTCACATACCAAGAGAAAAAAAAAAAAAAAAGGCAGGCACACACAGGAGAGCACTTGCAGATAGAGAAAAATTCCTGACACTACTCGGTGAACTTTTCTACAGCAGACTCCTTGCAGTAAGAACTATGACCCCAGAACAGACACTGTACTGGTCTAAAGCAAGAGTAACTGGATGGGGAGGAGGAAAGGGGAGGAAATGTATTTATAAAATCCCTGAGGCAGACAAACCCCTAATGCAGGCCATATGCTTGCCTGTAGAGCTAATAGGAAAAGTTCAGCACAGGTATCTACTGATGTGTGCCTTTAATGGTTATTTTTCTCTAGCTCTGCAGACCTCCCAGTTTTGGTACAGCCCCTCCTCTCCACAGTCTTTTCATTTGCAAGGATTGTAGAAACTCTATAAACTTTATACAGTTTCTATAAATTAAATGGAATCTTTTTTCCTCCTTCGCACCTACTATTGTATAAAAATGTAGAAAATCATTCAAGTCTAAAGTTCATATGCTGATGTATACAGTTTACTGAAACTGCACTGGGTTTACTGGGCAGCTAGAGAGCAATAACACCATTATAAAATAATAATTACACACACCATATGGCTGGCCTGCACACAAATCCAATGCATTATGCTGGGAAAAGAGGATGCCTGCTGTGAGGGTTGGATTCGAAGATGTAATGCTGGAAGGCAGTAAAAAGTTAAGAACTG
Source organism: Oxyura jamaicensis (assembly GCF_011077185.1). Lineage (NCBI taxonomy): Eukaryota > Metazoa > Chordata > Aves > Anseriformes > Anatidae > Oxyura > Oxyura jamaicensis. The sequence goes on from NC_048897.1 coordinate 39,883,703, forward strand.
CTGTTTTGGTTAAGCTCAGCTCAGGCCTTGATATAAGAGACAAAAATATAAAGAGGAATTTTGACCACCCCACATGAGCCTGGTCCTCCATACTCTTCCAATAAGTTGAAACGCAGCAGGCTTTCACAGCAATGTCTACAGTTCTGCAGATGCACAGTATTTACACTGGAGTACACTGGCTCTGATACAGACTCATTAACTTGCCAGGCAAATCATCCCACATCCACTTCATCAGTAGGCAATGGCCACCACGGAACCAGCTCGTGTCCTCTATGGCTCTGGAGGCATCGGAGTAGCAGTACAGTATGTGCACCCCAGTCAGATTGCCAATAAATATTCAGAGATATGTACTCTGGTTTGTCAGATCTAATGGCAAAGGCAACTCATTTCTCACGGAATGAAACCAAGCTAATTCAAAGACCGCTTGGGCAAATTCAAGGCTAAGTTGATACGAACAAGAGAGTTTGTCTGGCTCCCTTGTTGTACCACTTCCGTCCCCACCAGCCTAAAAATTCCTCAGGCATGTGCTGCTAATGCCATTTCTTCCTCCTTCACGTCTCCTCAAAGGCCACTGTTTGCAACGCATACAAGAAGCCAATCCCCAGCCTCTACTTTCAACAGCAAATTGGAGATAGCAAATATTGATTTGCTTTTAAATACTATTTATTCTGTTGTTGTAGAACCAGTTATGAATAATCCTCTCAGGCACACCACCATGGGGCTGGGCACATGAAGGAAGTACGGTATGTAGAAACTGATTTGAGTGGAACACTTGGCAGTGTGTAATTACACAGCTTCAGAAAATTGCTTGATTTGCATGTATGGATACTACTCCCAAAGCAAAGCAAAAGGCCACTTAAATTTGTTTCTAAAGCTATTAGCATTTCATCCAGGATGTCATCAGCAGGTGACATTAAAACCTCACAACAGGCCAGACTAGCTTTTAGATTCACTTGTTACTTACCTTCAAGACATCTCGTTAACTACTAGTGTTATAACACACACAAAAGCCAGCTTCCTCATTTCTACCAGAGGTCATAACCTCTACAGATACAGGATCTACTCAAGTTATTAAGTTTTCAAGAGGGAAATGGTGGTGTTGGGCACCTAACTGTTCAGGGGGATGCTGTGACTGCCCTTGGCTTCAGGTGCAATAGCTTGCCAATGGCCCACAGAACCAGTTTATACCCTTTCCTGGCTCTGGAGGTATTAGAGTATCTGCCAAAGTCTTAAGTCAGGATGAAGTAGCACTTCTCACTGAACAACCGAAAAAAAAAAACAACAAACAAAAGGCAAATATATGACATTTAAATCCTACAGCCTAAGTCCAAAATTAAACACATGGCCCAGGCACCCTAAATCTTGTGAAGTGGAACGCAAATTCCTCTCCTTCTGTCTTCCTCACCCCAAAACCCCAGCTCATACATACAGTCAAGCAATTAATAAGTCTTTAATGAACATGCAGTGAACAATCTACTGGAATCACCCAAACTCTACGTTGCTAAATAAAATGAGAACTGGCCTTTAAGCTGGGTTTTGTGGTGTTCCTCCATGGTGACTCAAATCTAGGTATTTCTGATTGCTACTCATCATGCTATTGAGGCAAAAAAATATGCATGCTTTCTCTGCAAACTTAATGTTCATGAAGGAAGCCAGACTGATATCTTTAAAACTGGATTTTCCCCACACTTGCTCATGTGCTGCCCACAGTGCTCCAAGCCTCCTTGTACTACTGCTGTCTCAAACACCAAAGAAGAGTGTGTCCAGACATAAAAGCCCATGCTGTTTTTGTGTCTAATGATGAGGCTGCCAGCAATAACATTAGCTGAGGAGAATTTCCTAGGGTTTGTTTTATCAGGTAGTGATATGTCTGTATAGACCCAGACTGCTGGCACTGAGTAGCCAGACTGACTTACTGTCAACTCACCAAAACCAGTGTGATGTCTGACCGAGGCCTGCATCAGTAAATTTCTGTATACAGAGCAGCTGTGGTACATGAATCCTACCATGCCATTCCACCTTTCTTGCTTATATAGGTGTAAGTAATTGCATATGTCATGTGGGCAAATAAGGGCCATGACATTATTTACAACAGGCAGCCAGACATTGATACAGGACATTGATGTTGGATACAGGATGTCAACAGAGCTGGAGAGAAGCACAGCTCCTTGTCCAGGAGAGCTTCCACTGTTTGAACATGACATGTGGGACAAAGCTCAGACAGAAAGAGAGAAGGAGGAGGGCAGATGAAAGACAAGGCACGTGCAAGAAGCAACAAATCCTACATGGGAAGGGTGATTGGAGGTGAGCTGTAACAAAAAATAAAATAAAATAAAATAAAATAAAATAAAATAAAATAAAATAAAATAAAATAGTAAAATAAAAAAGTAAAATAAAGTAAAATAAAAAAGTAAAACAAAGTAAAACAAAGTAAAATAAAGTAAGGAGAGGGGTGAGAAAGAGCAGCTGCTGGGGGACAGCAACTGACAGCAGGACAAATGGAAAGTTGAAAATGAAATGTGTGTAGTAGGGAAGAGTGCAATTACATTTTCTAGAGTTGACTGGTTCATCCAAACACAGAGGTACTTTAAACACATTGAACTATAAACTTTCCGAGACTCAATCTCCATTATATAATTTACAAGAGGCTGAAAAAGTAGCTCACAACACGATGGAAGACAGCATGTAGGAAACATACTCCTCTCAAGTTTGTATAGTACAGCCCAGCTACACTGCCCAGTAAGTACTTACTACTTACAAGAAAATCTCCGTATTTGTAGGAGTGTGAATTTTAATGGCATAACCAAAGTATAAGGGAATAATTTTATCCAAATTGCCCACAAAATTCATTTTATAAGCTTCTGAATTCCTGGGAATTGTATATTTTCCTTGTGCTTAAGGACCCCCCAAACAGCTTAGAGGATTAATATAATTTTTCTTTTTGATCTATATAGGGGATGAAGGCTTTGTTGTGTACCATATGCCAATTTGATGTAATTTTGAGCACATGAAATATTAAATCTTAAAAACTCTGTTTTTCTAAAGGAAACATTAACTACACTATATAACATGAGACTGCTCTCAAGTTACCTCCTATGAAATAGGGCCTCTAAGCCTTCCAGATGAAGTTGTTAAGTTAATTGTTTGTTGAAACTGACCCATTTATTAGGGTCCTTATTAAATTTCTATGGCAGGTGTTGAAAGCTTGAGGCTTTTTCATTCCATCAAAGTTGCAAAGTCTTAGTCTTACTGGCTCAAAATTCCTTAAAACTCAGGTTGGTAGTGCAGAATTCAAACCTGGCAGGATCACAGGCATGACGTTTTCATTAGCTGCAGTTAAACAGGTTTCTCTTGGAGTTCAATTTCTGGCTCTAGCAAAATATTTAGTGCTGCAGTTGGTGTATTAGGATTACATACACCAAACAAATATTGCGGGATGAATACGAGATTTCTAAAAAATACTCTTAGTATTTCAATCCTCCCAATGTCTGAGACAGATGTTCCTCTTACCAAAGCATTAGATAGATGAATTTACTTGTAAATTCTACTAGGCTCTGGGAGAGAAATCCTACATAAAATATTACTATTAGAGCTGATCAAAATAGCTTCCAATGAGAGGGATTTATTTTTCCCCCTTGAAAAGTAATTTGGTAGTGGCAGATGGTAAAGATTCCTCTCCCCGTACCCTTGGCTACAAAGTAAATATCTCTGTTCTAATGACTTTTTTTATGCATTGAAAATGTTATTGAACAGATTAACATTTTTCATTTACATATCAGGAATGTTCTTATAAAAAAAATGGCATTTTTCAAAAAAGAGATACAATTATCTTCTGAACACTCTGAAAGAAACAAACATCAGTGTTTACTGGGAATGTTACTGGACCCCACTAAGTAGTAATAAGGTTAAATTCAATGGCTTTGGAATTGATCTAACAAGTGATTTAAGCATTGATCCAATAGGGCATTTTCAGACTGTGCACACCAACTCTTGCGGTATATTACATGCTGTACAAGGAGCTTAATACCTCCTCCTGTACCTGAAAATAAACATGATTTGCTAAGTAACCAGAAGGAGCAATTCACATTTACAACATCTTGATTCAAGAGTTTCTCCTGGCCTGGGGTTCACTATGTCTCAATGCTTTTTGCAATACTAGCATCAGTTTCTGAAAATGGTTCACCTCCTGAGGCTCCTGATGCTTCTCGGGGGTGTTTAAGTCCTAGGTATCTAGAGGTATTTTTTACCCCTTCTCACCAGCATGGTTTTACCAGCACTAGCATTGTCGTTTCCCTCCCACTGACACGGAGAAGGATGCCCAGTACTCATACCAATACCTGCACTAGGTATTAATACCTATATAGCACTCCTAATTGAAGGTCTCGATGATCATCCTGTAACACCTGAGGAGAAAACAACAGCAGCTACCTACCTCAACCAAGTAAGGGCAAGTCACAAACAAAGTCCATACTTCTCCATTTACCCTTACTTGTTGTGGTAAACCTAGAAAGTCTAGACCATGAAACGTTCCTTATTACTTATGTTTTTTTTCCTTCCAGAGGGAAAATACATCCTTTTGGCCGGTTAATTTCGTTGAGACATCAAAAGCTGAAATGCAACAAGATACTCTGCTTTACATCAGTTCTGACAGCAGTGCTAAAGCCTGAATAATTAGAGATGAGTAAAGAAGCCCAACGAAACCCACATGGTGTGTCAGGGTTACTTGTTGACACACTCAGAGCTGGAGATATGCTGGGGTGTGCTCAGATTCCCACAGCTTCCCATGCACAGCTCAGCCAGTAATGGTAATGGGTTGGTGATTAACTGTGCTTGTAGGCACCTGAAAGCATTGTAACTGCATTTGTGAGTAGAAGGAAGAAAATGCAGGCACAGGAGACCATCAATACATCTGCTTTCAAGCAAACATCCAGGACAGCTTCCTGAGGCCGCAGTCAGCCTTTAACACAAAATCTGAACGCTGGCAATTAATGGCCAGGGCCTTCAAAGAACTACGAGATGGAACAGGAGGCCCGAGGAGACAGCTGCCAGAGACATGTAATCCTGTCTGGAATTTGCCTGCAACTGGGGGAAATCTGTACTTAGAAGACAGTGGTTTCATTTTCTAAAATCAGGTAAGGAAAGGCAACCACAAACATCGTGTGGCACAGAACTATTTTGCAGATGCCATGAAATCACAAAGAAATGCACAGTGGGGTGTCTGTGACTTCTTGATTTCTCCTTTCTGCCTCCCCCATTGCTCTCAAACAATTTGGGGACATCACCCTGCCAGCAAATAATCCAAACCAAGAAATGTTTCTGATGCCTTCTGAACAGGACACCACAGCACCACATGAAGCTCAGAAGTAAAACTTAATTATACTAGTGTAGTACTGCAAGAACAGTATTAAACACCAGAAGGAGTAACCCACTGCATGGGCCACCAAAACAGGGTATGCTCAGGAAAAGAAGGGGACTCAGACAAGTCTCCCTAGCAAAAAATGTAACCACTGTAACACCGCATCCTGCCGTCCTTCCACTTTTTCAGCCCACTGATGTCTGCTATCAAAGCCACTACGCAGCACTGCAGAAACAGAGTGAGGAACATGGTGGTCAGATGAATATTGGAAACATGCAGAAATAATGCAACTCTGAGATCAAAAGCTTGAAGAGATTTATGGAGATTAATATTAACTAGCACAAAATCCTGTGGCTTTAGAGGAATAAGCAGATGCTTTGTCCATTGTGGGGCAGACACATGATCTAAAGGAGAAGGTATGGGACCGTTCTTGGAGACATGGAGAGAAAAACAAAAACAAACAAAAACACACCAGAAGAGATTGGAGCTACAGTGGAATGTGCTGTGCCACAGAACAAGGCAACTACCATTTAAAAATGGATGAAGGCAGAGTATAAGCTGCTAAAATTGGATGAAAATGGCTTAAAAGATGAACTACAGTAGAGGTCCTTTTTGAGATTCATCGTAAAATGCAAGAGCCTAGCAGGGACAAATAGATACCCCAGAGGAGTTGTCATTTGTCTTACGTGACCTTCTAGGAGGAATGCTTCAAGACTGGTACACCTTCCTTTCTAAGACAAGGGCTTCTGTTGCAGAACTTGCAGGCAGACCATGGCTGGCAAACTTCTGAGAGTTCACCTGTGTTGACCACACAGCCTTCCCCATGAGACCCTGACCCTAACTCTGGCCCCTCTCTGACCCTGACATGGGTTTCACGGGCAGCACAGCAGAAAGCCTGTGTCCCTCTGAACATCAGTGAGCATTGCTTTAGGCAGCACAGGGAACCACGAGTTGGGAATCCTGGGTATTACTCTGGCTCATGCTATCCAGTTGCCAGCAGGTACCACAAAAACTATTTTTCCCTCTAAAGAAAACAAAATGAAGTACAAGTGCCTTCTGCTCCCTGACTGCAAGAGAGAAGAAATTCTTAAACAAAAGTCTGTAGCAGTTTTCCTTTGTTCCAGCAGACTTGGAAACCAGGCTATAATGTGTGTAGGTCGTTCAGAAATAACATCAGCACAGTTTACCAATTAATAGAAACCAGAAGGTGTCAGACAAAGCCCTGGCCTGGGCTTGGATTGAGGTCTGTGTAGCACTCACAATCCCAGTTCCCAGTCTCCCAGAATGTGACAATGAGACCCTCAAGTGACTGAAGGTTTTTAAGGAATTACATATTTTTAGCTGCATGCCTGAAGCCAGGTTTCAGCAAAATCATCAGAATGAAAACCCAAGGAAAATAAAAGTGTATACAGGTTCTCTTGTTCTGAGGATCCAACACCAAAATAGTGCCATTTTCTGGCATTAAACCAATGCCTCCAAAAGACCAGAATGGACTGTAGACATTTCATGTCTTCAACACTGACATGGTCATAACTCCTGACTCCATTAAATAGTTCATGATTTATTTTTTTGCAACTGTTTTCCAAAATTGAAATGAGGACACTACAGAAACCATGAAAACACACACCTGTTCCTTCATGCCCCACAGGAAACACCCACAAAGATGAAAAAGCAAACATTTAAGAAACTTTAGACTTAATTTCCAAGCATATGTGCATGTTATTTATGGACACTTCCAGATGTTTCCAGATGTAGCAGACAGGCATTCCGGACGTGCAGTATTACTCACTGCAAGACAGTCTTGTTTCAAGCAAAAACCTGTGCCTATACTCTGTGTTTGCACAGTATCTTCAATCCAATGAGCAATGTGATCCTCCTTATCGGTGCTTCATGTCACTGGGGACAAGACACAGCTTTATCTCCCATTAAAGAGAAAATGGGAGTACCAGGAAGTTTGAGGACAAGGATTTTCTCTCTAAGAAAAAATGTGAGCAACCCCCAAATGGCTGGCCCTGTCTGCAGGTCTGATTTGATTTCACCGTGCCGAACACTGAAAGGCAGAGGTTTACAAAGGGCTGTGATGGGACAGGATCAGGGACACCAGAGCAGTGCCAACTGCTTATCCCACAAGCATCAAGCCCTTCCTTTAATACACCTAGCGGTGCTAACATGGCATCACATCTTTCCAAGAGGAATAATTTTTAAAAAAAAAAAAAGCTTGTGGAAAAAACACAGGTTTTGTTGCTTTGAAAACACGTGTTTTATTGCTTTGAACTGTGTTCAACGTGCTAACGCTCCCTCCTGAGATGGATTTAGGAGATATACTTCAAAATGTGAAGCAGGCCATTTGATTTGCTCAGAAGAGCAGTGATCTGACATTCCAAAGCAAGGCAGATCTTCAAATACATGCCACACGGCACAGCACAGGAGGAACGAAGACACCTTGAAAAGAGAGGGAGCTTCTCGTCTGAGGGTCTGCAGAGTTTCTGCAGCCCTTTGAATCACTTTTCTACTTTCATTTTTCCTTTAATACCAATTAAAATGACTTATCGGCAGTTTCCTGGTGCTTTCAGCCACTCCCCAAGACTATCAGCAGGACAAGGCGCGGTGGCCCTGCAGTCCCAGCTGTGCAGAAGCAGGGTTTCACATACCCTTTAACCCAATGTAGATCAGCTCTGCCACTATGGAGCTTAGCAAACATTTCAGCCAGCGCAGGGGAGGGCATCAAGCAGCTTCTTGGCAGCAGGGCTGGCCTACTGTGTGCACAGACCCTTGGCTTGAGAGCACTTGTATGTCTACACGACACCAGCAGATGAGCTCACTCGCTCCCCCGACGCTCCGTTTGCACTGCCTTGCACCGCTCACATGCAGCCAGAATTACAGGATTCTGGTGGCTGTGAGCTCCTCGCGCTTTTTACCCATGTGCCACATCAAACCATGAAGGTTGTGCAATGGGAATAACACAGAGCATGAAGACTGACAGCATTCCTACTTCTGTAGGAGTCAGAAAAGCCCTAATCAGCCTGCTCCTGTCCTGCCTCTTCTTCTCACTGTGACAGGCACACCTGCCAATTTCAGCACAGAGGCTTACTAAGGGCTGGTATGTGCTGGATAGGGTTAATTTATAATACATCCACCTCCTTTCGGCTTGCAGATACTGACAGAACTGGAATACACGTGCTGTCCAACAGAAGGATCACTATTCAGCCTCCTTCATCATCATGGGATGTGAAATACATGGATGAGCCTAGGAGAAGGACAGCAAGGACGCTGCTGCTTACAGCTTTACATTCTTGAGTTCCTCAAGGAAAAGCCAACGTAGGGGGACAACCCAGTAAAATATGAAAAGATGCTAAAAGCAGCAGGAAGGTTTCCCTGCATGCAGCCCCTGGCAGGAGTGTGCAAGTCCCAGCACGTTCCTATCAGCAACCCTGGGATCAGCTGAGCTAATACAAGCACAGACATTGGGTTTTGGGTGACAGAGGATGATGAGACGTTCTCTTCACTAAGGCCATGTCTATGCTTAGCCCTAGAGACTTCAAGGATGTTTAATTGCTAATGACTTCTCTACTTGTCCACTATTCTTACTCAAAATATATGTACGTATATATATTTCTGAATCTTACAGAGCCATATTAGCCCTATCAGAGTCATTTTGTCTTCACATGGTGCTTTAAGTTGAGAAGATTTTGCAGGTGGTAAAGGTTCCTGCATTGCAGTCAGTGCCCTGCCTTGCTCGCACCATTCAGCAACTGCTTAGTTTGGAGAGCCAGGTTTTATGGTGTGGAGCTTAACTCTTAGGAACAGTGTCTACTCTTCACAGCTATACAAAATGACCTAAGGCAAACCAAACATTCCAGGAATCTGAGACCTGACTCATGGGTTTAGAAAGCCTGAGTCTGTATATCCTCAGTGTCTGTCATTCTGGGGTCATGGAAAAGACATCATTAAGTGCTTCAAGGACTCTGTGGGCCTGGAGTGTGCATGGCAATGAGCTTCATCAAAGTACTTGCTGCTCACAAGGTACAGGTGAAGTCAGACCAGAGAACCGAGTAATCATGACTAAAACATGATCATACAGTCATACACTTCCCCTCAGGATTAGAAACACAGTGAAATCTTCATTGAGAAAAATATATATATATATCAGGAACCCAACTACTTGATTGCAGCCTCTTGCATGGCAGGAGAGAAACACTAAATCTTTAAGCATAAGAAGCTATCTTGAAACTGAGGTATCATTAAAAGAAAGGAGTCTCAAGGCCAAACAGCATTTAGACTCTGCTATGACATTGCTGGGAAGGTCAGGTATATCACGGTGTGAGCTCAGGAAATTATATGTAAAACACAAAGAGAAGAGAAGTCAAACAAAGTCTTAAGCTCAAAGTCTTAAATGGACAAATGACTTCCTTTCAGACCTTGGGCAAATTTCCATGCTCTCTATGCTTGTCATCTTTAACAAGCATTTTCATGCTTCAAAAAGATCTTGAAATTAAACCTGCATACATTGACTGCAAAGGCGTTCAGACACTTCAGCGACAACTACGCAGCCAGGCCCTGGTGTTCAGAAAATAGCTTGTTCATCGGGTGATTTTTCTGGTGCGTCCACCCAACACTATCATACCCGCTGTTCAGTAAGATCATTTACCCTGCCAAAAGGACTGTAACAGGACTTGATAAAACTGTGTGCCACTCCCGTCCTGGATTTCGTTGCAATTGTATAAAATCCAGTCCCAATGCAGTAAAGTTGTAAAGACAGCAACACCTCTTACCTATGAGCCCTATGATAGTGGAAGTAACTGAGGTGGAAAAACCATGGCTGAACTTCATTCATCACAGCAGCCCACTCTTCCCCTGCTCACAAGCATTACTTTTACAAGCCAGTCTCTGGAAGAGTCAGGGTGGGATTTTTGTTCCATGTAACTTCACTCAAAAGAAGACACTGAAACTTTCCACAATTATCTTTCAGTTTATTTTTCCCTTACTAATAACGGCTGCAATTTAGCTGTAAGAACGGCTTTGAAAATACACCACCTCTGTTTCAATTTATTTCTACAGCTGCAGAATTACATTGTTTAACTTTTCTCTCTTAAGTGGATTTCCTTTGGCTTTGGCTCCTATTTAATAAAGTGACGAGTTTACTGAAAACAGCCTTTGCAGTTTCAGTGGATTAGTACGGCAAAGCCTAACTTGATTGAAAAATAACTTCGCTGTTTTATTGCCACCCAGCTCAGGCTATTGACTACAGCTGTGCCTGGCCGCCAGACCAGTTGTTTCACTTTTTGGTTGTTTTCAAAGGGTCAGCAATAGCAATCCCAATAACACGGACGCTTTTCATTTTCATAATGTGTGCTTGGAAGGTAGGGACCATCTGCCTGGAGACAGGTCATCAGAAAATGGCTTTTCCTGCTTTTCTGGAGGTCAGTGAGCAGCACTGGTGATAGACGAAAAGCAAAGAAAGCAACTCAGGACCAAAGAAAGCTGTGTAATTCTTCACAAGGAGGTATGCCAAATGAAACACGGGGGTGGAATTTAAGTAGGAAAAGCTTGTCAGAAATCCCTAAGCACGTAATTTAATTGGGATTTGATGCTATGACACCACAACATGCTGCACACCTCTTCTGGAGAGCTTTCATTGCCCATCGCATCCCGCAGCACCCCGGACACCGCTGGGTCCCACAGGGACTCCTTGTGCCACAGTGAAAGATAGGCATCAGGATTTAGCTTTTATTTGTCTGCTAAAACAAACAGACTTAATCTATAGGCAGCTTTACTACAAAATAAATAATAGTTACTCTGTTCTTTTGACACTCAGAAGGTTTAAAGGTTTAAATTTAAGGCTGTTTTATGGACATCCACATTAAACTGCACACATGTAAGCAAACAAAGACTCTAACATTAGCAGACAAGAAGCAAGGAACCTGAGCTTTTCAAATTCACAAGACAAACTTCATTTGCTGCTGACTTTCACAAATGCCAGTATTGGCCCATATGGCTGTACTGGAAAAATTACCAGCTTATTTACTTCCATGTCCACAGAACATAGGATTCTAAAGCTTAATGATATAATTTCTTCCATTTATATACTTCCAGACCACTCTTTCCATTTAAAATAAAATAAAATGATAAAATCCAGGGACATACTCCTGTCACTGACAATGTGGAAAGAAGAAAAAAAAAAAAAGAGTTTCTGAATAAATTCATTACAATTTACAAAACAGTGACAAAAATGCAAGTAGACAGTCTCTGATTTTGACAGAAACTTCCCTGGTAAAGAACATAGACTCTGCTCACTACCTGAGAGTGAACAGTCAGATAGAGAACTTGTCTTGTAAGGAAGATATCAGCAGGGTAAGAGATGAAACTTTGCCTGGTTTCAGGAGGAAGAGCTACTCAAAGGAAACACTTTTGGCCAGTACAAACTGGCCCTTTTGATCCGGATTTCTAAAAGCTTTAATAATTGATCCTTGCAATTTTAGGAACAAAGGTAGGGAATTATCATTATACAGATTTTACAATACGCTGTAGTTAATTGACTTGCCTGATGTCACGCACAAAGCCAAGCTGCACCTCGAGCCTTGCTCTTTAGGTCCCATTTTGCACGGCGTGTAGGGATATGCCTAGCAAGTGCACATTTGGCTGCAGTTGCTATGCAAGCGGCAGATCTTTAAGCTGCAGCCTGCGTGGGCCCTTTTCTCAATGAAATCCACTGAGATACTGGACTCCGCGGTTAAAATAGGTTTTACCACACAGGTCTGAAACAGATAAATCTGGAGCAGAATGTACTTGCTATAAAAAGTAGGGGGGGAAATTTCTTCAAACTCACATTTGTCCCAAGAGTCACATAAAATTTCATCTCTCAGGGTTGTCTTCCAGAGAAACTAATGTTTCCCTGGAAACATGTTTCTAAATACAGTTGCTCTACTCATCTCTCATACTAACAGTTCGTTCTTCAAGTACAGAGACAGGCTAACCACTACTGAGTTTTTGTCCCTGAAACTTGCCTGCTCTGGTCGAATTTCATAATTTCTCAGGACCCATCTATTTTTAAGAATTGAGACAGCAACGGAAGTAACTCATGGTCCAAGATATTCCCAAAAGTTAATGAATGCAAGTCCCCAGTGCATGAGGAGGAGCCCTAATGCATTTTTCTCCTCTGGAATAGGAAAGCAGATGCCCTACACTTACACACTCAAATCTGAGACAGCTGCTGCTCGAGCAGGCACTGATGGCACTCCAGGAAAGGGTCTGAACCCTGACTTTGCACTACGCCTGGCACACTGCAGCACCAATCACTTATAAAAGAATCATAGAATCATAGAGTCACAGAATCATGAAGGGTGGAAAAGACCTTCAATATCCTCTGGTCCCACCATCACCCTACTACCAATGTCACCCACTAAACCATGTCCCTGAGCGCCACATCCAGCTTTTCCTTGAACACCCCCAGGGATGGCGATGCCACCACCTCCCTGGGCAACCTGTCCCAAAGCCTGACCACTCTTTCTGAGAAGAAATGTCTTCTAATTTCTAACCAGCTGAGATACGAAGGAGAACCAGTGGAGCAAATTTGCAAAGTCACCTTGGGAACCAGTGGAGCAAATTTGCAAAGTCACCATGGTACTTGGGTTCTGGAAATGGGTTCTCTTCTTGCCCAGGCACTAACATAAGCATTTGTCTCTTTCTTAGTTTCTTCCACAAAAATATATATATATATATATATATATATATATATAAATGCTGATGAATACTTCACTATGAGAGCACAAAAAGAAGGAGCTGCATATTTCCAGCACCCTCTCTGATTAGCCTGCATTGAACTTCTTGCCAATATCCACCTACAGCTACACGGCAGTGCTGGTCCTGGCATGCTTCCTAACATGATCTCCAAGTTGCAGCGGGTTTGGCAGAATGTTTGTATTTCATGTCTCTGCCTAGGAAGAGTCGGCTCTGAAGAAAAGTGGGTGGATGATACCAGCCTTTGCCCTGTCTTTATGCTTTACCAGATCAGAGGTGCTAGAAGGCATCACGCTGATCTCTGTGACTACCTACCTGGCAGATGGATTCTTTTTTCAGTGATAAACAATTACTTTTTCTTTGATACAAAAAATGGGAAAAGAAAAATTACTTGATCTGAAGAAGAGAAGCCTTAAGATTTGACAGACTATTTCTTTTCCTGTGTGAGGTCTGTAACATCTGAGTGGCACTGATAGAGACTAATTGGTTGTTGTCTCTTCCAGCAGAACTATGGGACATCAAATGAAAACATCAGGAGGCAAGTTTAAAAACAAAATTAAGGGAAGTCCCTCTTCACACACAGTATAGTCAGCTTGTGGAAGACCTCACAGCCAGACACTGTGGTCTTAACACACTTAGTGAGGGCCTAGGTGGAGACAGGTTCACAGAAGAGAAACCCACCCTTGTTTACCAAGTACAATGAACTCCGTCCTGGCTCTGGAAGTCCCCAGCAAATAGCTGCAGACTAGCTGAGGAATTTGTGAAAACTCTTGCCCAGTTCTTTTGACCACTGTCAGAAAGAGACACTTGGCCAGACAGACCTTTGGTGTGACATATAGCCTCCAGCACATTCTTCCATCATGTGTTGTGGTGGACAACTCTCAGCACTGGGACAGGCCAGAGGGAGGCTGGCCTCGAGGCATTGTATTATATCCCTAGGCTGAAGTAAGAGATTACTTTGGATAAAAGGCCCTGGGAGACAGAAAAGAAATGAAAATCTTTTCTGCTTTCATCCCATGTTCATCCAGCAGTCCATGTGTTCATGGGAAAACGAGAACCCTGAAGGCTGCCACCACCCAGCACTCACCAAGGAAAGCACATTCCAGATCTAGGGCCCTTCCTTGCCAAAAAGGACTGCCACAATTACTCCCAGCAACAAGCCTAACCCATCAGACTGCAGATCTCTACGGGAAAGCAAAACCCAGAAATAAAGACAGGAAAGTGATACAAAATTATTCTCAGATAGGTCACCATGGAGAATATTTTTAGACTAGAAACAGTTTGCTTGGTGTGGACTGGAATGAAAAGAGCGGTTCCTTTCTCCTACCCACGGAGCGGGTGCTTTTCACTGATGCCAACATCCTCGGGAGATTTATTTCCCTATTCCCCTGAACTTTTATTTCAGCCTCCCAACCCTAGTTGCACCTCAGAAATCATAAAATGCCATATTTGCCCATTTCAGGTTTCTGTTTCACCTTGGGCTGAATAGAGTGTATGAACACCCTTATTTTTCCTGGTCCTTCATCAGAAGAGATTCCTGTACCATGGTGTAGGTTTGCTGAACACCCAGAGGTATGGGCTATACTTCCATTAGTTTCCTAACAGTGTATTTCCTTCACAGGTAAGGCCAACATTATATTTACTTGCTTTAAAAAAGAAACATTATGATATTAACGGAGTGTATTTATAGGAACCTGCAGCTTCCAGGAGTGTCATCACTTACTGTCCAACATACTTGCCTTTGGCCCATAACAGCATCCTAGGACTTTGAGGAGAGAAGTTATCAGTCAAATACCAAGCTAAGAATTCAATTCAGATAAATTGTGCCAGTGTGGTGCTATATGAGAATGCTCTTTTAATTCAAGGCATCTCATTGCTGCCTGTGTTCTTCTCTGGAAAAAATATACTATTTCTTAACTGGTAGTTTTTCAGGAATTGCACCTGGAGCAAAAGAGAAGAACCCCCCAGTTACTGAAAAGGGATCTGGGTTCTGACTGGGTGAGCAATTCAGTCCCCATGTGCTGCGGCTACCATCCTCATGACATACACCCAAGGTGCAGATCCCAGCATTTTGTTCACAAAGCCACCTGTGCTGCAGTCCCGAGGACACCTACCCTTCAGTGCATCTGCCACCACCTGCAGTTTGTGGGAAGGAATCTCTCACGCTGTAGTTTTTAAACCTCCCATGATCTGCTTCTGTCTGAGAACATGCTCATCAGCAGTTTCCTAGGGCTTTGAGACTCCTTTTCCACTTCAGACACAGAGGGGAGAAGGCGGAATTGTTCCACACCAAGGATCACGGTCAGCAATCCATATATTTTGGAGAAGACTTTTTTTTAGTAGCTTATTTTTTTCAGATTGTAACATGGTTTAATCAGAGTCAATGGCCAGTGTGGCACACCTGAATTTCCCCGTCAGTTTGGCAGCATTCAGCGAAGGGCTTCACTCCAGATGCTCGGTCAGTAACAGCCATGGGCTGCCCTCTCTCACAGGGAGGGAGGCACTAGGTTTCTCTTCACTTAGGTGACTTCCTGGTGCTTGCTTCAAATTGTACCAAACATCCATGAAACCATGTTAATGTCTGCAGCTGTCTATACTAGGAGGTTTGTAGGTGGTATCTGGTGGTTCAGCAAGCTCTGCAAACCAGCACACATGGTCCTGGATTAAACTAGCAGAACCCTCTGTCCTGAGTAGAGCTGGCACTGTGAGTAATATCAGGCATATCAGTCCTTAGAAATGGACAATTTCTGTCCTCTACTTGGTAGTTTTGGGTAGGAAAAGAAGTTTTATCACAATGTTACAGATCCAGTGAGGCCTAATTCAAACATCCACGTGTCCCCTACATGCCCATTCGTAGATGCATGACCTTGTGCTCCATTTTCCTTCTGTCAGTGTCCCAGATCACTGTCCCAGATTTGCACCCTCTTGCCAATTCTCCTCAAAACAGCAGCCAAACTCGCTCCTGACCCAGGCCTGCCCAAATGCTCCTTGCTTGCTGAGCCACCTGCACCGCCGCAGGAGGTCCCACAGGGACGGCGAGGCAGCAGTGCGTATCACCAGAAGCAGGGGCACCGTGCACGGGCCTGGCTGCAGACACCCGGTGTTGCCCCACTGGGGGTTTCTGCAAGCCTGGGACCTGTGTGGTGCTATCCTCCTGCCCTCCTGTTCCCCCTTGCCACAGCATGCAAGGAGGAATTTTACTTTAAACCCTGTGCATCACTGTCTAAAATATGCACTGTGGATAAGATGTTACATTTTCTCTTTGCTAATCTCTTTGAGCTCCCTTAATTGCAGCCTGGAAGCTTCTTCCACACTAGTAGCTGGTATTATTTTACCCTTTCTCTTAAGAGTTCAGCTGGCTTTGCTATTTACAGGCATTTCTCAAGGGCTGAATCTGTTCCTCAATTTTTCGTGGGATACAAAGTCACATGTTCCACAGATTATCCCACCATCCATCCCTCTTCTGCTCTTTGAATCAGGTCAGAAAAGAAAAAAAAACAACCTGCATACCTCTCCCTCAGTAGTACAGCCCATTAAAAATTAATACAATAAATATTTTAAATAGAAGAAAGAAATACTTCGGATTCACCATCTTGTCACCTCCACCATTCTACTATTGGACAGTACAATTAAATAAAGCTTTTTATTTTTTTTAGTTTATTTTTTTTTCTCCTGTGGTCCTCTCTGCACTCAGGATCCATTCTTGATTCCACATGCTCACAAGTATTTGTTGACAGGAAAACCATTTTTCCAGCTAGTTTATGCTGGATGTATACTCTTCTAGGTATTACTACTTTTCTTTCTATTCTTTATTTGCTAGATTGACCACCTCAACTCTATTACACATACCAAGTACTAGAAAATACCAAGTTTCAGAAAAGATGAGCAAAGGCTACTTTCAGAAAGATCCAGGCTAATTCCAAGACCAGAGTGAGGAAGCAATGCTAGGATTGCTTATATCTCACCAGGGGCACACAGCCTGTCTTGGTCGTACTCCACCAAATTCCTCCCCTCTGTAACTTGGGTTTCTTCCTTGAAATTGAATGCAAGTTGCTCCAACTTGCTTTTCAGCAGTTCTTGTGCTTCTGCATAAACATGGCTCTTTCTTCAGCATTGGTAATTTGACTTCCACTAGGTATGTCCCTTTACAACACAGTGACAAAAAAAATCATCCCCTTTTATTTTAGGAAGATGTGAATGCAAATCAGCAGCATTTTATACTTCATTTTTTCCGCATACATATGAAAACTGGGTAAAAAAGCAAGCACGGCAGACCAGCACTGTAAATAATTCAGTGGCATGAGCAGCTTCTCTACAGAAGCAGCACTACATTTTAAACTTTAAAATATTTCAACAATTAGCAAACAGCTCTATCTGCCACTTCATTTAAAAAGCCCCACTGTCAACTGTGCATTAGTCAATTAAGTGCTTTTTATTGAGATTTCCAAAAGGATCACTGACTCTTGCTATATAATTTGGATACAACTCCTTATAAGATTAGTCAACAGCTCAGAGCTTCTGCCCCAAAATAAGTAAAGTAGAATGCATCAAAAAGGGCCAAGCAATTGCTAAGTGACAGAAAGTAATACTTTCCATGCCAAGAGGATTCTGGATGGGAGGGAAGAAGAGAGAGAAGGAAGGATTTATGTGCATTATTAAAGATGCATCAATCTCTAGATTTTCTCTTCTTATCAGTGTCAACATCTCACGTATATTTGTAGCTCCAAAAAAATATACAATCCAACTGCACTTTAATGAAATATTATGTTTCTGTATGTTTTGGTTTAATTCATACTACGTTTCAGAATTATTTTCAAAAATGTGAAGTATACTGAGTTTTATTGAATTACAAGGAATGAAGAAATCTGTTGAATCTTTAATTATTTTATTCTACCTATCAGAAAGATCTTTTTTTAAAAAAAAATCAAAAAACAAACAACAACAACAACAACAACTAATCCTGCTAGTAGCAAAGTAACTTTAAACTGTGAATGGGATATAAGCCCTGCAGCCATGTTTGCAGATGGAGCCCTCAGACTCTCCTCTTCCAGCACACAAACAGGAAGGGAAAGAGGTAAGAGGCTGCCACAGGGAGAGATGTAGTGCTCCTAGGACAGGGCACATACCTGGTGCACCTCCTGAGCCCCAAGCAGTATTTGGAGATTCCAGATCACCTAGATGTTAAGAGCCCAAACAATATACCCGTTCTTTAACGAACTGTTGAGATGTCTTACTGGGTTTTTCTTTAGTAACCTGCCAGATTTTTCTGGCAGATTTTTTAATATGATTATTTCCATCATCTTTTATCCCCTTGCCAGCTTAAACAGCCACTCTGAAACAGCTGAAGTATTTGATTAATGTTTTCAAGAAAAAACACACCCCTACCCTTATCAAAATCGTGCTATGTATTTTAACAATTATCGATGTTTCCAAGACACAAGACAAGAAATTATGAAGTGTGTTTTTTCCCCATATGCATTCAATTTTTGCATTTCCCATAATAATTTGGGGCCAAGGTGTAGGTTTTATAATTTCCCCTGAAAATACCTAATGTATTTTCCTCAAATACCTATTTCACGTAAGGGTTGGGGCTGTCTTCCCTAGACAAGAGTCTGACTCCTAAAAGCTTTGCAAAGGAAAATCAATTTTTAGTTCATTTTCATTATCTTCAAAGATAAACATGGTAACTTAATAGCATAAGCAGCAAAGAACAGCACTGTAGTTCAACAGTACAGTAAATCCATCCTAAAGCTTGAAGAACCAGATTTTTTTAAAAAAGCCACATCATACAAAATGCTAAACTAATATAAACCTATCCTACCTGCTTTATTATTTAAAACAAGTTCCAAGTTAACTTTGTACGACCAAGTTTTAGACCGCATCAGTTATTTTCTGGTCTCTAGCATATAAGTATAAAACCACCAAACCCTTCGTTTGCACATTCTGGTGAATTCATCAGAGCAGTAATTGTGAGCACACCTGTGATATGGCTCACCTCTGTGTTGCTTTATCGTACAGTAACAACACACATTCAGTATTAACAGCAATGAGCTATGTAGGTAGTGTTAAAATCCCCCCCTCCTCCCCCAGTTATAACAAGCTGGAGCATTATGAAATGCTTCCTGCATGAGTTGGGCTATCCTCCATTATTCCAAGTACCATGTCCTGGCATCAAGCAGGAAGGAAAAACCTAACATAAAGTCTGCTCTCGGTTTATCTTGTATTTTAGCATAGGCAGCTGCTATCCAACCCAGGACAGCCTCAGACTTGCTTTCAGAGCCACTGTGGTTATCAGAGGAACAAGAAAAGCAGATTCTGCCTGTCCCACTTTCCACTTTGCCCAGAATTCCTCATCGAAGAAGGTTGGGAAGCAAAGCTAAAGCCTTACACCCATACATATCTTGGCTGGGGAGAGCCTGGATCAGAGCTTATTCTCAAGGAAAGCAATATTCTCAAGAAAGGTAGTGAGAGAGAGTCTTTAAAAGCAAGTAAGTTGGATCTACTACTTTTAATATGAATATCATATTTGAATAGGTTTATAACTCAATTACAAGTCATCCAGTATTACCTGGTCTTGTAAACACCAGACGGTAACTAAAGCATTTAACCGTCACTGTGACTTAGAAGTGTTAATGTGGATAGATTCAAATCTTCATCCTGGGAAGTAATCAAAAGCAGAAATGCATAAATGGAGAACTAACTGCCTGCACCGGGCTTCATCAGTCACATAACATTTATTTCACTCACAACTGCAAGTCTGCAATAGCAATCAGTATCTCTTGAGGAAGAAGAGCTGTAACAGATCAGCAGCTTGCTTTCTATTTTGTCCTTCAGTACTACACGAGTGAATTTGACGTGTAGTGCCACATCTGTTTTTTCCTACCTTTATCACAGATTCACAGTTTACATACCCCGGGAGGGCATGCAAATAGTCCTTGCACAAAGATTTGCTTAATGTTCTCCAGCAGTTCACAAACCCAAACAGCCTAAGCAAAGTGGGAGATAGGGAAGAGCGGACTAAACCTGTCTGTGACTCCATGGGAAACCAGATGCAGGATTTGATCCCAGCTAAAATTAACCTGGTGGACAAAAGGGTTTATTTTAACTCAGTCACTCGATCCAATTCACTGCACAGTCACACAAACACTTGTGCCTGTATGAGCCAAGGGGGAAAAGGGTGTGTTAGAGCTCTGCCTCTCTTGGCAGCAGCACTGGTTTATTTCTATTTAAACTGTATGTAAAACTAAGTCTTAATAGCCCTTGAGCCATTTTATTTAGTCTCCTGAGTCACACATACATCACACAGATTTTTGCTGCTGTCCAGACTGGAGACACTCAATAAACAAAGCATGAGTCTTCACCCAGCACTGAAAACTATGATATGTTTAATTAAATATTCAGTGATCCAATGGATGTCTCTAATGGCTGCATTTTCAGAAATATTTGTAGTTTGGTAGTTAGAGCAGAGGGTTGCCAAGATATCCTGCCAACAGTAGAGAAACAAACAAGTTAATTAGCCTTTGTGCCCCACTGCCGCTACCTTTCATAAGTACTTTATAAGATCTCAGCATGAAAGCTAATATTTTGATTGCATGTCTGTGAAAGAATAACTGACAAAAACTTAAGATTCTTGAGACTCTTAAAAACATCTAAACATAGACAGCTGTGATACAAACCTAAGAAGTTCAATGAATGTGAATAGGGTGACTGTCCATTCTCTGTGTATTCACAGAGCTGCTAAGAGACACCGTGCCTGCTTTACAAGAGAGGTCCTCATTTCAAGATTTTACTCATTTTCTCTCTCCATCCTGTCCCTAATCCTTTACCTCTGCCTATCCTGCAGTTAGCTACAGAATTTAATGTACACACGGTTGATTTAGAAGAGTTAAATTACACATTTGTTAGCAGCTCATCCCAAATCTACCCCCAACGATGTAAGAACTTGTTTTTCTCAAGCGGCTGAAGATGTCAGGATCAAGACCCACCTTCCTCCTTGCCTTCTTTGCATTTATCTTCCCCCCACTGTTTTCCTAATGCTTATTTCCCCATCCAGGCTTTGATCTTGTCTGTAATCTGGGTACACAGTTATCTGTACCTCTTCCTTTCCCTGTTCTTCCTCTCCTTCACACAGGAGATAAACCAGCACAGATCTGTAGAGGTAGTTCCCTTACCAGACACGAAGCTAGAGAAGCAGGACTACACATAACATGTTTGTGATGCTGCTCTGAGATAGCAGTGGTTAGCGGAGCGTTGCACATATCCAGTCACGCCGGCTATAATATTTCAGGTCAGGACAAAATGAACAAAATGCCCCTCAGGCATCCAGGCATTACACTGCCCAAAAGCAGCTGATGCACCATCTCAGGAGGCCTGATAGCAGGATTTATCCCCGCTCATGCATTAAATATCAGAATCACAAGGGGCTGCTGCCTTTTAAATCCAGCTAACCATAAAAGGATCCTCTATATTGGTTATTTCAAATCTGAGGGAATGAATAATTTAGAGGCACTATGCACTCTGTACAAGAATTAAATCTTTAGTTAGGAGCAGGAAAACATCTAACAGATCAAGATTTTCACGTACAAAAAATAGAAGAGCAAAAGATCAATCACCCAGACGTACGCAGAGCGGGCTGGCACTGGGGACCTGATGTGCAAAACGCACACCCACTGATCCCAAATCACCCCGGCTCCAAGCTGGGAAACACATTCAGCGTGCAGGCACGTCCCTGCCTTGCACAGCTGGTCTCACAGCTGTCCTCACACCACGCTGGTGGCATGGCACGGGCAGAGGAGGATTCCCTCTCCCTCAAACTGATTTCACAAACAGCTTCAGGATGAGACACGCCACACACAGCCAAACGAGAGCGGCGCACAGGCTGTGGGATTTGACTTTCATTAGCAGCAAGATGCCACACCAGTGGAAAATAAACAATAAACTTATCTTGTTCCAGCGACTTAATGCTGCACAAACAGAAGCTGGCTAAATATAGACCATGCCTGCAAAATCTGCTTCCACAGGTGAAGCCAACTGAAAACCCTGCTTGTGCCAAAGCATGAGCAAGTTTTGTTGCTGGTGGTGGTCCTGGGCAAAGGGGCTCGGTGCTGCCATCACAACCCACCGCTGCTGGGTTTGCTGAGACCAGGTAGGCACACACCTACCAGGCAGGATGGCAGGTGGAACAAATGCTCCTTTGCTCCAGAAATCTTTGTTTTACATCCCACACACACGCAGGGTCTGTAGCAGAGCGGGCAGCTGCCCCTCCCTCCCTAATAGCCTGACAGCTTTCACGTGCCAATGTGAAGTCCTCTAAACCTTAGGAGTGGGAGGAAAAGGTCTACGAATATACCTCAGAATAAGAGGTGGACCTATAATTTGAGGCAAGGACATTAAAAAATTAGAGAACTTCTGAAGACAAAGCCTTTTTGAATGCTCAGTTCTCTACGCTGAACTTTAACACCTAACGACACCATGGAGGAGTCTCTGCCTCCACTTATGAATGAGTCCTCGCTGCCGTAGGATGCAGCGTTCCAGCATCAGTCACAACCAATACTCTGAGGTGAACCTCCAAGTTGGATTTGCCAGGTGTGTGTACACCTACCGAAGGTCAGTGTGTGGTGAGGGCACGGTGCTCAGGTGCAATTCCTGGCCTTTGGGGACAAAATCCTGAGCACTTGAGGCATTGCATTTCTCCAGAGCAGGGTGGGCAGAACTGTCACAGCAGTAAATTAGGTGGCATAAAAATCACTTGTACTTCCTCCCTTAGTTCTTTTAAAAGCTGGGCTATTTTAGACAAAGAAAAGCCATTGTTTTAACAAGTGGTAATTGCCCATTAACATTTTTTCTACATTAGCACATCAATATTTTTGTAGGTCTCCTTTGGAACTGTGAGCTGGCAGAGTTCAAGAGGAACACTGTGAAAACACAGGCCAAATGCACATCGCTTCTCTCCTCATGCAGCCACAGGTATGCCGGACGGAAGGGACCTCTGGAAGTCTCTCGCCCAACCTCCTGCTCAGAGCAGGACTATTCCCAACATGAGATTACAGCTTGCCAAGCCTTCAAAACCTCCAGAGACAGAGATCGTGTGGCCTCTCTTGGAAGCCTCCCAGTGAGGAAGCTCTTTGCAATGCCCAACCAAGCAACCAACTGAGGCTACTGCCCCTCATTGCATTGTCTGGCACCACTGGGAAGAGTCTGGCGTTCTGTAACTGTCCTTCAGATAGTAACTGGATTCCTCCAATTGCTAGATTCCTCCCTTAGCCTGCCCTTCTCCAGACTAAACAAGCTTATATCCCATAACGTCTTTTCCTGGGACGTGCTCTGGTCACCTTACCATCTCTGCAGTCTTTCACTGGACCTTCTCCACATCCCTCTTGACCTCGGGGGCCCACAGTCAGTCACAGAATTCCTCATCAGTACCAAGCAGGCTTCCTGAGCAATGCAGCCCAGTCAAGGGTTCCTGTTATCTGCAGTCAAGGTGCACTGCTGGGTTGTTTCCTGATACCTTTTCTGGCATCCCCGTAATACCCACATCCTAATCAGCGGGGCTACAAGTCATCCAGCCACTTCCCAGCCTTACCAGTGCAAGGGGTTATTCTGTTCCAGGTGCAAAATGTTTTACCTTTTCTTACTGACCTCCATGAGCTTCATGTTGGCCTACTCCCCGGGTTTATCCCTCTGGATTTGGGCTCCCACCTGGCAAGTCAGTTGCTCCCTCCTAATTAAGTGTCATCAGCACGTTTGTGGAAGGCACTCTGTGACTTCAACAGCTTGATGATGAAAATGTGAAGCACTGTGGGTCCCCACATCGAGCCCTGAAAACTGCTCACTACTTCGTGCCAGCTGGATGTCAACCCTTGGATCTCCTGCACTCCAGCCAACGGTGGTCCCGGCAGTTTTCAACCCACCTAACCATCTGTTCATCCAGGCTGTGTCTGCAGTATCGGAAAGGCCATTCTCCACTGGCAGAATTTGGCAGCTTTGAATCTTTCCTAGACTGGCAAGGCTGAAAATACACAGATGGGATAAGAAGCCATAATATCTCTGAATTAAATTTTTAAAGTCCCAAACAATCTGAGACTTCAGGGTGCAGAGGTCAGTGCTGAACAGTACCATCAATTTATCAACTGAAGAACAGCAGTCTGTATGTTCTCTAGCTTACTGAAAATTGATGGTAGTGTTCACAGACGAAATCAATGTCCAACAGAACTTCAGGTGCCTATCTAAGTGCACTTCCAAGAATTAAGTTGAGTTATTTTCAAAGTCAATAGCTGCCATTAAAGTCTTACTTCTAAAACCAAAGAAGATTTTCTCTGTACTGTGGCCTTGTTAGCGGTTAACAAGGTCACGCTTTCAAGACAAGCACAGCACTTGGAGGAAAAGATTTTGTAGCTTTGAGAGAAGCCACTAAAAGAATGGCTAGCATGGGATCCAAACCTGAAGTAAAAAAATGATGGCAAAAACACACTGACTGACGTCAGTGAGAACTGGGTATTCAGATAAAGAGATTACCAATTTGGGTGTACGTCCACAAATTAGCAATTAGGAAAAATTGCTTTCAGCTGCATTTTGCTGTTTTTAAAAATTAATGACATGTAATTAACACTAATTTAAGGACAGATGAAAGCCCATGTTGGTGCTGAGAGGAGACACGCCTGACACAAAACAGCTACCTCAAACACAGCTCTGGTGGTGTCAGCTAGAATATTTCCACCGTGTTCCCAAACCAAAATTACAACAGCTTTAATCTCTCTGCCTTCTCAGGCACTTCCTGCCCATTAATCTTTCCCTTTGCCCATGGTCTGATTTCAACAAAGGTACAAGAGAAGAATAAATTCATTGTGCTCCTTATTACTGTACAGACTGCCAGCCATCAGCCAGCCGCTGCTCCTTGGTACCCGCGCACACCCTCATGTAATGGCATGGATCTACTGCCCTGATATTTGTTACACACCTGAACTTGGAGCAGGAGCCTGTGAAGCACCACCCCGTGACGCGTACACTGCTACGGCTACATGAAAACAGATAAACGTATCCAGGCTCAACAGTAAAATGAGTTCGCTGGAAGATTTCCTGGCAATTTCACATAATCTACCCTGACAACATTTCCTGCCTTGAAATAAGAGCCACCTGGCTCTGTGCAGCCTGTCCCCGTGCAAGACTAACCCCTGCGCAGGATGCACCACAGGCAGGGTATATGATTGCTGTCGATGTGAATCTCCAGTCATTACAAGCAGGCAAAACAGTAAAGTGCCAGGGTGATGCAAGTAAAAAGCTATTTGGCATTACAGAAGCATGACTCCGTGTTTATCATGGGGTCACTGAGGAGGTGCACAGGGTAAACCCCTCGCCTGGTCAGCACCTCAGCCAAAGGCAACTCCTCTCACAAGCACCCTTCCCACAAATTCCAGCTCACACCACAGCGTACTTTGAAGTGATATCGTCAAAGTTAACCTCTTCCGATACGCCGCCCTGTAAAATCACGTGCTTGTTACAGGCTTAAACACATCAGACTTGTAGACTTATTCTAAAGAAATTTGCCCCCAGCATTTGGCCAACCAAACCGTAAAACCCTCATGCAGTGTGGCTTACCGTGAATTTTTCTGGACAGTGATCGGGCTGGATCTGACCTAAGTGTTGGTCAGACCTAGCACCTCATTTGCAACAGTGGCCAACAGCAGATATTAGTCAATGCACACGATGAAGGACAACAGGGACTAGTTCTCAGATGAGCTTCTGATTGCCAAACACCTGGCACGTCAAAATCCAAACCAGGTGTCAGTGGTGCATTTCTTCTGAATGGCCAAGGCATGCCTTTTTCTCTTAACCATACCCACTCCTGTTGACTACCGTGATATTCTTTGTGGATTTTTTTTCCCCCAGTCTAACCAGCATTTATATCTGGTCAACACCAGTAAATTATGTCCCTGAACCCACAGGAACATTTCTCAAGTTCTCCAGCCCCACTTCATTGAACAGGCTCTGAGGTTCCCCACTGGGGCTACAGCCAAGACTCGGGTTAATTGCCCAGTTACTGCACGAAGCCAGCAGTCCTCTGGGTTCACCACACATCACTTTTACTAGTGGGGCTTAGCAGACACTAGCCCCTGTAGTATAACTGCTTGTGTATAGCTCATGTGGCTCCCTTAAAGGTCTTTGTAAGTCTAACAATTGTTCTGGAGCCCCAACCAGGCATCCCCATTCTTCAGATGGTGGAGAAGCTCAGGGATCTCATTTGATTTCTATTTCCTCCAACACTTATCTCTACAGTCTCAAGTTCATCAATATTTTATTAATAAAATGTTAGTTGTTACAGCCACTCGGAGAAGCTCAAACAGACTGAAACCAGAAGTCAGTCATTTTATCACCAGCAGAACTTCAGAGCAGAAGTTTTACTGCAAACAGGACTTGCACCCCCTTACCTGTTACACACAGTGTGTGGCCACCCTGAACAAAGCTCCCTTTTTGTGCTTCCTTGCCCTCCCCCACGACATTTGGAAAAATGCTGAAAAGCTTTAACCCTCCTCTGACTTGATTGCAGCAGGTCCCCCTATACCAGGACCTGGAGAAAGCAGAGAAGGCATCCTCTGCAGCAGCTGAGCAGAGGCGCAGGGAAACAGGAATTTCCCTTTAGGGACAGGCCGCAGAGAATTACCTGGTTGCTTAGAAACACACGATTAAAACCAGCTCAGTTTTCCCCTTCCTTCACACATTCACTTAGGGAGAGGCCATAAATTGGCTGCTTGGGAGATTCAGGAGGGACCATCTGTGGGGTGAGACCCAGGGTCACCGCTCTGGTCAAACAGCAGGCAGGGGGGAAAGAAGAGTCGTGTGCTCCCCCTTCCCCATCTGTGTTAGCTGCCTTTGATTTCCAGCGAGAAGTTTCTCCTCACTGAGTTGTATCCATCAGAATGAGACTCAGTCGTGCAGCTCAGCAGCCGAGTCGTGTGTGCCAGGATTTTGGCTCCAATGGCAATCAGTTGAGGGAATGCAGTCAGGGCAAAGGAAGCAAGAATGAGCAGCTGATATTTACAGCAGATTATATTTAAAGCACAAATTACATTAATTTCTGCACCTCTTAGTAATGTTTCCTACGTGAGCTGCCAAAGCATCGGTGATCGGCAGCCTTGCTGCCTGTCTGTGTGTTACATACCTAGAGAAGTCTGGCAGAAAGACTGATGAAAAACATAGAAATCCAACTGCTGTTTTGCCTACCCACCTTCTCATAGCATGCAAGTTGGAAAAGCCATCTAGATAAAACAGATCTGGACTTAATCTCACGCAGTTTATGGTCAAACCAGTTTAACATGAAAAAGCACTATCCCTACTGCAAACATTAGAGCAGAGCCCACAATGTGTGCTTAAGAGCTTTAATGAAGTTTCTGCAAGAAGAAAGCTCTTCAGGGCTGGTATAACAGATCAAAATACAGATGAACTGAGATCTGTCTATAAAGTAACAGAATTTGGAATAAGATACTGGAAAGTGCCCAGAATTTAGATGCTTTAACATTAATTCACATTTGCAGACATCAGCTCCCAGACTTAAGTGGACTAGATCTGCTGTGTAGTACCTAGTAACCTTGTGGACAAGAGCCAGTGGTGTGGTTATCATTATGCTGTATAGTTATTACTAGCCGAGGGTTAATTATTAGCAGAGCTGAAAATCAGAAAGAGCTTGATCCAGACTGCATAGCTATGTACACACACACAAAGCCACTACCCTGAAGCACTTCCAGTCTACTTCCAGACAAGTTCAACACAGTTCAGACATGTACAAGGTGGCACATCATGTTAGGGTGGAAGTGACAGAGAGACCACAGCCATGCTGCTCTTGAAAAGAGTTTACACCTTCATGAGTAGGAGTTGTCAGGGATTTCCACTGTTTTTTTGTTTTGTTTTGTTTTGTTTTGGAATACCACTTCAACGATTGTTTAAAAACAGTTAATATCGCTAGAACGGAGTTACATTTCGAACATTATTAAAGTGCTACATAAGTAAAATCTCCCTTTGACATGAGCAAGATTTTTTTCAGGGGAAGGACTAGAGCTGGCTCCTGCTTCATGCTGTGTGCTTTGCTGTGAAAGTAAAGAGATCTGCAAGGACAGGTTTGCAACTACCGTACCTCTGATTTTGTCAGAAGTTACTCAATGATTCTGGCTGGTGGGAGGGAGAATAGGAAAAGAAGGGAACAAAGTAAGAAAATGGGAAAACAAACCAAACCAAACCAAAACAACAACAACAAAAAAAAAAAACCACCAAAAACCGAAATCACCTGACAACTTATTTTGAAATCAATGGAAACTCAGATTTGGTATAGCCATTTGTTCTTTTCCACAGCAAAATGCTTTCTGGGCTTTCTACATGAAGCATTAATGGATCTCAACCAAAGAAGTCATAGAATCTTGTCCCAGGGATGAACATCCTGAACATACCCAGGATTTTTTTCACTCA
Organism: Oxyura jamaicensis; assembly: GCF_011077185.1. NCBI lineage: Eukaryota > Metazoa > Chordata > Aves > Anseriformes > Anatidae > Oxyura > Oxyura jamaicensis. The sequence goes on from NC_048897.1 coordinate 39,912,249, forward strand.
TTTGTCCTGTTGCCCCTAAAGAGAAATTCAGCATTAACCCAAATTACTCAATTTTAATAAATATAATTTTAACTGTTGATAAGCACTAGATACTCAATCTGCATTAGGAAAGAAAACAAGGAACTCAAATGTGGGCAGGCAGAGACAGCTGAATTCAGAATACAGTTGCAGGTGGGAATCAGCACTCGCCAGTCATGTTAGCCTCCACCCAGGAGAGTGCAGATGAGTAAATCTGGAGGTTTCCAAGGCAGATGCGGTGAGCGAGGAACAAAGGTGATTAATGGGACCACGATCTTCTGTAAACACCATGGGAGAAATATGAAAGGAGTTTATGCTGGCAAAATGAAATAAAAACAAATAGCCAAGCCACCTAAACAAGGCAGCATTTATACATGATGAAGGAGGCTCTGCGGAGAACACTTTGCCCTTTGACATGCTCTGGTAGCGTGCACAGTGCGTAAGGGCAAGCTGACGGGACCATGGGCTCCTCATGAGCAGGGCAGATCTTGTTTGCCAGAAAAGGATTAGTGTTTGTAGAAAAGGATTAGTGTTTCCAAAATGAAATTAGGGTGACCTCTGCATTCCCCCAATCCCCGAGATGCAAGGAAATAACACGGGGAATGGGGAAATCCACTTCTTTGTGTGCAAGCGAATTTGAGAAAAAAATGGAGGGCTCTGTTTTACAGCCAGCCTGCTACAGGATGGGCTCCATGTGACCTGGCATGACAAGGAGAAGCTTCCAGGTAGCTGGGCAGTCAGCCAGCCATGGCAAGAGAGGACAAACACTCCTGTTATCTCCTACCCCCACTGAAAACAGTGACTCCCAGCTCATGGCCTATAGCTGTCCATACCTAAAGGACTTGCGCTTGGTACCATGGCCAGGATAGTAGCAATGCATGTGTTTAAAACATGAGTTTTACATATCTGCGCAACTATTTTGTCAATAACTGCAGACAATTAAAAATTACGGCTCCAGAGGAATTAGCTCACACACAGCTTGGGACCAAGAGGGAAAAATGCCAAAAATGGTAGAGAGCCCTGAGCCAGGATGGCTAGGTGCAGAAATTGCGCCCAGTCAATGGAAAGCACCACAACCCAAGGTGTTTGCCATTAAAATTTGCAGCAATGAAAAAGACAACTTGAGTGGGGCTGAAGGCAACACAAGGGACCCTCCAGGCATGTCATACAAGCAGTTACAGTGATGGCAGGTATGAGCAGACTGCATTTTTATCAAGGCAACCCCTGCCAGCATAGTTTCGCAGTGAGCCTTCCAAACAACCCCCCTGCTATTTACACCAAAGCTCTCCCAAATGTGACTCTCGTTAGTAAACACATTTCCACTTTGACTGCTCTCCTGGTCTCAGCAGGAGCAGGAAAGGTGAATTCACTCCTGCAGCTGCTCCTGTAACTAGGCCAGCAGCCTGGCAAGGCCTTGGTAGGCCCTCACTTGTACCCTCCTGGAGCACTCTCCAGGTATTTGCCCGGCATGAGTAAATCCTGGTAGTCTGAACTTCAAATAGGCCTCACCCTACACAGTCAAATGAGCAAGGGAAAATGTTTGTGTGATTTGTAGTATTTACATTGCAAGCAATGGAACCTCTTGTTTTGATGCATTATACATGCCTGAATCGCTAACAAGACTACAGACTGCACAGGCACATCTTATACATTGTTTTTTGTAATGAAACAATTCTGTGTGACACTGCTCAGGGACCAGAAAACTCAGGTTATGGCAGCATAACTAGACAATGCCATCCTGCCTACGGTTCAATTTAATCCATCCATCTGCTACCTATCAAGGTCAAATTTCACATTTTGCAACAGCATTGGCTTCGGTAGTCAGACCAGGCCCTGTCTGTGATTTTTGCTAATTTTTTATTCTCAGTCAGTCACGGCTGTAATCATATTTATGTGTAGTCATGCTATTAAAGCCATGATGTATTTTTAAGAGATTATGTGTATAAATTAAAGAACTTTTTTTTCCTCCTCAATAGTAACAAATTAAAGAACAACATATGCAAGGCAACAAATAATCTGGATTTATGCAAACTAACCTTGAATTTGTTTGTTTGTTTCATAGTTTGCGGTCAGCAAGGCACAGGGCTAACTTCATTGATTTCTATTACAAAGATAAGCGTGCCACAACAAAGAAGACTGAGGCGAGGCAGTAGCTTTTATTAGACCAACAAACAGGAGCTGGGAAAACAACAGAGCAACTTATCAGTCAGCCTAATAAAAGACATTACCTCTCCCTGCAAACCTTACATAGCTTATACCATGGCAGCAACTTTACTGCTCAAATATTTATCATCCTAACAATTAAATTCTGCATTGACTGGGAGTCACAGAGCAGCCTCAGTTTATAATTTACTTCTGCAACTAAACAAGGTTCTCAGTGCAGAAGGACAAAAAAAACAGAGCAGCACCAGTACTGGAAACACAGATGATAGCATTTTGCTGGCGTGGGCATTGGATCTGCAAGTTCCTCCACCCACACACTGCAAAGCCAGCATCTGCAGAGAACCCCCAGCAGCAAAGCCATGGGCTCTGGGACCAAATTACTGCCAAGATGACGCTGTTTAGAATTATCGTCACCAGAGTAGGCGGGCCTGTGCCCCACATAACTGATCTGGGAAGTGAGCTGCTCCCCAGTGGGCACGCAGGGCACCTTGGGGACCCCTGCGAGGCAGCAACAAGCTCCTTGGGCAGTGAAAGCGATTTCTCATTCCACATTTGCTGGCATGACATTGAATTACGACAGCGTTTTCTGAGAGGTTGGAGGAATAATTATATGGCATGGATCACCAGGCAAACAGGTAAGGTGTAGCCATGGGGTGGTATAAGGATACCCAGCAGAGTTTAGGGAAGAGGAGGTTTCCCTGGAGCATCCCCAAGTCTGGAAAAAGATTAGTAATCTGTTTTGAGGGAACTGGCACATTAAGGTATATCACTCTGCCTTGTCAACTGCACAGTAAACATACCCCTACACACAGATGTGGCCCTTGGTAAGCATCCTTGTCATTAAAAGTGCAGGCAACCCTCAGTGTCTTTCTTGTTGAGGCAGAAATGCATGGAAATGCTCTGGAATTTCTTTCCTGGCCTGTTTGTGTTTAGAGGAGCCACATAGCAACTCCTCCTCACTGCCTCAAGGCAATGACAAAAGCAAGAGCCAGAATTACACACACATTAGCCTCACTTCTACCACTGGGGCAGGACAGGGCTCTGTGCTCAGCCTTCCCAGCCAAACCTCTCCTCTGCCAGTACCTCTAGGCGCAGCCTCCAGCCACTGTCTCTGGGACCCGGCCCAGCTCCAAAGGTGTTCATCCTGCTGCAAAGCACACGCTTGGCCCCATTCCAGGTCCCTGCCACTGTCCTCCACCTCCCTCAGCCCTTCTCTGGCTGGTGACATGTCCCTTGGTGCGCTGCTGGCCTCCAGGCAGGTGGACATCACAGCTTGCCTGGTATCCACCTCCTCTGCCATGGACTTTGGTTGGCTTCAAGTGGGCAGTGCCAGTAGCTGGAAGCTCGTCTCAAGGAAAATACCGACAAAGGTAATCCTCATCTAGAAAAAGCATCCTTAATTCAGTTTACATTCAGCCATGAAAAGTTAAAGTAGAGCCACCTTAGTTCTGTAGAGGAATGTCATGCTGACATCCAGAGTGGTTTAGTTGGTCAGCTTTCAGGAAAGTTAATTTGGATTCACTTTGGAGTGTACTCATGTAAGACACATGTTTTGTTATTCCTTAACTACATCATATCTGTGGCTGTAGCCAGGCTCACTGCTCTGTGGCACAGTAAATAAATGCTAAATCTGTGTTTTAATAGCATCAGGCAGGCAGCAGCTGTTACTGCTGAATGCCCAGCAGATTGCTATTGCTCTCAGGATTCTCATCAGTGAAGGTACTGAGTAGCCTTAAGATATTATGGTCTGGAAACAAATGTTTCTTTCATAACCAGCACCTTTAAAAAAAAAAAAAAAAAAAGTTGTATGTTGTGAAGAGATGACAAAAATACTCTCCTATTCCCCTGCTATGGGCAGTAGGCTGTTGAATTTTTATCTAAAGAGGAAAATAAGACATCACACAATTTTCTGAAAGAACATGTTATAGTAAAGGACAGGATACAGAATTAAATGTTTAATTCATGGCTTGTCAGAGCTTTGAGGCAAGACCTTTCGGGCTTGTTAATTGCTCTTCTGAGTAGTCCAAGAGCCATAATAATGCCTCCTACAACTAGGCAAATGCATAAAGCTGTAGTAACATCCACCTAGGGGCTTCCACATCACTCTTGCTGCACAGGTATGCTGCTGCCCACCTGACAATATGCCAACCAAGTCCCAGTATATGGGATATCAGGCTGGTCTAAGTATCTGGATCTTGTTCTGGTATGCATTTATATATATTCAGGTTTTTGGACTGCAGACAGATATATAAACTGACTAGTTGTATTGTGTCCCATGGAGGACTCCCAGTGACTGCCCTGAGCCTCCGCATGTAACCATTTTGCATGTAACCGCTGTGCACTCGAGACCAGCAGAAATGAGTGGCTCTGCAGCTGCAGCAGCCTGATTTAGCCCAACTGAGCTCAATGGCAAAAAATTCAGTGGGTGCAAGATCAGATCCCAGTTCCAGGCAAGGATATTAATATGACAAAAAGGGAGGATGAAGGCATAACAGTTTCTATATATATGTTACAGGGGTTTGCATATGTACATTAATTTGGCGGATCTAAGTCATCAAAAATATTAATCGAAGTATTTTTTAGTTTCCTATGCTGTAACAAACTCTTTTTCCCCTCCACATAGAAAAAGCTAGAATTTTTCACCCCAGCAGGCAAAATCATAGGCTTTTATCTATCTACTTGTTCAAGTTTCTTCTATTCACATGCTCTAGTGCAGAATATGCTACTCCAGCCAATTCTCTGATAATAGTCTGGCAAGCATTCCTAGCCACTACTGCTTCTACTTTGTTAGACCCCACCAGAAGTTAACTTCAAGGACTTTAGAAAGGCTTCTCTACTGCTGTTTCCAATTTGTTATATTATCCAGTTAGAGTCATTCACTGAGTCGTCAGAGAGATGAACTAGCCTCTAAAGCAGAGGGGATCAGTTGCCTTCCTGCTCTGTCAGCCCCTCCCACTCCAGCCCTTTTGGAAACTCTGAAACTATCTTCTTCTTGTCCTGTTTTAATTGTCTTCCCCTGCAAATCCCTTAGAAGTCTTCACTGATGCCCTGTGTTGCTTTTTACATCGCATCAGAAAGAATCTATTTTTCAAGCCCTTTCCTTCCCCTTTGGTATTATTTACTGATACATCAAAATTACCTCAAAAACTCATTAATAAAATGTAACTCAGTATCTTTCATAAAGCAGCTCTTCTCCAGGAGGCTGAGGTTTACTTCTGTAAAGCTGGTGGAAGAGCAAGAAAACAAATTTGTCCCATAATTGCACTGTTCTAAGTCATACTCTGTTCATGAAGTTATTGAAGCTGATTAAATTTTTACTACTCATGTACTTTCTTAAAGATAATCCAATTATTTCTCAGGGTCAAGAATATGAAAAAGCAGAAGGACTCAGGAGATGTGATTAAAAAACTAGGTGGTTAAAGATCCCTGGTTTAGACATACTTCGTCTGGAAATCATCACTATTGTCTCATGAAACTCGGTAGTATAAATGAAGCTATCAATTACATGATAGTAGAATAAAGTTTCACAGCAAGTGAAACATCCTTTGAGTATTTCAAATCACATTACAGTGAAGAGACAAACTGTTTTGCAACATCATCTGTATAAAAATATTAACTATTAAGTAAATATAACAGGCCTCCCACTGAGGGCAGTTCAAGTCAGTAGAAAAATGCAATGAAACTGAGGACCTCCAGACTTAGGCCAGACTCAAAATGCTAATTCCTTGCTCAGAAAATAAAAAAATCTCTTAGGTACTTTTGAATTGAAAAGGAACATGACTCAAACCAAGATTTAAACCATTCAATGTGCAGCTCCCACCTCTGACATTTCAATTCTAGCAATGTTACTGTCCTTTACAAACTTAACTATTTAGGTTTTGACATCTACAAGGGGCATACACAGAATTCGCAGTTTCCCCAAGACCCGGGGTTTACAGCCCAAGTAAGCAAATTAAAGGCAAAGCATGAGAAATGGAAAGTGTGAGCAACAGTAAAATGTCACTTAATCTTGTGAGTTCCACTTTTAATAAATTTTAACAGCTCCCCCATTGGAAGTAAGGTAAATAACCATTATCAGTAAGTACTGTTTCGTGTAGTTTTTTCTTCTGTGACCTACTCATTTGGTCCAAGAGAGAAAAATCCTTAAGAATAGGATGGGTCCACTGCAATTGCAACACAAAGGGCAGTCTTTAACTTCATGCCAAAAATACTAGCACAGATGGTGAATCAACATTTTGCAGGAAAATCCATGTGCTTCCCCATTAATGAGACACGGGTTACAAGAACACAGTATTATACATTGTCGTCACTATGTCACAAGCAATTTGTTGTCCAAGCCTAGGTATCCAGATGGTATCAAAAATACTCCAAACTTTTTATATGCACAAAGCTTTCATTATAATTTAAAATGGTTTCAGAAAACATACTGTTTTTTCCAAGTATTCCCAGTTCGCTTTTAACTGCTGAACACGTCCTGTATTTTTCTTGCAGTGGATTAATAGGGAGCATGTACATGCATTAGAAAACCTCAAAGGCAGTGTTGGGAAGTGCTAGCAGAAGAGAGGGGAGCTGTGCAGAACCATCATATTCCCAAAATGCAGAGGAGAAGGAACTGGGAAGCAAAGAGCTGTATGGTGCTTCCCTGGTGGGTACACCAGCAAGGACTTCAGAGAAGATCTGGTCTTTGGAAACCATGTCCATAGACCTGCATGTGGGATGGCACCAAAGCAGAACTTGGGAACTACACGATCCCCGTTCACACAGATAAAAATAGCTCCAACTAGAAGCAGCGGCGCTTCTGCTTCAGATCAGGTTCAACCTTCTCCACCCATGACAGGGTTTATCCGTTTTGGAGCCAAAGCAACTGGTCTTGATGCCAGCTAACTAAGAGCAGTTATTAGCACACTTTCCCTTCTGACTGGAGCCACAGAAATCTTTATAAAAAGGTCCCAGTGAAATAATTGCTTTCTTTTCACTTCACCCTAGCAGACTCCCACAGGTTTGACTATTTTCTCTCTTTTAAGTAAATTGTGCAGCCTCTCTTAAAAAGCTCACTTTTTAAAAAAGCAGCCTTGAAAATAACAGTCTAAATTTGACATATCCTTTCCTATGTTTCAAAGCCAGGGAAGGGTTTTTCTAGAAGAAGATGACACCTTTTCTACTCAAGTAGATTGAAAATCTGCTACAGGGAAAAAGAAAAAAAAAAAAAAAAGAGAGAGAGAAAGGAATTAACTGCTGGGAGAGTATGTGGGTGGCAGGATTTGGTCTTTAATCTGAAAGATGAAGATATATGTCAGCATTTCTCCACAGACATACCTATAGGAGATCTAGTTGTTTTCCTCTTTGCATTGCTATAGGCTTGTATTGTTTTCTGATGATACCCCTTATTTCTAGGTTAGCTTCCTGCTGGTCTCTTTGCATGAAGTCCAAAACACCAAGAGGCTAACAGAGCAAGAAAAGCTTCAGTCCTTTTTCATCAATGCATTTACCTTTCTAGGTGCCTCAAACAAATTCCTCTTGAAATTAAAAATCGTTTTGTCAACCATGCAGCAGACCACGTGGCTGAGAGACTTACACACTGGTAACCAGGGAGCAGGCAGAGGAGGCGGCTGCTCAGCTGAAGGATATAAATAGTAAAATCCTAGTCAACAGGATATTATTGTTCTTTGGGGTTCCCAAAGCCTTAAGCAATGGATCGGCTCCTACGTGCATGCTGATCACAAGTCAGCGCTGGGGTGCAGTGGGCAAGGCAGCACAGGAGCAGCCCTGCCCTGGGAAGACTCCGGGCTACTTCAGAAGTGGCCAGGTGTTGGTACTGCTCACACTCACGTGGGAAGAACAATTGAAAAACCAGGTGGTAAAAGGCTCAGCAAAATACCAATGTTAATTCCTTTACATATTAATAACTTGTCTTTAACAGTCATGAGACTAGAGAGCAGTGCTTTCTCCTGTTCATGCCACGAAGCCAAACCTAGATGGACATCATTAGATAAATTCCAAAGAGCTTGAGAAACTGGGAAAAGAAAACAAAGATATCTTCCCAGAGAAGATCAGAACAGCTTATTTATCAAGTTGCAATTCCACAAGACACTGGCTTCAAATGGCTCCAAGTCAGGGCAGCTTACACTCTCAGGTGTCACAGAGCTTCCATTATAATCCATATTGCAAGGTGAGGCAATTCATTGCTTCGCCCCTCTAGGATGTGATTTGGTTTTGAGCAATGTGATTGCTCTCCTATTTCTATTTTTCTGTTAACTCTCTCACTTCCTTCTCTTGCAGAACATACCCTTATAATATTCCAGGGCAGGCAGACATCTTTAGATAGATCTGTCTCTACATTCAGGCAGGATTAATGCCTCATGCATGCCCTAAGCAAGCTTTCTGTTGGTCTTTCTCTCCACCCACATCTGAGCTCTTCCAGACCCACACACAAAGGACACATGGTTTCATGCCACTAGACACAGCACTGCTCCGTGTTAAATTAACATTTGGGTGATTCTGAGAACCAAACTTAAGAGTACAATTTGACAGCCTGGGATAAATTTGATCTGATTCAGTTATGCATGCAAGCGGAAAGCTTTTAGTATACATTCCGCAAGAAAAAGAAATCATAGTTCCTGGAGATGTTCATGATGAAGGATATTCTTCTGGCTTCTAGTAGGAAGTTTACTTCCTTCCCCAGATCCACTTTATCTTCTTTCTAGCAACACACACTCAAAGCAAAGCAAACAGAACTCCTGGAATAAACTCAGGGAACTGAAAGTACAGTAAGAAGAGGCCAAGAAAGCACAGCTGACTTGGCTCTTGACTGAGATAATTCCAAAGCATTTAGAAGAAAAAAGCTTTACCTGAAGATGATAAAATAGTAACTCATAAAGATAGTCAACATAAGACTTCAGAAAATACATCTTACCAGGCAGGATGAAGTAGAATAAAGGAAGTTGTCTACATTCCATAAACATTTGGTTCTACTTGTACCATAAAAACCTAAGCCAAGTCAAAATGAAGTATGCTTGCATTTAGTTTTGACCAAGTGTGCTTGCACTCAGTTAGTCTTGACCTACCAACTTGTGTGCATTGCAGAGAACACCAACAAATGTGAGTAAATCCAGAAGGAAACCGTCCACAGCCAAACAAGGGAACAGCACACGCTGGGACGACAGGTGGGTTGGTAGCTTCATGTGAGTTAGCAAGTTGTAAAAGTTTATTATAGACCATATATGTATTGCAGTGCATGTAAATTGTTAGGTGACATTAGGTATTGCTGTCAGATGATGAAGAAAAGAAAAAGAACATGTAAAAGGAGGAAAGTGGTCACTGGAAAGAGAAGACCGAGGTTCAAGGCCTGCTCCACCAAAACTTTCCATGCTCACACACAGAAGAGTATGTCATTAGGCTACCTGGATAAGTTTGAAATAATTCCTCTGGCTTTCAAGTGCCTTTGTTCCCCAACTCTGAAATAGGGATGCATCTAGACAAATACATCAAAACCATGAGACACTCAAATGCTAAAGAAAGAAAAATAGTTCCCTGTTAGTTAGTATGCATTAAGGACGCACTTCAGTTTTAATCAAGACAAATGCAAAGCAGTGGGGAAAAATCCTACAGGCATCAATATTATCTGAGCACCACAACACAAGCTGAGACCCTCTCTGTAAAACCACGATTACTAAATGGTACTTCCATGTACCTAAAAGCCCATCCTTCTCTAAGAATGCAGTGTGCAAGAACGCACATGTGTAACAGGACTGCCAAGCCCAAATGAAGTGGGCAGCCTCTGGGAACCTTTCTGTCACATGGACCTCACGTTAGCACATTATGCTGTTTTCCATGCAGCTCCTGTGAGGCAGCCCGTGTTTAGGCTCCAAAACTGATCATTAGTGTGATAAATGAAATGAGTGGAAACTCCTGCTCACAGAGCCCAGACTGCAGCAGCTCTCCCATCAGTCACTGCTCTAAGTTTTGTTTCGTTAGTGAAACAAGAGTATGAGAGGTCAAGTGAATGTTCAGTTCATAATTAAGTGCCTGAATGACAAAGCTGTCTACTGGCTTGAGTGACGCAACATCAATGTCTCAGATCCAGGCTTGCTGTAGGCATCCAGACCACCTCTGCAAATGGCTTTCATCAGTATCAGCAGAAAAGTGAAGGACTAAAAGATGAATGAAAAATAAATTGCTCTAGAGCTAGTTGTGGGATAAGCAAAGAAGCGATGTTTAGACACCCCACCAAATTAAAGGAAGTCAAGGACTTGAAAGGTACCCAAGATCTCAGTGGGCTGAAACTAAATCTGAATATAACTGGCTGTGTCAATTAGTTTCAAATCAGTCTTGAGAAACACGTGGGCAACAGCTTTCCAGACCTCAGCAGCTACATGGGGATCTCTCAGCACCTGAGGACAGCCCCCCCTTGGCCACATCCAGGTCCAGATGGGAAGCACTCCTGCCCTTCTCCTGCCAACACAGGCTACCATCTCCAGGGTCATGGCCACTTCCTGACTTCAGAGCAGTCACACTGCTGCAGCCTCCAAGTTCTTAAATAAACTCACGACGAGTGATACTGTCAACTGCAGCATTACAGGCAAAGGGGTTTATGGCATTCCTTAACTGCATCAGCAACCAAAACATGGTGCTTCCTCTTGATACACGTGGTTTCTGAAGACAATTAAATCTCCTGTCCTTTCTGATCCTTCTGATAAACATGCAGTGTTTTAAAGTTTTGAAAGACCAACATTGAATAGATCAAAAAGACCTTCTACCTTCAAAAGAAATGCAGCTTAGCCAGCAAAAATTCAGGCTCTGTTTTCTTTCAGCCAAGGTCAATAATTATATTAACTTCTGAAAGATGGCTGAGCAGAACTTCTTTTTAACCAGCATTATGGCCCCTTTGAAACTGTTTCTTTATAATGGACAGAAATTAAAGAATTCATGCAAGAGTCCCTGTAACTTTAAATCAGGTCTTGTACTGTCTCCAGGGAGATCTTTAGAAGAAAAAAAAAAAAAAAAAAAAAAAAAAAAAGAGAGAGAGCAACAGGAATTGAATGTTGTTTAGTGGCATTAATCATCCGGGATGGGAAGTCCCCAGCCCAGCCTGGAATCTGGGAACAAGGATGGGGACCAAATGCTTCCCCAGTGACTCTAAGTGATAACGGCCGAAGTCGCTCATAATTCATGCAAGATATAGGCCTACTGAGTACTTGTCAGAAATGTGGATGGGCCAAAACATATCTCAACACTTTGTTATCAATATTACATATCATGTGCAGGTGCTGACCGCAGTCCCTCCCGCGCTGTCGTTAGGCTCCTGAGGACCACGATGCTGGGACCAGGTGCTCCCTTCCCTGTGGCTCTTCCCCATCTGCCCATTTTTGTTTGCTTTCTTACTCCCCCTGGGCAAAAAGCCCAGGCAGACTTATGTTTTGTTCCTGACATATACCCCAGACAATACTTCTAAAGTGGACACTTCATATGCTATTTCTAAATGCTATGTCTTTATTAACTTATAACTGCAGCTCATGTTTACAATGACCATCAGTAAGAGCCAGAAAGCTTTAGCCATGTGTCCAGATGCAGTCACGCACAGGATGAGTTTTTAACAAAGTTATTTTCATTGCCATTGCTTTCATGTGTCACGGTGCCAGGAGTCTCTCGCCTTTCCCCTTTCTCACTGAGCTAAGAAGCACAATCAGCCCTTAGTGGTGAACTACGCTGGTGCATCTGTAAACACCTACTGACATAGGTTAGTTAGGGTTTTTTTTGCAAAGACTAAAACAAAATGGCAAAGCACTTCTACCTGACCACTAGAGCACAAGAGAGGCTGTGCAGGTAAGCAGGACCCATGGTCTGGCAGGAGCGCAGGGCTCTTGCTGGAACCCCCTGCAACAGGCAGCCCTGGCTGAGACAGGGGCTCTCGCAACCTGTGAGTAATGCATGGAGGACAATCCATCGAGGTGTTTGTTGTACTCTTATTTGGGTTTCTTGAAGAAAACAGAGAAAAAGATGCCAGGAGATTAAAAATGTAGCTTATACTAAGCCCTGGAGAGTTATGAGACAGTAACAAGATCAGTGCACATCAGGTTTCAGAGGGCTGAATAAGTGAATTATTCTGAGAGACAGGGCCAAGACAGTAGGACCTACCATTTCACCATTAACAGTGATGGTAAGCTGGGTGGGGAGGGAAAAAACGCACGTAGGCAGTTTATTTGAAGTGCATTTTCTTTCCTGTAAATACTTTCTTCCTGGTGTAGCATATTAAATGTTTTCTTTTAAGGACTCTTTGTTTCTTTTAAGGACTCTTTGTTAACCCAGAGACTGCAGCTGGCGTGCCATGGTGAACAGCCACCTGAGCCAATTCAGTCCCTCTGGGGGAGAATCCTGGGTGTGAGGAGAATCCCCAGTGTGAGACCTAAACCTCAGCTTCGGTGTAAGTCTGGCTAAAATGTGGTCACCCACCCTGGGGGTCCTGCTATAAAAACCAGAGCACCATGGCATCCACCATGATGGAGGTTAATTAGACACCTGAGACTTGTTTCACAACCACAACAAGAAAACTGAAAAGTCCAGTTGCCCAGAAAAACAAAATTCCAGTCTAGATGAGTATGATTTATTGCCAGCAGGAGAGATTTGTCCTTAACTTGTCTTTGCACTTAAAATACCTGTGCACATGGAGGCCCTGGTGCTGCAATTTGATCTAGCTGGACCATCTCCTGGTAGAACATCCCTGACTTCAGCAGGGCTCTGGGTGGACTCACGGGTATGAGGCATTATCAGAGAGCGAGGCAGCACTGCAGCCCGTGGGATCTGCACTGGGGTCTGGCTGGCGTGTAAACCTGACCCTCGGGGCACCGACTGTGTTCCCTGGTAATGGACACTGCCCAAGAGCAGAGACTTCTTTGCCCGACTTGGGACTTTACAAAATGCACTCAGCCCCAGTGTTAATTAGGGGAGGGTGAAGATCCAACGGGATACATGCATTAAAGAAAACAAGGGCTGCAATATAAATATTTCTATTTGAAATTAATCCCGTGGAGCATATTTAGTGAGCATGTACTTTATAAACAGACGGAATTATACTTCCAAAACAGAAAAACATGAAAATAAATTGCTATAATGAAGGAAATCAACAACACTGATCAAGGAAGACCTCATTTCTGACCAAAAACAGTAAAAAATGGTAACATAAAAGTTACAAGAAACAAGGTAACTCCTTGTTCACAGAATCACTGGGTCTGAATTATATTGATGTACACCAGGAGTAACTTCCAAGATGCTGCAATACAATATATGTTTTTTTCATATTTAAGTTAGTGGAAAATACTTAACAGAATCCCTCCAAGTAATTCATTATTTTAAGGATTGTACCTTGAATCATGCCATGAGATTGAGTAATTGGTATAGAGATTAGAGTTAGCTTTTTAGTGTCTTTGATAACATATTTTCAGATTCAATGGGATATCTGGATTTAGAAAGAAATCCTTCCTGTTTGCAGGTTACATGTCTGCAGGCACTCATTCTGTAGACATGCAGGCTGTTGCTCTTATGATCCTCCTTAGAAGATGCAGATTTAAACTTGTGTTTGTGGTTATGAAGCTTCAAACTACAGCTAAAACACCGCTCAGCTATTTGCACAGAAGTATGCAGCAATTATAATGAAGAAAAATCCATCCTGCAATCCTCCACCTACAGTCCCTGCACTTAACTGGGTGGGGAGAGATAAAAATAGAGTAGTAGGTAAAGAGACACGCAGGGAAAGACTGTTATTTCTTTAAAAGTGCTATGATGCCCTTCACCACACCAGCACTGACACAGATGTGACTGCTTATCTGGTGATTTCTTCTCGTGAATAGATAATTTTGAGATTTTTTTTGACTTCTACATAGACTGATAAAATTTAGCTCCTACCCTTTTGGATATACGCCCTTAACAAGTATTCTGCAACAATACTAAGTTTAAACAGCACAGTGCGTAACCAAATAGTGCATAAATGGACCGTGACAAGCTGAAATGCCCAAGGTTGCTTCTAGTCCAACAGAAAGCCGTCTTCAAAACGGAAGAAGGAAACAAAGTTATTGCTTTGTAATATTTTCAAAGTAAATCTACAAATACTTCAGGATGCAAGTGACAAAACCTTGAAATTGGCTTGGAGAAAGAAAATTGTTTGAATTTCTGTCCAAGCTTTGTGGACAAACCAAAAAATAAGCAGGAAGAACTATGAGAAGTACATAATCATTTTTAACTGGCTTTTGTTTTAATACAGTGTTTTGAAGGCTGTCATTTTTAAACTAATGCCATTCAACTTGAGGCATGCGATACCTTCTGAGATGTCACCAGCTCTCAGGAGTAATGCTGAGGCTGGGCCCTGCCTGAGTAGCAGCTCCCTAAGGAAAGAAAGAGAAGGTGACGCTGGTGAGTGACAGCAGACCAAACCTATGTCTCCAGCCAGGTCCATGCATGGAGGCCAAACAAGAAAAGTGTCTCTTATGATGAAGTGCTAATACACGGGTGTTAAAGTTCATTTGACTGTGGAGCTACTGGGCATGATTTCAATTTGGTGTAATTTCATCCCTGCAATGGGACAGAGAACCCAGACTTCTAATTTGTTAGAGAAATTAGGCATTGACCTTGTTAAAACTGCATGCTGAAGCATGCAATCTGTACTTTCTCTTACCTCTCACAGCTCCTTCATTCCACTGCCAGTGTTTCCTGCATTTCGAGCAGGTAAGTCTTCCTGCCATTGCTGACAAACACTGTAAGCCGTCTCCACCAGTAGAATTATCTTTCCAGCATCATCTTTAGTTTCTTATACTTGGATTCAAATCTGTATTTTGGGGTTTTGTATTTATAATTCCTATTTAACTTGTATATAGAATAACTTGCATATAGAGCAACATCACTTTGTGGTTTTACCTTCATCTAAGGCTCTCCAGGCAGTTTAATCTTTCCAAATGTCACTTTAATCCACAGGAGCTCCACTGAAATTAACACGCCTACAGGCAGAATGAAATGCCACTGAATATGGGGACAAGTTATGGAAGAGTTGAAGTAACAAAGTGTTATAACACCTTACTTTTGTCAGAATGAATGGCTACATTAAAAAAGGTTTCCTTCCATTTATAAAATTTCCATGTGTGTCAAAAGCATGTCAAACTACAGCAACCCGGTCAAATGATGATGTCTCTCATAATTAAAAAATAAAAATAAAAATCACTCTCTGCAGTTGAGTGCAACAGTTGTAGTCATTATGCTTTATGCATAAATAGATAAACAAGAATACAGAGAGAGAAACATTTTCAAGAGGAAACATTTTCAAAGGAAGCTGGGGTTCATACCGTTAACAACCACAGTTATCGCTTACAACAAAAGCTTATAAAGCTACATAACAAAAAAAGCTTATAAATTCTAGATCTAGAAGGCAAGCAAAACCAGGGAGCACTGTGAGTTTATTACCAAGGGATGAAGCAGTATTACAAACCAGGGCAAGGATGGAGATTTCCATCCTATTATTTCTTTCAGCCTGTGATCACTATTTTGAATTATTTCTGACAACACTACAATATGCTCCTGTCTAGCACTCAGAATGTGTTTGAAGACCATGCAACCTTCAGCAGAGAAAGCCTGAGACACAGGAAAGTATTTAAATGCAATGGAATCAAGGAATATACACCCATGGATTTCTGTGGGATCTGGATCAAACCTTGAGTAAACAGCAAAATGAAAAGTAGCAGAACTCCTTGTCTTGTCCTGATAGAAGAATAGCAGACTTCTACCATCCCAGACCATGTACGCTATTATAAATACAAGAAATGAGCTTTTATATCATAGTCATTTTTAAATGGTTATAATAGCACTCATTTTCCAGAGATGGAAAAAACTTCTGACTATACAAGCATTCACCTCCACATATTCCATTCCAAGGAATATAAGGAAAGAAACACAGTATTGAACATACATTTGGACTATTGCAAAGTGCTGAATTCAGGACCAAAATATCATCTAAAAGAGAATAACTCCTGCTGCTGAGGATGCTGCCTCTTGCTAGCGAGTGCAATTCACCACGTACGGAAGTATATTTTTGATGATCCTAAATCAAGCTTCCAGTAAGGAAGATTTTAAAATATTCTTATGTTGTAACAAAATGTTCCCGCTGGTGGTATAATGAAAGAAATAAAAAAAAAATCTCCTGGCAGGAAATTAATTATTGAGCATTCCACTGCTTGATGATGTGCTCCTACGTTCTGTGCAGGCTTTCCATTTTTCTCTCTCAGTACGTGGAGAAATTCACTATGGAGAATATACAAATAGAACAAAGAGCAAAAGAATATCAGTTATTAAACGCATTTAGAGATCAAACAGAACTGGAGTGAGGAACTTGGTCTGCGTGTCACCACACCTGGTGCTCACTCCCTCTTACATTTACCTCTTCTCCATCGGATTGCCACTTTTGCTTCTGTTCCCTGAAAATACCTCTGTTGGAAATGGAAGAGATACTCCTGGATTTAGCACCGCTCACTTACAACAGGTTAGAAACACTACTTCCTTCATTAAAATAAATAAATAAATAATAATAAAGAATTGAAAATCTCAGTTCTTGATGGAAAGGGACAATAAAAGCTTATTAACATAAGCCCATATCTAAATAATCAGCTGTAACTCCATTTTCAAAAGCATCTGTTATTTTTTTTTTCCTCTATGTCCAGTCACTTTAGCAAATTTCACTACTGTCAATTCTGGTCTTCAGATGACAAACATCTGAAAAAAAATGCACATTATAATTTCACCAATCTGTTTTACACCAAAATGTATAGGTCCTGGGGCTACTTCTGCACCCAGCACCTTGAACAGTACCTGACCTGAGTGGGATCGCACTACTGCAAAAACACCCCCATGAGAGCAGGCACTGCTCCCCATAACCAGCATCCTGGATCCTTCAGCGGTGTTTTGTGGAGCTACCGCACTGAGAAGGAACACGCGACAGACTGAAACCACATATGCCTTCTTCAAATAGCATTTTAAGCCAGCAGTGCACTACAGCTTAGCTAAGAAATGCTGAAGAACTTTTCAACAGAAATTAATACTTTCAGCTTTTTAAAAGGAGGCAGAAAGAGTATGGAAAGCTGCCACAGCAGATGGTTGCATGATGCCTGCGGGAGCTTGAATACCAGGTAGGCTGCTGAGGTGCTGAGGATACCCTTCCTCATGGTCATCACCACTGTCTCCTTGGGCTCTTCCATTGGCTGCTGGACAGGATGGCTCGGACACAGCAGGACAGTAATGCCTCCATCTGCCTTCCAGACCTGACAGGGCTCCCATTTGGCTAGCTGCCTGCATCAGCAGAGACAGTCAGTCTCCACCTCTACATGCAGACATGCCAGTGTGTTCATGCGTTGTTCATAACTGCAAATACCTAGCTGCTGCCAACTGAACTCTCTTTACAACATACTCTCTGTGCATCACAGATACCTCTTGGGTCCATATTCATACCACAGGGTCCCCAGAGACTAGAAAGCACTTTCACCAATTCAACATTCTCTATTGAAAGGATGCATTCTGGAATAAGTCAAACCACCGACTTCCTAACACGTACCCCAAGCACAGCTGGTCTTGCAGGAGCGAGCGCAGCGCTGCAGGAGCAGGAGCCGTGGCAGCAGATAGGGACCCGGCCACCCAGGCTCCTTCATGTGGCACAGAGCAGCAGGGCCCTGCAAGGGGCTCTGCCAGTGCTGCTGGAAACTCTGCATCAGCCCCAGCTACTTCTCATCCTAGAGTCCTGACTTTCTGGCACATCAAACCTGTTACTGATTCTGCAACCGATAGACAATGATACCAGAGATGATTCAGATCGCATTCTTTTGGGAGGATGTGTTTTGAATTATAAAGCAGGAGCAAGTCTAATTACCACGTATGAACATAAAGCATATGCTGCCATTTTACAAGAAAGCATACTGAGGAAAAGCACCATGCTTTGCCACTGAGCTCCTGCGTGACAAAAATCACACTCTCCCAAGTATCAGACTTACCATCTGTAAAATGTTTTCCATTTCTAGAAGATAATGTGAGAGCTCTGTGTTACAAGTCATATATGCTGTAAGTGAAAGATATTATTGTTTTGGAGCAGCACCTTAGAACAAATGCCTTTTCTCTCCTGTAAGAGCCCACACCAAGCATAAAACTTCTTAAAACCCTACTTAGTATGACAAGCAAGGTGACAACTGCTAGATATCTAAAAACTCCTCTTGTATGGCGCGAAGGAGACAGGAGTTCTTTTCATGAACATAATGTTATTCAAAGGAATTTGCCCTGTAGGATGACATTCTCCTACAGGACTATAGGAATTGTAGAGAAAGCTGTGTGCGTCCACATAAATGCATTTTAAGTTCCAGAGAGGGAAGGGAGTTTAACTTCTTACACAAATGACTGAGAGGCAAAGTGAAAAACATGTTGTTGTTGTTTTTGAACAAAATGTTTCTTTTCTATTCCTTCTCATAAAAGGACTTGAGTTAAGGATTAAATCTATCTTAATCACTAGGGTTTTGAGCAACAAGAGATCAGATGCAGGCCATCCCTGCTAACACAGAAACAAAAGAGACATAGAGGAATCAAACGTAGAATTATATTGCAATGAAAGACTGGCAAAACCCATGGGGAGTTCAACCTGGAACTGCCTGCCCTGGCCAATCAGAATCTGAATTTCAGAGGTTATAAAGATGCAAATCAAAATGTTGAAGAATGACCCCATCCACTGTTAAATAATGAGCTGAAAGAATGGCTAATTTGGGTCTCCTTTCTGATAAATTATACATGTTCTACCATCAAACCCAACCAAAAACTAATTTCCAGCAACTGCACAGCCCCTGTCAGCAGAAAGAGCTTTAATACCATTCTGCAGAAACAGCAAGATAATGACCTATAATTCAAGTCTATTATTTTTATGGGACATGAAGATGCATCGCAGTATATTGCAAGCCGTTGATTAAGATTGGTATGCAGCATTAAACAAATTGTTCTCCCTTGCCTATAAACCAAGGATGCTTTTGATTCTTCCATCCGCTCGTGCTGCCCTTGCCCATCACGAAGAGTTTCCTGGCGAGGGGCAGAGAGAACTTGGAGGAACTACAGCACGGCCGCCCAGCTGCGCTCGAACCTGGCGATGTGCATCCCTCCCGCCGGCACAGCCCGTGGCAGAGCCTCCGCGGATGATTTCCCCAAATCCCTGCCCGTGTTTACTCAACAGCAGCCCCTCGGGAGGTGCGCTGGGTGGGCGCAGGGCTGGCCAGCAGCCTCCCTCCCTCCCTCCCGGCTGCTCGGCACCCAGAGCTGAGCATCTCCAGCCCGCGGCATCCCCGCGTCCCGCCCGCTCCGGGCTGCGGGGGCGAGAGGCCGGACCCCCGGTACGAGGCGAGCCCGGCACCTCCCCGACGGCAGCTCCGGCGGGGCCGGGCTCGGGTGTCCCCCCCGACCCCCTGCGCTGGGCTCCGGGGAAACTTTGCCCCCCTGCTGGCCCCGGGGGAGAAGCAGGGGAAGGGGAGCGGGGCGGCGTGGGAGGGGTTTGGGGGGGGCGGGGGGGGGTGTTTACCTTGGAGGTTCTGCACTCGGATGTCGCTGATGTGCCCGATCAGCTCCTCGCGCTGGAACCAGTCCCACTCCTGCCCGGCCATGGGGCCGCGGGGGCGGCCCGCTCCGTGCCGCTCCGTGCCGTGCCGGGGGTGGGGGTGTGCCGGGACCCGGCGGCACGGACACCGCCACCGGCAGCGGCACCGTCGGCGGGCGCGGAGCGGAGCGCGGAGGGGAGGGGGGGGGGGGAGGCGGCCTCTCTCCGCTCCCCGCCCCGCGGCCCTCCCTCCCTCCCCCTGCCCTGCCTCCCTCCCTCCCTGCCGGCCTCCCTCCCGGCCTCCTTCCCTGCCTCCCGCCTCCACCGGCCGGGCGGAGCGGGGCAGGGTGCGGGGCCGTGCTTGCCGCCCCCGTTCTGCGACCCCCACCAGGAGCCGTCCCCGGCCCGGCCGCCCCCTCAGCCGCCCCCGCCCCGTCCGCTTCCTCGGTGCCCTCACAGCCCCTGCCCCATGTGGGCGCCCCAAAGCGATCCCCCTGTCCCGCCAGCCGCTGGTGGGGCTGAAATAAACGCCGCTGTAAACGGGAAGCCCTTCCAGGCTGTCTTCGCTCTCCTTTAGCCTGCTTTCAGCAGCCTGCGCGGGCTGTCGGATTTCCTTTGAGGCTGTTCTCCATCAGATACCTCCCTTCACACCGCCCTTCAGCTCAGCCGCCCGGTGATTGTGAGCATGGCATGGCTACGGCCTGCCAGCTGCGAGCGTGTCCCTCACGCACAGGGCATTTCGTTACACCACGCAGTTCGGTGCGGGTTGTGTTTGCTTCTCCAGCCGTGAGGACTGTATAATGTAAACAGAACAAAACTGACACAATCCAGTCAGACTCGTCCAGTATCACTAGTTAGACTACCAAAACACTCGAGCTGAGATCTGCAGAGCTAACTATAAACAAACGAGCTGGAGATTGTGGCACTTTCAAGTGGGGAGTGTTTGTGCGATCCCAAGGGAACGCCTGCGCCCCGCGACCCGCTGTGTCACCCAGCAGTGCTCTTCCCACAGCCCGCTCAGGTGATTTTCTCTGTTACACGTCAAACAAAATAAGGTGGGGATGGTGCAAACGTGACATCATCCGTAGAGTATCTAATACGTGAACTATTTATCGTCGCTCCAACAAGCACCGGTCGATTATCCAGCCCAGCCCACGGGAGCCCGGGGCTGCCCTCAGCTTTACGACCGGTTACATCTCAAGGCTCCAAAGTTCTG
Organism: Oxyura jamaicensis; assembly: GCF_011077185.1. Lineage (NCBI taxonomy): Eukaryota > Metazoa > Chordata > Aves > Anseriformes > Anatidae > Oxyura > Oxyura jamaicensis. The sequence goes on from NC_048897.1 coordinate 39,933,230, forward strand.
CACAAATGTAGAGTCAGGTGAATTCCATGCCATAGCGCTTATAAGCCTGGATGTCGCAAAAAGGAAAACACATCTGAACTCCAGCAGACTTGCCCAAATGGCAGTGCCAGGGTCTGACTTCATCTAGTGCTGGGAAGTCCTGGTTTTCCCCAGGCTGCTGCTGTTGACAGCCACCAGTGCCAGGTGGGGACGGCAGAGGCTTCATCTCACCATGTGTGGGCACCCTGCAGGAGGTGGTGTTCCCTGAGCTCACCAGGCAACTGCTCCCGGTCTCTGCTAGCCCTTGTGAGACCTCTGCTTGCTCTGGGCAGTACGGGCAGCTGCAGAAACACAGCCAGGAAAAGGCACTGGTAAGTGGGTGAGGAGAAACAGAAAGCTCTGCAACCTTCAGCAGCGAAAGGTGCACACAGGGGTGCAGCAGAAGGACCAAAGGTGAAGAGGAAGCAATAAAGCCAGTCCTGGCTGCCAGCCCTGCCCGCTGTGTGATGTTACAGCTGATTCACTGCTTCCTGCACCTTATGCTGGGGCTGCCTTATCTGCTCCTGCCTTCAGCCTGTGCCCTGCCTGGTGTGAGAGGTGCCCGGCTCCATCACCAGGGTGCCCGAGGGAGCAGCCCCGGTGCCTCTGACATCTCCAGGCCTGCTGGGCAGCCAGGTCAGACCTGCACAGTCTGGGTCTCAGGGTCAGGCTGGGTGGAAGATGTAAATGATTAACAGTGTGGGCACAAGGAAGTTTAAACTCCCATTTAGGGGGAGGGGAAAGCGTGTTAAACTTTTTTTTTTTTTTTTTTTTTTTTTTAACCTAGGGAAACATTTCTTCTTTGTACCCGTTCTCCCTGAAAGAGGAAAACCCATCAAAACGGCAACAGACAATGAGGACCAGCAGGTAATACTGCCTGGGACCTCCCGCTCATCCTGGCTAATGAGAGGCAAGAGCAGCCACATGGCAGCCAGCCCTTCTGCGGGGGGGTCAGGCAGGATCTCAGCCTTGGCCAGGGGTCCAGGCCCATCCGGCAGGTTGGCCGCTGCTTTCTAGCCCAGCACATCAACATAAGCTGCATCAGCCTCGTCTTCCACGAGGACACTGGTCTGTGAGATGTTGTAAGTGAACACAGTGTGCAGCAGTAAGTGCAGCAGTGTGCAGGTCCATCCAGGGAGGCAGCAGGTGTGTGGCCTGACTTTATCCAGCTGAGCCTTTCAGACAGCTCCTCAGCACCTTCCCCAAACCAGCTCTGTGGTGAGCAGAAACCCTCCTGGGTACAACCTCCACTGAGATAGCTGTAACAAAGTGCAATATGTGCAGAAACACATGCTCCAAAATGAAAAACTTAAGCCCCTAAAATTGTAAGGACAGTAAAATTTGTGAGATGAAAAAAGCCATCTTTTATAATAATTTTTCTTTATGTTTTTATTGTGTTCAAGTTCTTCCCTGCTACCATGTGGTCTATGAATCAGCTCTAGAAGTATGAAATCTGAGATTCTCACATAAAGCTAGATCTCCAAACGTTATGTTACTTGTCATAAAATCCGTAAATGCTTGTGGGAAATTATCTGTGAAAATACTATATGCCTACTAAGAAGTAACTGATTATATACAGTGAGGAATAAAGAACTTCTCTTAAACAAAAAGTGATTTCAGATTTTGTTATTGAAGTTCATTTGCCTTTTGATGTTTAAGGACAATTCTCTAACTGAAAAAGCAGGTTACATTTAATTAAGTCCCTTGGCTCAGACTCGTTACTCAGGGCAACACTATAAACACTTGGCAGAGACTCTGAACTATAATAACAGGTTTATTAAAAAAAGATTTTGGTCACATACAAGAAGACAAGGAGTCTAATAGGAAGTTCATGGGGAACTTACCATTCTTCATCACCTTTATCTTTTTGCTTTCTAGTTTATGCAGAATAAAGATATTAAAAAGCTTTGTTTGCCATCTGCATTTGTTTCCTTTGCATACCTTACCTGTGAGTGATTTAATGAGTTGAATTCTCAGTTTGAGAAGAAAATTTATACTTGAAGATTTTCTGATAGTAGAAAAATAAAAAATAAATAAACAACGGACCACACAAAGCCTACAGTTAGGTTTTGTGCCTGTCCAGATCAAGGGGGCTTTGTGGCTCCTGCTAAGACATCAAGGGAAGGTGTCTGCCACAAAGGAAACCGTAGATATATTTATGACATTGTAACTACGTTGCTTTGGTTTATTAACAGAGTTCCCCATATGAACAATCATTCCAGGCGCAGATTATTTTCTGGCTTTGTTTAAACCAGTTCCAGAGCAATGAAAACCAGGAAAAGATGATGTATCTCTTGCAATAGGCACATCCACGTGAGGGCACTGTGAATATTCACCCCAAAGCTCACAGGAGCATAACTTCCTATACAGGCATGCTGCTGGCTATCCCTGACTGCTCTGGTCAAAGAGCTAAAAAAAATCTCCTAAGCAAACCCTTCTAGACCTCCCTCCACCCACACGCCCAAAACGTCCCTGTTGCACTCTGCAGGCCTGCTTGAGACACATACGGTGTTTCTGGAAAGGTTTTGGACATTTGGGTCCTGACGCTACACTACCAGCACAGCCCTCAGGTCTTCCCACACTTTTAGCTCCTCAATGGGGCTACAGAGAAGGCAAGGATCTCGCTCAATTTTTCATACATGTAGGTTTTTTGTTTTTTTTTTTTAAGTCTTCCTGGCTGAAGACTAAAAACAGAGGCTTTCTTACTTTTCAGCTGAATGAGGAAAAGAGAGGAAGGTTGAAATCTGTAACCTTCAATGAAAAGCAATCCAAATTATCGTTTAACTCTCACATTTTACAGTTACAGTACAACCTGACCTGGATGGTGACTCCGTTTCAAGGCAATAAGTATGCCACCACAGGTCTCATCAACACTTCATTTTTCTTGTTTAGCCTATATCTGAAACACCAAGGAGTGCCAACCATGAGAAAAGATTCATTAACTGTGCCAGATGAATAGCTAAGTGAAGATTTTGCTTTTATTATCCTGTCCGACAGCAGCCACCCTCCAGTCTGGCTCCTCCACCCACACACATGTAAACACTGGGAGGGGTACCATGTAAAGTTGACTTTCAAAGCAAAATGCAAGAAAAGTCAGGAGAAAAAAGAGAGTCTAATTCAACAAAGAAAGCAGGAGACACTCAAGAAAAGGTGCAAAAGGAATGAGAGAGGCTGTATTAAGAGGATTAAGCAATTGGAAGAAGCGAGGTTATGAAAAAAAAGTGTAAAATGTAAGTGCTCTATGAGTTTTTCTTTGAAGGCAAGGAAGACCAGTAAAATGTGTGTTTTACTTCTCCAACAAAGTTCAGTAACAAGCAATGAATTAACTGATAAAATTAATATAATCAATGAAATGAATATCAGCTTTAAAAGCAGAGTGCTGTGCCCCACTAAACCAGTCCCAGTCCTGATCCCTTTCAGCTGCTATCAGAGGAAGTAGGTGTGGTGCCTGGTGGCCCTGCCTTGATGTACCACTGGGAGCATGAACAAACTCTGCATGTTGAGCGGCCTCTCTTCTTCTGCTCTGCTGTGTCTCCTCCTTCCTTGTCTCCTAGAAGCCCTTAGGACATCAACTGCCACAACTTAATGGCAAGAAGTAGACTGCAGGATTTGCTGAAAGGTCTCAGTTTGCCATAAATAAGTTTCGCCATACACCACTAACTTGGATAGGTTGAGCTGGATTCCTATTGTTTGCTTGGTGAAATTTGTATGTACCAACCTAGCAGCAAAATGCACTTTCCAGTGAGCAGTAGTATTTTCAAGACTGTGTCTTTTGGGGTGATGATGTCCCATCAGAAAAACTTCCACATGAGAACTATGTAGGTGAAGTCCTTGAGATTCTGCACCAGTGCAGGTGCTGTGGTGGAAGCAGGGTTGTGTGGGTCACTCCCTGTCCTTCCTCTGTTCTTGGTTTGTTGGGTTTTGTTTGTTTGTTTGTTTGTTTTCCTTTGGTGAATGAGCGTGGTTTATTTTAAGGTGTGATTTACTGAGAACTTGGGTGATTCATTTGTTAGAGGCAGTAGGATAGGCCCTTCCCTGGCCTGCAGGCTGGCTTTCTTACATGCAGTTTGATTTTCTGTCGTTCTTTCATGCAGTCTGAAGGCTGGAAGAAAAGGAGGGTTGTTATGTAAAACTCATTTGAATATTATGCACTTGTGGAGCTGATTTGTTTCTGTTGCCATGGCCCTTTTGTTCAAAATCTTCCCCTTCACTAGAGCAAAACCCTTCCTTAAATTCACAGAGGACTTGACAGTAAAAACTCTATAAAGTTTTTGGAAACTTGTTCATTATTTTTCCCTTTTCCCCCTTCCTATTATTTTTCCTTTGTTTCTGGTGGATGCAGGATGCAGTTGATCTCATCCGTTTGACAGTACTGTGTAATTCTTCTCCTTTGGGACTTACTTGCTCTCAGTTGTGTGTGACCAATTGATTTTATGACCTTCAAATTTCCTTATGTTCCAGCATGTTATGAAGATTTGTTGCCCCAGCAGATACTGAACAAAGGCTGCAATGTGTAGCTATAACTGGACCGGTTTTCCAGGTATAGATGGCCTAAAGGCCAGGGAAAAGACCCATGAAGTGAGGCTTTAATCTTTGGAACATCTGTGTGTCTCCTAAGAGTTTTCAACTTTTCCACAATCTGTTCCCATAACATCAATTTCATCATTTCATCCTGCCTGATCTCAGTGCAAGGGTAGAGATGCCAGCCTGGTGCCAGCAGTAGCTTAAATAATGTCCCGAGAAATGGAAAACCCAATGCCATGCAAGGGCTTCCCGTGATTTGGGATGGTGGCTGTTTATGTAGATAGCAACAGCTGGTGAAGTTGTGCAGGTAGAAGCATTCCAAACCACATCCAAATGATGCTCTGGGCAGGCCAACTCCCTTTGCTGCAGAGTGTTCAGCTCCAGGTGACCCTAGCTGGCCAGGTGACCTTGGTCTGCCTGAATTATCTCAATTAGAGAAATTTGAGGTACTTTCACTGTATACACGATAAATAAAAGTCAAGGGTTCTGGAATAATATTCACTGGCAAATACTATTTATGGACATAACTACGAATATTTAACATGGTGTAAATGATAAATCAGCTGTCTCCTACGCCAACCAGAAATGAATACTTCAAGTGGAAAATGGAGATTGCATCGTCTATTTTTTACCCCTTGAACACTAGGATTGGAAGTAAGGCAGCAGGTAGTCATTACAGTGCTTAAGCGCTGTAGTTGCAGATGCTATAAAAATGATGATAGCATTGCTGGCTTTTATGCACAGCTTTCCATCTGTAGATCTCAAATCTTCTGTATATTGCAATTTTGTGTAATTTCCTGACTTAACATGCCTGAAACAAAATCTACTAGCCCTGAAACAATATTTTATATTATAGAAAACAACCTGCATATTCTTGCAATAAAATGTTTGTGGAGCAATGAATTGTGTGTGATCTATCCTGCTTACTTCATCATAACAAAACAAATTAGTTTCTTATAAGCAAGCAAGCAAGAATGCTCCTTTTAAGCTGCCTGACCCCTTTTACAACATTGGAGATGTCAAATATTCTCCAAATACAACATTCAGCTAAACTGCCTGTCAGTGCGGCTCACTTCAGAAGTAATTCCACCTTCCTTCTATCTGTTTGTTTCTATTTGAAGAAATGGTTTCTATTTTACATCCAATGTCAAGTCAGCCTGACTGTGAAAGCGATGTGAAAAGAGATTCTATCCCTGGCCTCCCCAAAAAACATCGGCTTGGCAAATAGCAGAAATACATAAATATTTCAAATTGAGGGGCAGTTCCCTGTAGCTGATGAATAAGCTGATTTTATTATTATTATTATTATTTTAAGTTAAGAGGTGCATGACCCTGCTGATTGCCTAACCTGCCAGGCTGATTTTTTTTTCAGTAAAAGATGCACTAATGTTTCCAAGCCCTTCAGGAGCAGGCATTTTCAAACCTTGCTTGTATTTCACTGAATATTTAATGCAGCATTTCTGCCAGAAGCCTCTGAAAATAGGGAGAATTAAACCCCGGCAGCCGTTCCTTAGCAGAAGGAGGTTGGTAATTTTGAAAGTTTGTCCTTCCCATATATCAAAGCGTGACCTTGAGGAGCACTACCAATGTCAAACATGCCCCTGTGGTTGCTGCAGCTGACAGGTTAGAAGCCATGGCCAGTGATACTTCACCTGATCACAGTTAACTCTAAGCATCTCATAGGCTTTATCAACTTCTTTATCAACCCAGATTGTAGATGAGAGTTGAGGGGCTAGGAAATTGATGGATTTGTATGAATTTTTGCTTTGTTTTGCCTGTTTAATAACAGTAAAAATGATCAGCATTTAAGGAGGAAGACAAGGATACGAGACATTACCACTTGGCTATTGCTCTTAACTCGGTTTTGATGGGAATGTCTGTCACTTTACTTCTGAGAAAGATTCGGGAATACATCTATTTATGCTATAACTCCATTGACTTCAATTGGAAGATGATGTCAGAGTACAAAATTCCATTGATGTTGAATTCAGGACATGTTTGGCAACGGAAAACACCCTGTAACTCTCCCCTTAGCAGAACCGCTGAAAGTAAAGACATCTGGTGCACCTGCTACTGGCCCAAACTAACGCAGAGATGGGTTTGAATGGAAGACCCCCCCAGCCGTAGCTGTTTCCAAGACTGTAGAATTGCCAGTGTAAAAATCTGCCAAAGGAAAGCTCCCAGGTTTGGGAAGATCTGGCAGGCTGTCCAATCCATTCAAGGATTTTCTGTTACATCCCACAGGTTTTTATACAAGTCAATGGCTTATTTCATATAATTGAAACAAACTTTTATAGGCACTCTTTGAGGTTCCAGGAAGAGGTGAAAGCATGACCTCGTGCCGTCACTCTGGCGTGTTTTGCATTTTGACTTCAGTGCTTTTTATCTGATTTTACACAACTTGCTGAATTTTATTGCACAATTGATTGCAAAAATATTTATCCGTCCAGGAGCTCTTTCTGATGATGACCACTGAAACACCATTGAAGTATTTAATGAAGAGGCAAAAGTGTTCAGGGCTCTTCATGCGTGTAGTTCATTTTCTTTTTGAGAAGAAAACACCAGCCATCAATGGGTTTTTAAATGCAGTTGGGACAAGAAAGACAAAAACCAATGGTTGCAAGCTGAAGCCAAGACAAATCCAAATGAGGAGATTTTAATAGTGAGTCAGTCATCCAAAGAAATGATGGTTTGCCAACTCCTAGTGTCTTTAGAGAGAGAGCAGGCCTTTTGAGATGTGCCATAGCCAAACACAGTACAGTTTATTCAAAAGTGTGTTAATTGTGCAAAGTGTAATGGTCTGCAACGTCAAAGCCAGATCAGAGGGTCCGTCTAATGGTCCTTCGCCTTTAGTTTTGTGAGGTTGATTTTAAAATGGCATTGCTTCTCTTTGCACTTTCCTAGCTCTTATACAGACTAGCTCCAAGAGCTTTAATGCTGCTCCTTACAGATTTCTACCTTGGGAAAAGAAGCCACTGAGTAAAGCAAAAGTAGTAACAGCAACTGCAAAGTGATAACAGGGTGCAGTTAGTGCTCAGCCGCTGGGAACTAATGTACTCATTCACCAAGCTGTAAAGCTGCCGTCAGGCAGCATTTTTTGTCGCTATCAAACAGCTTGTGCTTAGATCCACTGACAAAGGTGAATGGTTTGGTGGTCATAATTTAATCCTCGGCTACCAATACAGTAAGACAGCTGCTAAAACATACAGCCCAGTCTTTCAAGGCTATCCTGCACATAAAAACAAAAGCACTGGCATATTTGAAAACACGTGTTGCTAGATGTTTGTTGCAGTTCATACCTGTGTGTGTACAGAGCCCATACGCCCTCTCTGTCATGAGTGTGTATAAAGTTATAAATGTACGTGGGACATGAATGTGTGCACACATCTGCACGTGGCCAGTGCCATCTCTAGCAGTCATACACATCTGTGCACAAGGAGCCACTGCCACATGTTCTTCACATACAGCCTCACAAAACTCATCTCTTTCACACAATATCCTCAGAGAGGCTTGGAAACACAGACAGTGGGTGCCCTGTTACTTGTGACACTTTTAGAAAGCTCCTATTCCCCATTTAGATGTGTTCTGAGAGGAAAAACAAATAGGTACAGGGCTTCAGGAAGTTATAGTTATTCACTGAATTCAGAGCACCTGAATTTGGAAAATCTGGACATTAGGCTTCAGCTCTGGCTTAGGTCGTTACATGATCACATGCAAGTCAAATCTCTGAAATTATATTTACTTACATACAGGACTGGATGCTGTTGCTTACCAAGCCCTACTTCTCCCAGCTCTTGTGAGCTGGTATACTCATGTTATCTTCACATAGAGGAAGTTTCAGAAAAGCTATGTGGTTTTATTATCACCTGTGTAAATAGAAAGCAATGGCTGTATTTTGACTGATGAAAGCGATGAGACAGCAATCAGGTTTTTATTTTCCTCCATATTTTCAGATCGGGTACCAGATACATCCTTGTTCAACTCTCTTTTACATTCTTTCCTAGAGCAACCCAGTTAGTACTGCATGTGCTTAACCCCTCTACCCTCACCAGGAATGGTTCAAAAGGTGCTAAACCTGAGGCCATCAGGGCAGAGAAATGGTGTTACCTCCCCAAGTTATGGAAGGGGTTGCAGACCCAAGACCAGAAATTCTCAATGTTTTCTTCTCATTGCTGTTGTAAATGATGTTCTCTTAAAAGTCCAGTTCCTGCCAGGAAGAGAATCCCAAATATATTCAACGTTTTGGGGTTTAGGAAGGAAAGGGAAAGGGAAAGGGGAAGGGAAAGGTAAATGGAAAGGGAAAAGCCACAGTGCTTAGTGTTAAAAAAAAAATAACTAAAAATAAAAATAAAAAGCAATTTCTGAGCTGATTTCAATGATTTTTGAGCAGCTGCAAGTGAATGTATGCTCTGCACAGCTGAACCGAAGTCATTTCATTTCTTAGCTGATGGGGAAAGGATACAGTCTGTTTAACAGCAAACATCCTCTCTGAAGGAAAACCACTGGGTACTCAGCCCACTGCCTGAAACCAGAGAAGAGATCCCTGCAGCCACCCGTTACAGGGAGTATGATGCTGTGTGTACGGATTACACCCACAGCAGCATCCAGGAGCACACCCCCACACCTAGGGGGATACACTCCCACCTGCTCATTTCACCTAGAGCATAACCCTCAGCTTCACTCAAAGCCAGCTCGGTCTCTTGCCAGCAGCAGCTAGCAATGCACAGCACAGCCCAGCTCACACTGTTTGGGCCCACAAAACAGCCATTGAGCACTGGTCAGGAGCCCTTAGCACCAGTGAAATGCAATGTAAATTCTCGCAGAACTCATTGTTTTGACAAAGATCACATGCAATTTGTTGCCAAGCAGCCTACGCAAATATTTAAAGCCTGCCTCTTTCTCCAACACATTTTAAAAAAAATAATAATAATAACAAGAGCTTTTAATCTGTGCCACGTAGGCTGAGAGGGAGTTAACCCCTTCCCTTACAGACCCAGACCCAAGGATGACGGGATTACTGTGATGTGTTTCATGGCGACAATGCTGGGGAGGACTTGACTTGGAGGCTGGCAGGGGATTTATTGGCTTGGGCTGAGGTTGTCATACATTGTCGATGCCTTGTGGGTCTTCCCAATTCCCTCCGCTCTTGAGAGGTAGTCTTTTCTGGCTAACATTGATGTAATTATCTGATTTCTAATTGCCACCTCCCCATCCCAAGACCATTCCAGGTTTCTGGCCCATTTAGGTAGAACTGCTACATTTGACCTTGTTTTTCTCCCTCCCTCCCTCCCTGCCCTCATTCATATCTAAGCACATGCTTAGCTGACCTGCTGAATCTTCAGATGGGAACAATGTCCAGTCTGTTAAAATGAGGCAAGAGTGCCAGCTCTAGATGTTTTGTGTAGTAAACTGGAAGTAGATACCATTTTAAAAATAGTTGTAATTATTTTTACTCCTACCAGACTTCAGTTTCACCAATATGAGCTATCATGCTAGGTTTTTCTGTCTCTGGAAACAGTCTCCAGGCACAGGGCTGTCTGGTCACCCAAGAATTATCATCAGTATCGCAAAGGATAGACCTCTTATGAAAAATAAACTAAGCATAAATATAAACAATGGCTCAAATCCCAGCTGCATTTTTCCACAGAAACAGGCCTTCAACCCATGTGCATCTCTGTGTTCGCAACGGCACTACAGGAGGAGTCATTTCCCAGCCAAATGATGCCCTGGACCAGTGGCCCCAGGGTCTGACTTCAAGGAGACATTTATGATCTGTGAGGATTATAAAGGTAATGAGGATGGCCCTGAGAACTGCTTTGGAACTTCACCACTCATATCCCTTGCATATGACAAGTAAATTATTAGAAAGACTGTTTTCAGGACATTTTCTCTCATATTTGATTTATTAGGTTCAGGTATTATTCTGCTTTTTGAAACCAAAGTTTCGTGTTCAGAGCAGAGTCACATAAATACAATCTGAGCTCCCTGAGATTGTACTTCATATGATATATCTCATGCCAGTTTTAAATCTGTTCCCCCAAATTGATTTCAGAACTGCCTGGAATCAGACTGCAAATGCCATTTAGGGTGGCTTGACCTATATTTGCCAAACAAAATTTAAAACTGGTTGAAAAGTATCCCCATTTTAGCAATGACCTTGTTATTTATAATCAGGTCTTGATCCTATAATATCTGTTAATTATGATGATTTCCATCAAAATGTCATTTATCCACACATTCATAAGGATGTAATATCCTACAACTTGCATAACTGAGGTAGAACTAAAATAGCTTATCTTCTGGTTCTGTAACTATGCAAATACCTACAGCAAATGTGCCATGATGGGATTATCACGGTGGTGAAGTTAATTATGCACATAACTGTTTTCAGGATCAAGATTCTAACGTGTAAAAGCATAAACAATTTTAGATATTTATCTTTTAGCTATATTTACCAGCTGTGATTTTTTTGTGTTTCCTTCAGTAAGCACAGGAAGAGTAGACTAATAGATATGTTTTCCTTTTGTTTCCAGTTTGTTTCACCTGTGGTTCTCATGCATTGGCAATGACATTCCTTCTTCCCCATGGAAAATGGGAGCACAGGGATGATGGGACTGGGGGAGCCAGGAGGGGCGTCCAGTACCCACTGCTGGAACCGTGACTAGCGCTAGGAGAGTCAAAAGGCACAAGAACCTCTTGCTAAGTAGATGAGTGCTCATCTGTCCTATGTGTGAGAAGCCTCCTTTATTTGTTAAACAGAGCTATTGGCATAAAAGCTGGCACATTTTGTTGAGCATTGCTTCTGATTTTTGTTCAATGATGTTCTGGGTATTACTGTTACCTCTGCACAGATCTGCTAACAGGGTAAATTGCACTACGGGGAGCTTCTTAATATGCCCTGGGAGCAGCTTTTGTGCTGCCTAATTGTGTGAAGAGAATGGCTGGCTTGATCTCACCACCTCCAGCTCCCATGCAAGGCCCATTTCTCTGCTGTTACAAGATGGATAGAAGCAGAGCTCCCGCAGCAGCCCGGATCCATCGATATCTCGGTTACATCCACCTCACACCCCGCTGCCTGCCTGGTGGCTTTCCTGGGACGGCAGTCGCTACATGGGCTGAAAGCCACCTTTATTCTCCTTCCCTCCTTCTATCCTCCTTTCCCTGCTCCATGCTTGCCCATGGAAAGGCCATGCCAAGCCTTGGAGCCCTGGAGGACCAGAGGAGAGGAGAGGGCATCAGAGGATCCCTCGTTGCATCCACCGATCATCTTAAGAAACGGCTGCCGCTATAACCGCTGATGGCAAAGCGTTTTTCCCCGTGACTGATCACACCCTCAGATCGTCGAAAGAAGCCTGCGGGTCTCGTCAGGCAGCCGGCCGAAAACCCGCCGTGGCACCGGCCGCCATTTGGGGCCCGGCCGGCGGCGCCGCCTGAGGCCTGGGCAGCGCTGCCCTCTGCTGGCGCCGCGGCGAACGGCCGGCAGCGGGGAGCCGTGGCCCCGCGCCTCAGGGGGCTGCCCGCAGCCCGGCCCAGCCAAAACCACGAAGGGTTGAAGGACGACGGCTTGGGTCGCTGTCACAAAGCAGTTTTTCGGTGTTTCCCGACGGGAGGGCACCTCCCCCGTGCCCCCTGCCCCAGGCACGCAGCCCGGACGTGCCGTGGAACTGCCAGCGCCCCGCTCCGAGGAGCGCGGTTAATGGGAGAGCTCTGTCATTAGGCAGAACCCCTAATTTGAGGGTGGCGTAAAGCGTTTTCCCATTCCTGTAGTTAACCCGAAACCCCTAACACGTGCACTGCCTGTCTCTGCGGAGAACTAGGCGCATGTGGAGAGCTGCACTGCTCCACCGAGACCTCGGGGGGAATTTGTCAGCGCAGGACCGCGGACGTGCCCAGGGCCTGTTTCTTACTTCGGCCCCGAGCCGTTGGTGGCCGTGCCAGCAGAGCTCTGCTGCCCGCCCCGTACAGCTCCGGCACGTCTGTGTGTGCGAGGAACAAGCCGTCGTTGAGACCGATCCCTTCTCTTCATCTTCTGAAGCAGGGCTTTGGTTTTAACCACGTCTCTCCCTGTTCTTGTCACTCTCTGTTTGCTGGGGCTGCTGTAGGTGTGAGTGCTGCACACCTGCAAAAAGTCCGGTGACTTCTTCAGCCAGATCCATCATCAAGGTTCCTGCCTTGCCCAGGGCGCCTTTCCCTTCCTATGCAGGGAATAAAACAAGTAGAGAGAGGAAAATCCTTTTTGCCCAGCTCCAGCCTGGGGTGTGACCCCAGGAGCCACCAGCGCATTAGAGGAAGGGCAGAGGAGAAGGGCAGCAGAGTTCTGCATGTGGTACGCTGCTCCTGGAGAGCATCCCACAGCCCTAACCAACAGAGTGGTGAAAGAAATGTTCACCATTCCCTGCGTTTTTATTTTCCTTCTCAAGGAACTTCGTATAACTGGAGGGGGAGAAGAAAAACAACCTTCCTAGGTATTATTTCTGTACTTTAATTTTTATTTCAAAGAATCCAATTTATTTAGCAGCAATACCTGAGATTACACTCACCAAGCAAACTCTCAAAGGAAGCCTCACCATCTAGGTGTATTTTTCATTATACAATAAACTCTGAACTCCACCGAAGGTGTTTTCTCGTAATGTTAAACTCAGTGCCTGACAATTATTGTCCAGCTCCATTTGGTGCCAGAAGTGCATTCAGAGGAGAAGTAATAAATCCTTTCATGCTGTTTAATAAAACAAGAAAATGTGTTGCTCACACTTGGATGCTAGACTTTATTACACAAACACAGCTAAAAAAATAAATGGAGTATTTCCTGTTTAGAAGTGCCTACAAGTCACATGATGTTGATTTTCTCCAGGTGTTGCAATTCTAAATGAAATTTTCACTTAAGTTTTTCTTAAAGAACTGAGCGAGTTATTTCAAAATGCAATAATCAACATGTTGTTAAAGGTGCAAAACCATTGTAAAAAAAAAAAAAAAAAAAAAGGCACTAAATGTACTGCATTGAAATTAGATGTGGAACATGGTGGTTGCCAAACTATACGAGATATCTGTGAGATACTTCCCTATCCACTTGAGTGCTTCTCTGAGTTTCCACACAGAAAAAAAAAAAAAGACAAAGACAAAAAAAAAATAAAAAGAAAAAGAAAAAAGAAAGAAAGATCCTACAAGGTCTGAGAAACCCTTTCAACTCATCAGTTGATTTTGTCTCTTTGTAGGGAGGTGGAGTTATTCTCCACTCTGGTGGCCTGGGCTTCGTTAAAGGCATCACCGCTATTGTAAAATAAATGCCTGATAAAAGGAGACGTCTACAGCAAGGTGCTCAGCACTAAGTGGAAACAGGTCCTTAAGCATGATTGTTTGTTCCTTCATTTCCACAAGCTTCAATGAAGAAAAAATCACCCACACATTGTCTTTTCATAGATAAATCCTATCTGTTCTACACTACTTTTACTTGCGTAGCCTGTGTAAATGTGGTGATGCCGTGAGGGACATGACTAATATCAATCACACACGCTTCATTCCTCCTCTCATCTGCTCTCTGTTGAAAGATTTGTGTGGGCTGCTGTTACCCCTTTGGGGATCTGGGGGTGGGGGTGCATTTTGAGGTGCTCAGTAGTCTGTATTTCTGTAGATGACAAGGTTAAAAAGTGCTCCTTACATTTGGAACAAGAAGCATTAGGAATGAAGGACCGTTCATCTTTCTGGAGTTTATCCCACAGCTTCTGGACAGCCACCAGGTTTGGCACTTCTTCCCAGGGCAGCCCTACCTGCAGGCTAAAAGCTCCATACACCTGAGACAGACAGCTCTCACCCCACAACTATGGAGGGGTCAAGCTCTGGGTCCCAACTATCTGTTGTACCCACTGTGATTTTTAGGTATTCCATCCTATGAATTTAGCACTGTCTCTTTTGGATTCAACAGCTGAAGTCGAATCTTTCCTCTGTTAAACTTGTTCCTGTCTTTACCAGTGCACAGTAACTAACTGAGCACACTTATGCCGTTAATGGGTCCTGTTGATGCTTCTTTTAAGAAAAATCAGCTCTCCACCATTGGGTGGCTTACACCTTATCTGCAGAGAAAAACTATAGCCTGCATAGCCATAGGAGGCACTGGTGCTGTGAATCTCAAAGAACGCTCTCCTTAAATATCCTTCAGCAATTCTCCTCTATCTGAAAGAGTGACTGAGAGAGACCTGGTTTCACATACAATACAACACATCAGAAATGACTGCAGGGGTGAGGTTTCCAAATGACCTGAACAAGCTGTCAGGGCGCATGAGATTTCCTTATCAGCTTGGCTGACCAGACCTAGTGCCATCACCAGAAGTGGTGGGATCAGCCTTGTCCGTTCACCCCTCTGTCTTGTGGGGTACTGTCTGCAGTTGCATGGCTGTGTAGTTATATGAATCAGAGAACATACCCATGTGAAAACTATTGTTTTATTATTATTATTATTTTATTTTTTTTTTTATTTTTTCATCCAGATCTGTTTGCTGATGCAATTGGCTGAACAGCCAGATGATTGCTGTGCTAGGAAAGCATGGCAGGGGCAAGAGGTGGGATGTGCCTTTCTATTACCAGTGCAATCATCAGATGGCTGAAAGTGCTTGTGAAACCATCTCAGAGAGTTTTGCAAGATTTAGCACTATGTGCATCTCCCTGCGTCCTTTTTTCCCCAAGGTCTCAGTTCAACATTGCATCTAAATGACTGAATTTTGAGCTCATGAGTATTTTCCAAGGCAATTCATATTTAATTTCAATTTAATTATATTTTAACCTTAAACTTAATGATAAGCATAGATCTACTTGCATGTGCAAAGTTAGGTATGTGTTCATGTTCTTCGCTGAAATGAGAATATTTCTCATGAGGGATGTCATAATTGCATGTATAGAAAGGAATTGATTGTTCCTAATGGGTGAGTTGGTGAGAATGCATCTTCCAGTTATGAATTTATTTGTCTCATTAGCTGAGAGATGATTTATTCATACCTTCTCATTACTGACAGTGGCAGGTTTCCTCCCACCTGGATGTAACTCAGGGCTCAGAACTTTCCGGCTAACTCACTGTGGATTTAATGAACCCCTCCCTTACCAGAGTTGGTCCTACAAAGGGCTTGTTCTTGCTTAAAATTTTCCAAACTCAGCAGACTCAGGTTTAGGCTCTGTATTTGAGATCCTCAATGCACTTCAGGAGTAGCGAGCTCCCCATGTCATTTCCAGCGAGACAGAAGAAAAAGGAAAGCTCCGTGAGTGCGGGGAGCAGGAAGGCGCAAGCACATCTCTCAACGTGTCTTCCCCACCATCAGTGGGACCTCAGCATGATGCAGAGAGCATGTCTTTGTCCTGGCGGGGCTTGATGAGACCAAGTGAGGTAGGCAGCAGTGATAGTAATAGAAAAAGAAAGGTGAAAAGACTTGGGATTTAAGAGGGATTTCAAAGACACTCCAGGAATACTAAATATTGGGTATTACGCAATTAAGTGAAACCTTCTGCTGGTATAAAATATATTAAAGAAATCAGTCTGGGTTGAAGTGTGATGCCATGCTGCTTACATTATATATGAATAGTAATTGGAAACAGGACATCTGCAGAAATTAACCATTAACTGTTGAGCACTAAAATCTTTAATTGAGTTTGTAAGCCCTTAATGGCACAGTTAACCTTAAACATAGCTCAGCGCACGCACTACCTGGTTAACACTGGTTAATAACTCTAACAGCTGATAATATTTCACACCCATGAGAGCTCCAGATTAGCAAGAGACTTGGTGGAATGAGCTCAGCTCACCACTCTTTTGGACCACAGATATAACAGCTTAACCTTTTTGCTGTAATGAGACTTTTCAGGTTTTCCTTCTTCCAGAGCTGCGTGTGATGAGAGCACCCCTACACGTATGGTGCTGTGAACTACAGACACCGCCGTGTCCTCTGAGCACGCCATGGCATGGCAGCAAATGGAAACAACATGGGTAGTGGTGGATAAATCCTTGACAGCTGGAAAAAGTGGCTGTTCCTTGCTGTTTCCTTGGCAGGGAGTGATGCTGTGAATAACCCAAGGAGGGCAAATCCACCCCAAGGTATCGATGGGAGCTGGCTGTGAGAGGTCTAGGCTGCGAGGAGCAGCTTGCCAGGCTGAGGAGTGATTCAGAAATGTTAAAATACCAACCTCAACCATTAAGCCACGTGCCAAGCAAATCCCAGGACTGTTGCAGCCCAGGAAGTCCAGTTCGGGACATCGAATTTCAGGAGTGTGGGCAGTTTAGATGGATTGGTGCAAACAATAGAACTAAGGAACAGGTGGAAGCAGAGCTGTTGAAAAAGCACCTCTTTGTCAGCAAAGCAAAATACAATTAGACAAGGGGATCCATGGGTGTCACTTCGCACTGTCAGTGCTAGGTTTCCTAGTTCAGAGGCTTGTAAACAAGGAGGCACTTTGCTACTCGCAACTTCTAACACATTTCTAAGCTAGTTAAATCCGAGCTTGTTCCAGAAGCATATGTGAAAGAAAAAAAAAAAAAAGAAGAAGAAAAAAGAAAAACCTCTGGGCATGGGTAGAATGATGCTTTAGATGAGACTCAAAATCCCAACACATTGCATAACATTTTTTTACCGTCTGAACAACAAACTCTATTGCCAGCAGAGACCGATGCAATTCAGGCAGAAAGCACCGGATCCCTTGCCAGCTGCAGAGAGCCATACCACATGTGTGTCACCCTCCTCTGGAGCTGGGGGAGTCCAGCTGACACGTTGGCTTGTTTCAAGGGCATCCTTCTCAAACACGGGCAGAGCTGCCATGCTCTGCCCTCGCTCCCTGCTGACAGAGCTGGCAGCGGTGATGGGAAACCAATCACCGGGTGTGATGGGAATGGGGCAAACAGACCTTGGTGTCAGAACCCTCCATCTGTGTGCTTTGTGACTTGGAGCTCCTGGAGGCTGCGACTGTGACTCTGTGTAGGGAGTTCCCCAAGTTAAAAATTGCCACCGGATGGAGGACGTGCTGCTGGGATGTTGTGCTGGACTTGTCCTGCCCGTACAGCCTTCCTGGCAGCACAGCCTCAGGACACTGATCCTCACTCTGCGCTTTTATGGCCACGACCTGCAGCGTGTGGTCACAGCCGGGCAGTGAAAACCACCTTCATCCTCAGCTCGCTCATTTTCCTTAATGAGGCACAAAAAAATCATGCTTAATCCTATGAATCCCTACTTGTGACATTCATCAGCTGTTGTGAACGTTACAACAACTCTGGCAATAAATAATTTTTAAAATAAATATATTTTTTCTGTATGCTTTTATGGTTCCTGAAACCTCACAATATGTGGGTACAGGTTGAACCCTTTGAGATAACAGCTGCCTCAGGAGCCCACTTTGCCTGTCCCCATACAACAGGAATCCTCTGACCTCTCTTTTCACCTACAGAGAAGTTTTCTGACCATGATAAACAAAACAGAAATCAGTGCAAGGTGGGAGTTTGCGTTTAGTGCAGATCTCCCTGCGACGCAGAGGTTCAGGCCCTCCAAGGCCTCCGTTTTGTCACGTTTTGCAGATTTGTCTCCCAGGCACCCTCAGCCTTTCAGCCTTTACTGCTGCTGACATTGCTTCCTGTGGACTTGTGGTACCTGCCGGTGCCGATCTCTCTGCAACCATTATTCCTTTCCTATTTTCCCATGTGTTTTTACGGCAACTTGTGCTGATTTTCTAGGCTAGCTGGGGTATCTGGGGCTGCTTTGTGCCTTTGTAGGATGTTTTGTTTTTCTTTCTTTTTCCCTAATGGCAGTGACTTTATTACATCCCAGCCTGCGTCTCCAGGCCTCATGCTCTGGGATTCCTGTTTGGTTTCCTCGCGGAGCAGCCCTTTTCCCTTACCATTTCCCTGATGCCTTGTATTGCATTTTTATTACAGCAGAGGCTGTGTCTACGGGTCCTTCAGGCTATTTGTTCTGAGACTTTTATTGGATTCTCAATAAATATGTTTGCCATTGGGGGTCCTTAGCTGGTTTCCTTACCTATTTTATTGAAGCTGTGCTTCCAGACAAAACGTTAACCAGCTATTTCAACAGCAATCTGGTTTCTCTTCTGAGCCCTTGCACAGATTCTTACATGTTTGCCTTGGCTGAGTTACATCTCTTGCTTTTTTTGATGTTTCCTTCACATTCGGGGCCCTGTGTGCAGGCAGTCTGGGTGTTTTTCTTCAGTCATCGCCGTTCGGTTTGGTAGCACAACCGAGCTCTTGTGGCAAGTGGCAGGTGGAAGGGAGAAGACCCTCTGCAAGACTGAGAAACCCAAGATTTTAGCTAGTCAAAGAAAGGCGGGTCATATGCCTACCAAGATCTTCTCCTTAGGAAGCTGGCAGGATGGGTTTTGCTTGGGATAGGCCTTGCTCCACAGGGGTACACTGGGAGTAAAAAAAGTTGGAGTTGGTGTCTCACAGGCTGTAGATTTGTCATCCTGGAGATTATCTGATGGGGACACACCATGGTGTGACCTCTCAGGAACATCAGTGGGGTTCCCAGTTCCCTTTTCCTCCCTAAACACAACAGTTGCACCTATGCACTAGTTCTTCATACAACAAGGTGGAGAACATCTACTGCTAGTAACAGCCCAGGGAGAGAAATCACACAGCCTGAGCTCAGCTCTTTAAGACATCTGAGAATCCACACAGGAAAGAGCCACTC
The DNA here is from genome assembly GCF_011077185.1 of Oxyura jamaicensis. Lineage (NCBI taxonomy): Eukaryota > Metazoa > Chordata > Aves > Anseriformes > Anatidae > Oxyura > Oxyura jamaicensis. The sequence goes on from NC_048897.1 coordinate 39,952,441, forward strand.
TAAATGCTTTAACGGCAGGAAAATGTAGATCACAGTTAATGCTTTATTAGACATAAAAATCCACCTATCATTCAAGTTGTCTTTCCTAAATGAGGTACATATCCTGTGTGTAATAAAAGGTAATTCCGACGAAGCTTTTTCCGGTGCTAAGGGAATTCATAAAGTCCTCTCTCCTCTCACAAACACATGCTGCAGCTTCAGTCTAACTCAGTTTAAAAAAATATATAAAATCAACAACAAGATTCAAATTCACCTGAAACCAGGATTTGCTTCTCCTGCTACTGATAGACATCCCTGACCTGCTGGGTGATCTAACTGCACCATACCCAGGCCCAAAGCAAGACTGGAAGGAGTCACAGCCAGACACAGCTACTGGGACAGCACCAGATGGGAAAATGCTCATAAATAAATAAATAAATAAATAAATAAAGAATAAAAGTAAAAAGGTTGTTTTCCAATTTTGCAAACAAGAAAAAAAAAATTGAATCAATCTGCATTAAACAAGCTGGAAAAACCTATGTTTTATCTGCTCTGTTCAGATCAATGTTGAGAGCCTCATGATTAGTGGTTGGAGACTGCATGGCCCAGTAAATCTGAGGCTCTCAAACATTTCCTCAAGCCCTTTCCTGCCGAAGCAATGGGGCTGCTGCTCACTTCCTCCAAGTGAGCCCAAACCAAGCTTTTGCCTGCCGCTGGGAGAGCCGCGGGCTCTGGCACAGCAGAGGAGGTGACCAGGAGCCATCCTGGGCACCTCTGTCCCTAGAGCATGAGCTGCACGGCTCCCTGGGATGATGTTGGTTCAGGAATGATGCTGGGCTCAGGAAAAGCTCTCCCACCCTCAAAATGGGATTTCTTTTGAAGGACCCATCACACTAGCCTTGTCATGCTGGTTCTCCAGCTGCTGGGTAACTCCAGGCATGGCACGAGGTCACTCCTTGTCCCTCTGTCAACGAAGACAATGACACAAACCTTGAAGAGGATATTCTGTAATGTTCCTTATTGTTTGGAGAACCAGAAATATCTAACGTAAATTCACACAGAACAAAGTCCATCTTGCTTCACGCTAGAGTTTGAGGAAACCACAAAATGACAAGGATAACATGCCTTCCTCCAGGCTGCACAGACCATTAATAGCCCTGCTGTGAATGTGGGACGCTGAATATTTCAGCACAGCTGGGGAGGCTATCGTAACTGATAGGTTCTAACAAGAAACATCTTTTAAAAATTATCAGAACTACTTTCTGCATTTCTGTGACTCTTTTGTTGCAAAGATTTTTGTTTTATTTTTCTTTCCTTTTTTTTTTTTCTTTCTTTCTTTTTTTTTTTTTTTGCAAACGTGCAGTTGGAAGACGCATCACACATCTTGGTGTGGTGTTTCATACCCCTGTGGGACTGAAATGCCTGAATGCTTTACAGTAAAAAAAGTGGTAAAAAAAGTAAAATAATGGTACTCCCCCTGTACCATTATGGTTGACTAAAATGTGGGACAAAATAACAATAGCAATTTTAATTTTTGTTAAATGAAAGCGGGTAGCTATATTCTTAAGGGCACAGATCCCATTTATGAGTTATTTTAAGCAAACAAAAGGCTCACTCTCTAAGCCAAAAATAGCGGATTTTTTTTTCCACTCTTAACAAAACTATAATCTTTTATTATTGTGGCACTTAATGTATCACAAACCAAACCACTCAAATCCAAATTTAGGTATCAGAGACCAACACACATACCTGAACCTGAGGCTCTGAACTGTGTTTATATAACATCTTTCTGCAGTGACCATTCCCACTGCTGGGACCTCGGTGTCCAGAATGTGTCGGGATGGTGCAGAGCTGGGATGCTGATGATAACACAGCCCTGAGCAGATGCTGGGAACAGCTCAGGAGTGAGGGCTGACCAGGGATGACCCCCTTAGGCACTGGGCTGCACCACCTGCTTTCACGCTTGGCTGTGGCATTGCCCTCAGTGCCAGAGGTTTGTCCTGCAGATGTTTCATTTCCTTGTACAGACACAGTCAAAATGCTGAGCATGTTCAACTTTGAAACATGGGCATAAGTCTTTTGGGAACGATGGCTTCTAGTGTTTTTTGTTTGTTTGTCTAAAATTACTGTTACCTGACTTCAATCTAAACTTACTCCCTATCAGATACCAAAGTTTCATGATACCCAAGTTGTGCAGTGGTACAACCAGCTGGGATGATTTGAGTATGTTAAAATTCTGCAAACACACTTTGAGAGCTGTTTCAACCTTTTTGAGGTGTTTTTCCTGAAGTTCAATTTTCTTTTTGCTGCTGATTTCTTGCAAAAAGACACTTCAGGTGGTGTGAATTAGCCTAGCTCCAGAGGGGCTTGGTCTCGAGACATGTTGTTTGGTGCCTTTGTGGCCTCCATGAAATCAATAGCAAACCTCAGATGTGTTTTAGTGAGGGAAGGAGCAAGTCCAACACCTCCATCACTGGGGAACAGGAAAGCAATTCTGAAAGAGCTCTAAGTTTTGCTTACTGAAGAAAATTTGACATGAACTACTGAATAGGCAGAGTCCCATGACTAAAGGCATCCTGAAATGCGATAAGGCAGTCAGAAGAGAACTTACTGCTTTTCAAAAGAGCACACTGGAACTATACAAGCAGAAAATGTATTACTTGATAATGGATACGCTTTTTGGCAGAAATATCGTGCGAGTCTACAAGGTCATTTATGTTCTGCAATAGTCGCTTTATAATGAAGGGGAAAAAACAGTAATTAGATCCCCATGCTTCAGGAAGGCTACAGATCCCTCTTTACTGGCAGATTTCAGATTCCTTTATCCTCCTGTGAGTCTCAAAATCCTTGTGTTTCTGTTATATCGAGAGTCTTCTCCTCATCCCTTCCTCCTTTTTGCCTACAGAAAAAAGCACACTGGACTTTTATCTGCTTTTGTCTGAGCCGAACCACTCCATTTCATTCTTGCGCAGCACCAACAGCTGTGCATGACACTGGGCGGTTTTGGAGCGCATGGGAAACGAGGAGTCCATCCCACAGATTATCTGTGACACTCTCAAGAATTAAAGTAAACACTGCTATTTCAAACAAAAGAAGAAATAGCAGCTGGTTTGGGCTGGTTGAAGCAGAAGAGGTTTTGCAGGATGTGATGGAATTTAAACATAAGTGTTACGGGCCTTGGTGTGAAAGCAGTGAGGGAAATGGAGCCTGCCCTTGTCTCCGAAGGAGCACACGCAGCCCCATGTGTATCCACACATGTGCCCCAAAGATCTTCCTGTAGCCATGGTATGAACTGGAAATCTGACTGCATGCAGTCAGCAGCCGGGCCCCTCCAAGGAGGTCTGACCAGCCAAGTCCTCTAAAAATAAATAAAATAATAACATAAATTTGGATAGCCTCTTATTCTGCAGATTGTAGTTCAGTCCCAGCTGCTCCTTGATACTGAGTGGATGGCCTTGTCACGAGGGTTCCTGAGGACCAGAGCTGCCCCTGACCAGGCCACGGCTTGCACATCTCATGGGCTTCTCTGCTTGTGAATCTCCCCAGTTTTTGTTGCTGTTGCTTGTGTGCCCAGGCTCCTTGCAAGTAAGATACTAACAGTGTATAAAGATGCATATAAAAACAGACATGAATCCATTACTTCTTGCATGAATTTAAGCAAAGGGTGAGCAGCATGGCATGCATGCTAAAGTGTGGTGGTTGATAGATGTTAGGTGCTTGTTAGATGCCAGCAAAAATGCTCTGGTTCTCTCCCCTCTCCAATACCAATGGATGTGCACGAATACAAGCAAGAGCTGCCTGTGCCCTAACACAACTCGTCTTGACTTTGTAACTTGACAGTTACAAAGCTGCCACTCCATTTGTTATTTACCCTTTTGCTATCCATGTAAATGCTATTCTTTTTTTTTTTTTTTTTTTTTTTTTTTTAACCTTGCTACTGTACCTTTCATTTATTTCCATTTCCTCATTTTTACATTGGATAGTTTGGGTTTGGAGAGATTTTTGCTTTTTCTTGAATTTCTTTTACGTTTTCTGGGACCAAATTGCCACCCTGTGTAAACAAAGTGGTAATGCTGAAGTGCTCATGGGTCTCATCAGCTGCTCCAGCTTTTTGAAGTGCAATGAGCAGAGCCGAGACAGAGAGATGCAAACCTACACTGCTTTTATCTAATAAAATCGCCCAGTATCTCTGTATATCAGGACTATCATGGAATATATATGCTATATACATAAATATATAGTATATATACTATATACTATATATAGTATATATACTATATACTATATATACTATATATACTATATATATACAAATATATACTATGTATATAGTATATATAAATATATATAGATATGTAAAAAAAAAGCCTGTTGCATAGATATGATTGTCCCAGTAAAAACATATTTCTGCCAATATGTCTTAGTTCTCTACTGTAAAAATAAAGGATGTTATTATAAAGATACAGTTTTGCTGGTACAAACCATGTCCTGTCCCTGAAGGTTTTGCCAGTAATGTATAATCCCACCCCAAAAGCTACACTCAGCACCATGGCACTGTGCAAGGCACTTTGTCTGCTATCTGAAGGCATGAGCAAAAAAGCTATACAGCCTGCGGCGACTTCATCCCTAATGGGCCAAGATGCTCTTGTTGAAAGCAGCCACGTAGGGGTGTGAGCAGTATTAAGGCTAACTTCTGCCCCCAGGCAGGCCCACCCGGCTTTCTCTGCGTGGATGAGGAGCTGTGAATCCTCCTCTGGGGCCCGGAGGCTGGGCTGCTGGTATATGCCGTGCCTGGTATTCCCCTGCTGCTAAAAAAAAGCAGGAGCCGAGGACCTGTAGGTTTGCCTGGGGGCCCCGTGCGGTGCTGCGCAGATCAGGCCGGGGCCGCTGGAGCCTCGAAGGCACTGTTTGGGGAAGAAAGGTAAGTGCTGGTCCCAGCCTGCCAGGCCTTCCCCTTGCACCTCCAAGTTATCTGCAGCAACCTTTCTTCCAAGCTAAACAAAATCAGGGGCTTTTAGGAACTTAGAAATGTCTGCTTAATTTCAGCGCCGATAAGCCCCTGCTCCATCTCATTCTTAATGTATCAAAATTAAATGTTTTAAACATATTTATCTAGTTGCTATGGCTTTGCCCGGTGTATCAGACACTTTATCCATCAAACATGACAATTGAATAATATTTTTATTTTCAGATACGGATCGCAGATCCTTCTCATCATCCTGGTTCCTCCCCCCTCAGCCTCAAGTTTTGAACTCACTGGAAAATCTGTTCCATAATATGGTGGGTAAATGAATAACAGTCACAGATGGCCTCTGGAGGTTTCATACATGCTGCAATTCATTTGTTCAGGAATGAAAAAAAAAAGACCCTTGTCTTGCAAGGGTATTATCGGAGACAGCAGATCAGACGCTGTAATGCTGCCTTGCACTCTGGATTCTCCCCATTTCCTAGGCTTTTATGACTCGGCATTTGCTATTCCTGGGTTTGAAATCTTGTAAGTGGAAAGTCAAATTCCACAGTGAAAATGATTGACTGCAAGGGACTGCTGCATTTAAAAGTTACAATTTATTTTTACAATCCCGAGTGAAACTATTGTGTGCTATCATATCGCAGAGAGATGCTCAAGAAGTGCAGCCTTCTGCTGGGCAGTAGCAATTAGTAAGAAGAACTTAATTCACAGATGACTGCTGAGAATAAGTCAAACTTGCAGCCTGCCTTGAGATCCTCAGGAAGAAAATGATAGAAAAAAAAAATACAGAAAGCAGTATATAATTTTCCTGCTTGAATGTCTTGTTCAGTGTAAGTCACAAAGTGTGTAAGTCATGTAAGTCAGTCCTGGCTTTTGCCTCAGAATTGAGGCCAGCAGCTGCAGGAGTAAGGGATGGGATGTCCGATGCAACAGCCATAGGGAAAAAAATTCACCCCACAATAACTACAGAGAATTCAGCTCCAGAGTGAAATCAGTAAAAATTTCTCTTTATGCAATGATATAAAAAATATTACCACAGTGTAAAATTTAGTATAAGTCTCTGTGCTGACACACTCTCACCCCCTTGCAGAGCCAGGTTGGGAGTGGGAATACTCACCTTTTCTGAATATTTTGGCTTTTCTGAGTGACATTTTGTACCTTACAACCCCCCCTGAGATTAGGCCTGCTGGATAAGTCAGCCTGATGGGTAGCTGTGGGAAGCCTAATGAAGACATTTTACCAAACGTCGGGTAAAACAGCTGATGCTGCTGTTGACACAGAGAAGTAGCTGAGAGGCCCCTCTCTGTGCCTGGGCTTGCTTTGGATTTGGAGAAAAACACCTGAAATCTTAACTTTGGGCTATGTATCCACGAGCAGGTGCCTAAGGGGAGGCTGTGCACCCCAGCAGAGTTCCTGGCCCCCAGGGGACCCCTCAGAGGGCCGGTCATGGGGACAAGCTGCCTATGTACTGCTCACCTTCGCTCATGCACCTCGTCCGGATTGGGCAAAATGGGAGGTTAAAATGCTGGTGGAGGTTAAAGCTGCTGTACTTCCAGCCAGAGACAGCTCCCTGGGCAGCTGACAAGCCGTCAGCGTCTGCTCCCCGTCTCTGTTTGCACTTCATCGAGTTATCTCCTCACAAGCAAAGAAATCCCAGCTGATCGAACAGCATGTTCATCATCTGGATTTCCCCGGTATCTCTTTCTGTATTAATGGTGCCATAAAAAGCCCACCAGAAAAGCTGACGGAGATCTGCTCTATCTTCCACTAAAAGCTTTTGCAGAGCCACTTTCAGATCTGAAGTGAAAACCAAAACCAAACCAAACCGAACCCCAAACAAGCACAACGACATGCACAAACCCAAATCTTTTTTTTTTCCCTGCTCAAATGTCAATCAAGGAACATTAAACAAAAAGATTAGTTCTGCCCTTATTTGTTTGTAAAACACAGAGCATGAAATATTTAGCAGCATTGTAATGCAAACCAGATGGGAATAATGCAGGCTTTCAAGGCCGCTGCCGAGCACCCCTTTTATGCTGCTGCAGCAGCAGGATGGCGCAGGCAGCCCATTAGGACAATTTATGAACTGGACCGCCACAGAGGGAGTTCTAGCAAGAGGTCCACAGCTCGTACAGAGCAACCCTGATAACATCTGTTAGGGTTATTCATCGAAGAGGATTATATTACAGTCCTTCTTAATACCACGAGTGCTACAGTAAAGCCGGATGAAACTTCAGTTTCATTTGCCCCAGCAATATGTGTTTATCAGAGCGTTTGTCTGCAGTTGGGAACCGAGGCTGCATTCATGGTATGTCAATGAATCAAGTATAGAAAGCTTGAAATATTAACCTGGAAAAACAAACAAACAAACAAAACAACACAGTTTTTAATCTCTCATGACCGTAACGCTCAGCTTTGACACACCATCAGCCCTTTGTCCATAGAAAGCCACTCCCTGTTAACTCTCCAGGGCTGAGATTGATTTTATTTAAATAGTTCTCACTCGGTAACCTCGCTCCATCCTCTTTTATTTAAGACTTTGCTAATGATGTTGTTTTTTTTTCCTTAATTTACCTAATCGCGTAATGAACGCTCACATCCGAAACGACCTCATTATACTGGTGGGGTTTTTGTGTGGATACAATTTAGTGCACAGGCAGAAGGCAGAGGAGAGCTCTCTAAATGGAGAGGTTTCAAGCATTCGGTAAAATCCCTGCTGACCACAAGCCAGATTCTTACTGTTGTAAATTGACTTAGTTCCAACAGCTTTAATGCAGCTACCCTGATTTACTCCACTTAAGGGTCTTACCTTATTATTTTTATTTATTGAACTTGCCACCTTTTGCTGCTACAACCTAAACAGATATTGCTATCCTCCAGCAATGAGGTTTCTATCTGAAAGAGGTGTTTATCTAGTAATATATGACTTAGGAGATTTATAACTGCTCAGAGTATTTCACTGTCCTCTGAAAGTGTTTATAATAATTCTCATTGACTGTACCAGCTCCTACTGATCAGCTGTAGAGTTGTTTGCAGCCTGAAACTGGTCAACAAAATATTCATTTACCGTACAAGAATGAGCTATTTTGTCTATTTTTAGGCATTTCTTTCTCCTCCCTGCTGGAAGACAGTCTTCCCTGGTCTATGTGTGGTGTCTGGGACAAAATCAAGTTGTTCCAAGTTTCCTTACCCATTCCAGAAGAACTGGCCTAATATACACAAATAAACCTTCACAATAAAATAAAACAAAACAAACAAACAAACAAAAAGAACCTGCAAGATGAAAATACATTTTGCAAAGGAAAAGAAAAAGAAAAGAAATTTTGATTGTGCACTGATTGCAGCCCTTAGAGCAGTGTAACTGCCCTCCATTCATAGTTTTCACTTGTTTTACCCCACTCTCTTCTGGGAGGGATTTGAGCTGGTGGTCAGATCTTGACACAGCTATGGTCAGCTGAAGTGTTTGCATGTGTACTTTTGGGGGCTTAGTGGGAGACAGCTCATAGTGCAGCACCACATCGCACAAATACCTGAGAGACGTCGCGAAGGCCTGGATAAAGATCAGTGTGTTCATAAAAGCGACAGGGAACGGAGCCCATAGGTTAACCAAAAAATCGTAGTGGTTTCCCACTCCTCCAGAAGTAACTGCTTGTGGAGCCCTTTCATGTCAGAGCACTTGGCAGAACTTGTCTCATAAAGATTCAGGAAAGAAAACAGCAATTACTTGGATGCTAATGAGAGCTGTGCATCCGCACACACACGTTGCGGTGATTAGCCTTCAGAGAAGTCAGCAGCAGCTAAAGTAACACACTGCTCGCTCACTGGAGGCAATTCCAGGTTTGAGGGTCTGAAAAAACTCCCCTTTGTCTTCGCAGGTTTGGGACTGGGGGGAACACCATGGAGAGGGAGTGTCAGAGGCTAATGCTGTAAGAAATTATACTGAATCATAATATGGTTTAGCAAATTCACTTTTTCTTTGGGTTCTGAAGAATTCTATTCAAACAGCAGCACAGTCTTACAGAAAAGGTGACATTTTCTATTAAATCTTACAGGGCTAGAATGAAGCAGGTACTTTCAGCACAACCTTCCTCCAGTGGTACATGAGCAGAGAGACAGGCAGCAGCAAATTTTATCCTTGCTTCACTTGTTCTGGGTGTTTCTAGGTCAGTCCAAATACTCTGATGATAAGAAATAAGCACAGTGAAAATGTGAAACTGCCCCCCAGAATGATTTAAAAGTCCTTAAAAAGAAGAACATATGTTTATTTATGGCATTATAACTGCAACATCAAATTCTTTTTTTTTTTTTTTATTACAAAAAAAGGATACATGCAATAAAATAAAATACTCTGACATTATATCCAATGCAACATAATTCATTGCTAACAGTGGAGTGTCACAGAAGTCACAAGGCGAGGGCTCAGGTTGATGAATTTCCAGTCTCTTTATTCCCCTTGCCAACAGCAAAGCCACATTGTATTTTATTTGTCATCAAGGGATAAGCTTTCAGAATAATGTGGCCTGATCACAGGCGGTCCCAGCTGCCATTTACCAATCCAAGAAGAGGCCTGTGGTATCAGATTCTTTTACTTGGGAAAATATGCTTCTGGCAAGGCTGAGGCCTAGGCAGTGTTTTTGCAGGCAGTGTGCAGAAATCCTGCCACGTTACGCCACGATCAAGGCACGCACCACGGGCCTCTGCTTCACAGGTGCACAGAAGCCCTGGCTGCGAGTGACTTGAGCCCCCACTGCTGCTCTGCAGAATGAAATCAGGCCATTTTCCAGAATATTGCACCGTAGGTTTCTATTATGTTCATCTACACATGCAGCTTCAACTGATTTAAGTATTTCAGCTGTGGGGTAAGCCCAGAGCACACAGGAGGCGCCCACAGCCCAGGAGGGAACCCAGGGTGCTGTCCTGAGGTACTGAGAACACAACTTCCTCCCGGTTAAAAGTCCCCGTCCTTCGTTAGAAAAGGGCCTCGCTCTGCCACTGCTATTCACACATCAGAGGCTCTTATTTTTAATATTTCCTGTGAAATTTCACGGGACGGCTCGTGAAATGAGGTTCTGAATGGTGTGAATGAGCTACAGAGTCAGGCCCCGGACTGGCACCATTTCTAGGATAAACTCCCTTGACTTGCAGTCAAGACTTTTTAGGAAGTGCTACTTAACGCAGTCCAGACTTTCAAAAAAATGACCTGATTTCTTTCCGCACATCTTGCGTGGAATAACACTAAAGACGACTTAGCTCCAGCAATTTAAATAAAAAATAAAGTCAGTCTTTTTTACGCAGTTACGCTTTTATGTGATTTCATAGAGAGTCAGCATACAGAAGCTTCCAGCTCCTTGAGATAATTCTAGCAAATAGGAGGACATGTATGAAAACAAAGGGCTTCAAAACTACATGGAAATCTGTAGAATAAAAAATATAATTTATATATGTTATTTTCCAATACAAGCAATAGGCAGTTTAGAAAAATATGAGTGTTACAGTCTTTCTGAGTCAACAGTTGTAAAAAGAAAGGATTTAAAAAATAAGTTTAGCTTTTCAAAAAGCCACATTTTTAATAAGAAAATAGACTGGTCCACATTTCCCTGAATAAGCCAGAAAGGTTAAGGAAAGGTCCAAGCAAGACGAGGAGTCTGACTTGGACCTGATATCAGCTGTGATAACATGCACATGTACAGAGACAGCTGCTTGGCTCCAGTATTGTTTACCTTAGAAATGAGCCTAATTTATCACAAATGTATTTTAAAATCATAAATAACATGACAAAAGTGGAACTGGTCCCTACAATGCAAATAATTGTATTCATACAAGCAAGAAGTGACATCAATCCAGTTATTTTCTTGTGACACTTAAAAGGTATTTTGCAGGCAGCGGTTACATTGAACAGCACATGTATAAACACAGATTATTATTACAGACTCTGCTATCAGCTACTACACATAAACAAGAGGAGATGTTCGTGCTGTAATTGCCTCTAACATTTTTGTTCTACTTGGATATTAACATTTACAAGAAGCTGGTCTGGGGAGGGGAGGCCTGAATTCGAGCCAGGGTTTCAGCAAGCAGAAAGCACAGGGTGCATGGGAAGTTGTCTGATCCTCTCCACTACCAGCCCTGGACCCGCAGAGGAGCTCTGAAGAATTTAAAGCCATTCACAACGTGAGTTCCTGTTGTGAACAGCCTTGGGTTTCCTCAGCGCCCCGGAACAGGTGATGTAACGTGGGACATAATGGTGTAATTTAGATCTGTATCAATAAGCTTCTAATTCTGGAGAATTCCCATTTTAGTTCCATGTCACTTTTAACAGAATACCACAATATTTGCTGACTTTTATATTAAAAGCAGAGAATGGCTCAATTACAGAAAAGTTCACCGCAGGCTGTTCTTAATAACTTTAGTACATTCTTTAGAAGTTCATATTAATTTTGTTCAACGTGAGAGTAAATCCCTTCATTTTGCCATAATTTTTGTGACGCACATGGGATATTTATGCACCCTAAAAGGGTGTCTCAGCACATTTCTTTAAATTTTCTTCTGGCTTAAGACTAAACAAAAGCACAAAAAACGATGGAAGTAAGATTAATGGAGTGCTGGTGAAGGGATCCAAGAGTGTTTATAATCCAGCCTTGTTAATGAAATTGGGCCCAAGACAGCCAGCTGTTTTGAGAAGTGAGGACAGGTCCTCTGCAGAAGCACTGTACGTTGGTTATATTGCTAGTAAACAATAATGCAGTTTCTGGGTCTCCTACCACTTCTCAATGTCAGTGCGGTGTTACATCTTACAAAAGCAATGACAGAAAAGCGCAACACCCGCATTATTGCTTGTGTAATTGTTTCACAGTGGTCCAGCACAGCCCGGTAAACAGAGAAGGAGGTAAGAGGCTGGGAAGGTAGCTTGGAGGCTGGGTGGGTGGAGGATTCCAGGATGTTCGGGAACCACCCCATAAACTGAGTAAGCACAAATTAAAAGGAAAACATTGAAATAATGACACTGATCAAAAGCAATACATCCACTGAAACAAAAACAGCCAGGGTCTCAGAGCAAGACAGAGAGGGGCCTTCTGATTTCCAGTAAACCACGTGTACGAAATGGGGGTTGGCGTTTGAGAATGGAGACGTTTAGTACCTCCAGCATCCAAATACCTTCAGAAACAGCCAGTGCTCAGTCCGTGACTCCCAGGTTAAACTCTTACAGGGTCTGATCTGGGAAGGTGATGGGAAAATCATCTTGGGAGCTTTTCACCTCAGAGGCTGAAGCCCTAACTCAAAGCTTATTAAAGCTCATTAAAGCTTATTAAACACATACCTCTAAACTTTCCCAGCTTTCTTTCAAGACACATTTTCTTTTAAAAGCTGCACTTGAGAGTTACGTTGAAGTGGAATGTCACCTTTCTTTAAGCAGAGCAATAATTACACTCCCCATTCCATACATACACAAATACATACATGTATTTCTTTGCAATGGACATACAGAGGTGTTCATATCTGTAATGAAACCAGGCCTGTGGAGTTCCATGCTTATTAGACTTGACAAAAGAAACAATTTGATTGTGAAGGCGAGGGCCACTTCAGGAACAGTACCAGCTCCTAACCCTGAATCCAAGCTGGAGGCCTCACTGCAAAGCCTGGGTAACGGCGGGTGGCACTGCAGCCTGCCCTCAGCTTCCAGCCTCTCCAGAATTCCCTCCCTTTTTTAACATACAGCTTTTGATTGAACAAAATGGAGCTAAAATAAATAGTTTTCTAGAGGGCTTGATGAATGAGTTGTGAAATCAGCTTGCTAAAAGTGACCATTTTCCTTTTCTTTCTTTTTTTTTTTTCAACTCAAAAAAAAGGGGGGGGGGGGGGGGGAGCTGTCCTGGCTTATTCTGATGTCTAACAGCAACATTCAAGCCTTCTGGGCACCTCTAGGACAGACACTGCTGAGCACACAGCCCTGGGCCCAGCGGCACATGGCAGTGCTCATAGAGGCAGTGGCAGCGGAAGGGTAACAGAGCTGAAGCTGAAACACCACTGGCCCTCCACACTGATTAAGAGGCAATTTTTTGCATGCAGTAATTGGATTACCCATCAAAACCTGCTTAGGGAGAAGAACAGAAAAAGGGTCTGGGCAGGCTCTGAACAATGCTAACGGTGAGGCTTTCATTGCTAATAACTGTTTGTTAAGTGACACCTTGCACTCTGATTTGCAGCCAACACAGAAGGCAGATGAGGGCAAGATGTGGGCAGGAGACTTGGGAGAGACAGCAGCAGGGGCCAGAGCCCCCTCAGACAGCTACAAAGAGTGTTTTGCTACAGGGGGTGGTGGAAAAAGGCAGAGCATCTGCAAGAGGAGCTGCAATGGGGGAACGACAGGGCTGGCCACTGTGGGACCAAGACTCTGGCCAGGATGTTGGGCTGGAAGAAAACAGCGAGGAGGCAGGAGTGAGTGCAGGTAAGGAAAGGGGATGCGCTGGGATTTGTTGTGCAGGCCTCTGTTGTGCAGAGGCGAAGACACAAAATGAAAGGGTCAGGCTGAAACTGAGCTGTGCTGGGTGTGGGCATGAAACTTGCCAATAACCCTTGGCAGGGGGGCTGAAGACGAGCAGAGTTTGGCAGACAGAATGACAAGGCTAAGTGCTGCAGCAGGACTGCTTCAGGGAGAGAGGGAGGCTGAATGGGATGGAGAAGTGGAGGAGTAAAAAACAAGAAAAGTGGACAATAAGTGTTTCAATTTGTTGAAACCAGACCTTAATTTTTGCTATGTGTATCAATGAAGAATTGGCTTTGGAAACAGTTAAGAGAAAGGTGACAGGAATGATCAAGTGCAGGGTTCCCTTATGAAAAGCAGAGAAGACTGGGTTCATTTACTTCAGGAAGTAAACAAGGCAAGAAGACATGATAAAAGAAGGGAAAATGACAAATGGTCTGTCTCTTTCCTTGGATTTGACACACTGGGGCCAAAGAAGGAAAATCAAGCAACCCCCAGCAATTTGAAACCAAATTCAGTGGGATACTTTTTTCACCTGGCAGAAGGATTTGGGACTCATTGCCCTTATGGCTTGGGAGACAGAAAGTCACTGGCATTCAGTAAGGCATCGACTAGGCTCATCCCCAAACCCAGAAGACTGAGGGCCACACCTCGCATTTACTTGGAAAGGAACAACAATTAAAAAAAAAAGCTCGCCTACCTCAGTTCTATAATGAACCTCTGATTCTCAAGGATTGAACAGAGACCCTCATTATCTTTCTCTCCACAATAGCATTTCCTGTGTCTTTTCCCGGCACATCAGCGCCTACCACCTACAATTAATCTGTCACTGAGGCGTTTGAATTAGCAGTTCCTTCTGTATTTGGTGAGGAGAAAGAAGCACCCCCAGGGCTCAGACCTCAGCTAGAGTGATGCCCTGAAGGAAGCCTCCTCCACAATCAGTGAGGTGAAGCAGGACAATGCTGATGGCCACTGTCACAGTTTTGTCTGGCAGAGCAGGCTGGCAAACCCTTGTTCCTGTATCATTAGTCAGGGTCTGCTCCCATTATGCCAATCCCACGTTTGCTTCTTGCACTGAGATAACAGGTTGCCTTTTGAAGACTTGCTGTCTCCTGCTGCTGCCATCGGGATTTTGTACCTTCAGCACAGCAGGTTCACCTCAGCCATGGTTTGACAGGAGGATGGGGGATGGCTCACTGATACAACCCGCCCACTTCTGGCACTTGCAGAAGTAGGGTATGTAGCGGAGGTGCCATTCAGGCCACTGCTTGACTTGGTATATTGCTGACATATCTTCACTTTCTTTCCAGATCTACTGTTAGATGCATTCGTATTTCAGATTGGATAGACAAATTAGAAAATAATTAGAAAAAATAACTGTATGACAGTTTGACTGTATGCTTCATATATATACAGTATGACTGTATGCTTTATATATATATATATTTAAAGGTATATTCAAGATATATATATATATAGTTTTTTTTTGAAAAAGCTGTATTCAAGCATCTCAGCTTTGTTTCTCTTTACCACTGAGGAAATGCAAAATGAACCCCTAATTCTTATACATACTTCTGCCAGTCAAAAAGTGACTAAAACCTTCTACACAGTTACCCAATATCTATGACTAACCTGATCTGAACCCAGTATAGCCCATTTATAATTGTGTTTAAAAATGGCAAAAATAATAAGATTGGTTTCTGAATGAATCATGATGTCTCTACCAACAATGTTATCTCTAGTATTTTAATAAACTGCCTTCTGAGAGCTGCTGAGCACTGACAGCTAGATTGATGCAATAAACTTGCAATGGCTCAGAACAGGTCAATGATCTGAGAACTACTAAGAATATCCTTGCCAGCCCCCAGCAACTCTGGAAGAAGCTGACATAGTTCATTGAGTAAAAGTGTTTTCAGCTGCAGGATAGCAAATGATGCTATCCAATGGATGGGAAAGACTCCAAAAGCAGCTTTTACAGCCAGCTGGGTACATAACCTATGACCTGGGAGACAGCTGTGATGCCTGGCAAAGACAAATTTGTTGGGATATTTATAATAATATTTCTTGAAAGGCAAAATACTGTATACTAGGAATGGAGGGGAAGGCACCGATCTATTCTCTTTAGTCACCAGTGACAGGACCTGGGAGAATGGTGTCAAGCTGAGGCAGGAGAGGTTTAGGCTAGACATCAGGAGGAGGTTCCTCATCGAGAGGGTGGTCGCACACTGGAACAGGCTCCCCAGGGAAGTAGTCACTGCACCAAGCCTGTCTGAATTTAAGAAGCATTTGGACTGTGCACTAAGTCACATGGTCTAAATTTTTGGGTAGACCTGTGTGGTGCCAGGAGTTGGACTTGATGATCCTTATGGGTCCCTTCCAACTCGGGATATTCTATGATTCTATGATAATAAATCAGTTTCTGCCGGTAACCTTCTGCTGACGTGCAGAGGCTACCATATGCACATTTAGTGGTGGCCATTTTTTTGGAGACATTTGTTTTTTCTGAGGTCTTTGACTCCCAGTGAAGAAGACTATGGAGAAATAGAAATTCTAAGAGTATCCAGCAATCATTAGCTGCTTTTAATAGCTAGGTTAATATCTCAGTCAGGGTAAGTAAGCTGGTACTTGGTAGAAATTATTATCACTCTGCAGATTCTGTGCTAACAAGGGAATATGATGATTTTTATATGCATATAGAACTGAACACATTTTTCATAAAGAAATTTCTGGAGAGGACATATATAAATAATATTTAGTATAACCTAAATTGCTAGTTGAAATCAGAGACATGGCACAATAGCAATTTTCTACTTCACTGTATTGCAGTCATGGAAAATTCTGTTGAAAGCATCTGGCTACAAAATCAATTACAATTTATAAATTAGGCTTGCTTTCACTCTGAAGGCTGGGTTTGAAGTATGCCCTTGGGGCTGTGCAGAATTCTTACTTTAATGCTTTGGCACCAGACTGTAGGATTTTGCCTTCAGCACTGATGGGTCATTAATGTGGTTAATCACCTACGGGGTCCGATAGGGCAGGCAAGAGAGCTTGGACAGAAGCACAAGGACTCTGCTCTGAGAACAGGCTGCAGATCTACGTGCAGTGTAGGCTACATGGCCTGAGCCAGATGCACAAACAATTTACATGCTCAATCATTTTCAATCTATTTTATAGGGCTTTCACACTCTCTGACAGTGGCTGGATCTGCATTAAAGCAGTGCAAGCACTCAGGTGTAGACACTTATCTGTTTTGCACACCCCAGGTTTTTGGCAAGGGATGTTTTAAGACAGCAGCCCCAGTCTGAAGCTGAGCTACAAAACATCTCAGTTAAATAGATGTCAGAGGTGCATGAGCATTTTATGGGCAGTAAAGTGAAGATATAATCCCCAAATCATCTGTAATCAGTGACTCAGACATGAAGAACAGTGCTCAAGGTTTTAAGGACTGATTAAGAAACAGTATGATTTAATTTGTTTTTTGAGAAAACTGACCTTTGCTCTGTTTCCTGGAAATTGAACTGAGCATTTTGTTCTCATTGTTCCCACTACTGACTTAATTAATATTTATGCACACCTCCAGCTATCAGTATCTTAAACCTTTCAGAAGAAAAGCAAGAGAATAATCTTAAACCTTTCAGAAGAAAAGCAAGAGAATAAAGAAGAAAGTAAACTCTGGACTTACATTTCATTTACTTTTGCTATTTCTAAAATTCCTTAGAAAAATTTTGGACAGGTGAGGTCAATAAAAAGAAGTGAAATTGTTCTAAGTGAGATGAAAATCAAAGTCCTCTGCTTCAAATAGTTTCCATTGCCAAGACGTAGAAAGATTCATCACTTATCTGAGATATTTAGATCCCACAAGTTAAGGAGAACAGATTTGCTGTGATTTAAAGCAAAACATTGCAAGATAAGAGAGGATGTAAAGAAGAAATTGAATGCAAACCAGCAGCACAAGAGTGTTTCTCGCTCTCTCTCTCTCTCTTTTTTTTTTTTTTTTTTTTTTTTTCCTAATCTTGCCAAAACACTGAAACTTCAAGATGATGGGGTTTTCTGTTATGGTCCTTTGTGTAACTTTTTTTTTAATTATTATTATTACTTTTATTTATTTATTTTTATCCAGTTGCATGCTTCCATAAAAATCATCCAGATTAGAAAGGCTGGGCAGAAAGAAATCTGATGTGAGATACGTGCTTTCACAGTAGAAACTTGTGTATGCCCCTTCTGAATTTCTCTTGTGGCTATATTTTCACTCATTATTTTAAATCTGTTTTTCACTGGCATTTATTTTCTTCACATGGAGAGGCTCAGCAAAACTCAAAAAGAGAGGTGCAATGTAGCTACATCAGAGAAAAGTGCGTGCACGAGCACACATATACATAACCACATACAGCAGGTTTTGTCACTGCCCCTCTTCTCCCACACTTCTTTTCCATTGAAGCATTTCATTAGAAGCAGAGCCGTGCCTGATGATGATTAGCTTCTTGCTGCACAGCCACTGGGTTCTTCCCCTGGGGCTGGCAGCAATGTTTAGAGAAGCGTTGCAGGACTGTGCATGGCTCCTGAGCAGCTAATCGGAGGAGAGGAGGAGGCATGTCCTCTGCCTCCAGAAAGAACAGCGGCAAAGCAGGAATTCATTTGCCCCGCTCTCTGACGAATTAGAACTCCTCTCCATCTGGCTTCTCCATGAAGGAAATGACAGCCCCTACCTTCCCTCGCTTCCTGTTTAGCTGTGAATATCTTTAGCTATCTCTCTGCATACAGCCTTTCCCCTCACCTCTCTGCTTTCACTCCCCCCTCTGCCTGCTCTCTTCCTCTCTTCTGCTGACACCTGACACTCAGGCTTTAATTTGCTTCAGTTCAGATCCTCCCCTTGCACTCTACCTGAATACCTTCACCTTCCCTGCTATCCTTTGCTCTTTTTCACAACCTCACTTTCTTTTTTTTTTTTTCTTTTTTTTTTTTTTTTCAGAAATTTGATGTTTACATGCCACTCTAGCAAAACCAGGGTAGTTGGAAGCATTACTAGGAAGACAGTGCAAGAGTGCTGATGGCAAAAGAGCCTCCTCAGAACGCTGACAGAGTCCCTCTTACTTGCCCCATTTTAAATCTTACTGAAGAAAGGGTGTTTAATGTGTGTATCAATACTTGAGCGAGGAGAGGGGATCAAAAAGAATCAGAAATGTTTCCTCTTTAGAGACTGTATTCTTGTCTTTTCTGTTATTCAAGAGATTTTCTTAGGCTTTATAAGTTGTTGGACCCCTCTCTTCTCTATCTATTCTTCTTTGACATCTGCTTGTTCCCCTTCACTCTGTGCCCATAACAAGCTCCTTGCTGCTCTGCCTTCCTATTCTACTCGAGTTATTTTTATTTAACAAAACATTCATGGGTTTGTTAAAGAAAAACGATTTCCTTCTCCAATTCCTCAGCTACTAAATAATTTTCCTGTGCAACAGATTTAATATTATTTTGGAACATATTTGGAAAACACGAAGTACCACCACATGCTGGTGCTGACAAGGCAAACCTCCTGCACCAAAGCCAGGATAGGAAAAATAACTGTTTCTTCTGTTAATTTTTTTTTCTTCTTCTCCCCCCTCCTTCTCATGATTATTACTGAGCTAAAATAAAGGGAAAATAAGGTGTTGCTCTCAGAAATGGCACAACATTTTAGAAATTACCTTTCCTTTCAGGAATCAATTAGGTAAAACACCACCAAGAATGGTTTCATCACAGTAAAGCTGAGGTTTTACATTAAAAGGCAATGTTAAAATGTACATTCAGAAAGTTGATAAATCAGGTATAAATCTAGGTAAATAAATGATAAATTGTTATCATCTTGGCATTCAACCTATATAGAAATCCATGCTTGCCTGCCTTTGATACAGTCACAGCAAAACATTAACGCATTAACATAAAAATAGGCTATGAAAGAAATTTGTTTTCAGGGAGGTGTTATTGAAGTAGTTCTGACTTTTGCAATGCTGACATTGAGGCAGGTTGTATCCCACTGTTCAGGCTGCATAATCCATTCCCAAATGACTCTTTATAAAGTAATAATAATAATGTTAACAATAAAATCTCCACTACTTTTTTAAAAACAAAATCACTGATATAAGGTTTTGTTCAGTGCTCAGAAATTTGTTCAGAAAATTATGACCTGATTTTACAAGTTCTCTATATAGATGTAACAAACAAAAAAAAAAAGTCTTTTTTTTTTTTTTTTTTTTTTTTCCCAGCTTTCCTCCTACTATATTCTACCTCTCCTGATTTAGGTGGGCTGGAGAACACAGTAATTGGAAAAGAAATCTGGTAAAAAAAGAGAATGAGAGAAGGCCCACCCCCACTTCTATTTAAGCCAGGGGAAAATTTTCCATTACCTTCTGCAATACCTGCATCCAGATACTGAAAAAACAGTTCAAGATTTTAAATAGAATTGTCCCAGTTTTCCTCAGGCTGAATGTCAACCACTGCCTTCGAACACAATTCTGTTCTACCTGCTCCCCGATTCACACTCTGGTGCATGTTCGCATCTTCACATACTTGCTGACTTTGGTTGTAAACTACAAAAATCTGATTTAAAAAGACAAAAAACAACCAAAACAACCACACCACCACCACCATTCAGTGTTCCTTGCTGAAAGGTGGTATAAACATAAACACTGCAGGATTATCCCCAAACAGTGGATGAATGGGTGGAGATGTTAGTTTGACCACAGATATGCATTTATATATACTTTTTATATATATGTACACACATATACACAACCTCTATATACATT
This sequence comes from Oxyura jamaicensis, assembly GCF_011077185.1. Lineage (NCBI taxonomy): Eukaryota > Metazoa > Chordata > Aves > Anseriformes > Anatidae > Oxyura > Oxyura jamaicensis. The sequence goes on from NC_048897.1 coordinate 39,972,650, forward strand.
TTATAAATATTATAACAAAATATTGTAAAAATATTATTTTTGCTCAAATACTTGATTAATGTGGACTAATCTTATGCTGCATTTATGTGATATACCCAGTTGATAAGATGGCCCTATTAGAAGCCCTAAAGTCTACAATACGCGCAGTTGTTAAAAAAAAGAAAAAAGAAAAAAGAAAAGAAAAAGAGAGTCTGTATTTCTGAGTCACCTCTTGCCATGCCAAGAAGTTAGGTTGGAGGTGGGCCCTCGTATCTCAGCATCAGGTTGAAGGACCGAGCGAAGTTGTTGGCCAGCGTGCAGCTGTGGGTGTCCTCTACCAGGGGCAGGAGGAAGGCCAGGAGCAGAAGGAACAGGAGGAGCAGTTGCAGTGGCAGTGCTGCCCAGCACACTCGATGCAGGAAGGAGCACACTCCAGAGCGCTTCTGAAAGACATAAAGCAAACAGTAACTCAGACTGAATTGCAGTCTGCCTCAGTTCCTCTTACACCTTCCCAGGTCCATCTTAAACTTTTATGTGATGCAGAAGAATGGGAGAAAACGCAAAACATTCATTGCTGAGCAGCCACAGAAGAGATGAACACAAAAAAGTCACTTCACTTTTCCTTGTGAAAATCAGGAGTAGCTCAGTTAATCTCATAAATTTAATTTGGATTAGCACAAGCAGGAGAAAACATAGCTGGGGCTACAGAATTCATGAAATATTAATTAAAAAGCAAGATCTCCACTGGCAGAATTCCTAGATATCTCTTGTCAATAAGCAGAACTGTGTGTGCTTTGAAAAAAAAAAAAAAAAAAAAAAAAAAAAAGGGCAAATATCAGCAATCTGTAAGAGAGTCCTGAAAAATATGACTCAATAACCCATTAATTTCATCAAAAACGGATTTATGCTCAGAACACAGACATAACACTTAATGCTGCTACAGCATTAGATATCGACCTACATCACAAGTATCAGCACAGAATATCCGCTGCAGTGGGATCTGTGTTTTTCACAAAAGGAAGTTAATTCGAAGGAGCTTGGGTTGTGTTCAAGCCACAGGGAATATCAGTACTACAGCAAAATCAGGGATCCTGGCCTCTGCTGGATGTATGACTTAACAGGCAATGCCTTTGTCCCACTAAAGCACCATCAGGAACAGCCCGTGGGAAACATCAGCAAAGAAGATAAGGAGCAGGATGATGGTAAAGGAAAGAGATCACTCTGTGCTATTTTTAAGGGTCTCTTCTACTGCTTTCTAAATTTCCCAGTCTCTTGCAGCTCTATATAAATGTTTAAAGAATGAGTTATGAAGGCAAACATATTGTGCTTACAGATGACAAGACACTTGTGTTGTGAAATCCTCCTTCAGGTGCAGTCGGTTTGCTTCCATTACATCAAATGGCTGATGAGTTATTGTATTGGGCAGAGGTAGAGGCAGCAAAGCAACAGGGGATTGCTCTATCATTTCAGACCTGCACAGTGTCTCAGGTGTAACTTGCTCACTGAGACTCAGGTCCCTGGGCACTGGGACCATCAGAAGGCAATGAGCAAGTGTGAGGGTGCAGGTGGGACTCTGACTATAAGCATGCTTGGGAACTTTCCTGGGTACAGCTGTCATTTACCCACCCAATCAAAGCTTCACCATCCTGGCTGGATTACAGAAGTCATCTGTTCCTACTGTGATCTGTTCTCAAACACTAGCCAAAGTACGAGGCACAACTAGCAACTACTGGCACTTTCCCTTCTCAAGTGCTGGAGCCCAAACCTGATATCCTTCATCTCCTCTGGAATTTGTTTTGTTTTGTTTGTTTGTTTTTTAATTAATAGGTGTAGTTCTGTTGATGGAAGACCAGATTGGAGTTGCATCTGCTTTGGGACAATTCAGCCCATACTCATTCTACCATGAAGATGTAATAAGGCTTCCTGCTGATGTTAACGGGTAGGACCCTGTGACCTGTGATTGGCTGCTCCACAGTTCATTATGGCTAGGATTCTCAGAAAGGTCCTCAAAAACTCAAACTGGGGATTAGAAGCCCAGCTCTAAATGACACTCAGCTGTGTCAAAGACAGCCAATCTTTCTAACAACACCTAAAACCTACTTTACAGCTGTCCATCCACTCGGGTTTGTCTTTGGCTCCCTTCGATGGCCCTACTGCCAAGGCCACTCACTTTGTTCCTACCCTAGCTCTTTTCCTGATCCAACGTCTGATTCAGAGCAGGTCACTGACCCCACCCTGAGCTCTAAAGCAAAGGCTGTTAATGCAACTCTAAAAAATAAGATGAGATTGAAATGTCATTTGTCAAGTGTGCTGTTCTAAGATCTGTGGGAAGGAGCTGTAAAATGGTCCTGTCTTTCAAAGTTTATCCTGCAGAAAGAATTAATATGAAATGGCCTTATTAGCAAGCTATCGTTTGCTCCCCTTGGAGCTTTCTGCAGGGTAAAATACTCAGGCTAACCACAGCAGATCCTAGCATTGGAAAAATCTGTAGAGGAACTTGTGCCGGGGGGCAGAACTTCAGAGAAGGAGAAATATTTTGTCTTTATCTGCTGTTTCTCTCCCATCTCTTTGCTGGGGTTGTAAGCATTTTTGTTTGATGAACTTTTGTCTTTGCTGCCCAGCTTCTCTGTTTTGTTTGATCATCCAGCAAGGTCAGAATCTGTATTTTTGATTCCATTTGTTGCCATGGAAATGCCTCTCCTATCACAAATGTGGCATTATGATGGCTCTGCAGGGCTGAAGATGAGGCACACAAGAGCTGTGAGAGTTTGGTGGTTACAGCAAATTTGCAATGATAAGCCCTTAATATATGAGGGCCCCAACCTGCACACACCGAAATCCATGGGAGATTTACCATTAACGACAGTGTCTGCAGCAGGATTATGCACAGAGACAACTAAATAAAGTCGGGATTGAGAACTACTTATTCATGGAGTTCAAATGATACCCTTACAAATGGATTCATTACTTACACATCCGGGTTCTGCTATTCTTGTGCACATGAATTCTACAGTAATTCTGTTGCTTTGGGCTGGCTGGAGCAATTTCTTTATTATTATTATTATTTATTTATTTTGTGATAGCACTGCTAGAGGTGTAATAATTTAAGGAAAGAAAATTTTGAGAGACACGGTAACTTTGAAGAGGGGAGATGATACAGCTGGAAAAAGCTCAGAAGCTTTCAGACACTGATTCCCTCTCCTGGGTGTGAACAAAGCAGCACTTCAATTTGGCTAAGGCTTTTTAGGTCTGTACTGCAAGAGATGCTTTCAGGCTGCAGTGTACATTGAGAGTACAGCACTAACAGGGAATTGAGGAGGCCAAGGTGAAAACCTCTGCTACGCTGGACTTGGAGCAATCAGGACTGTACAAGTCTACCTGAAATCAGGACAAAGTCCCAACCCTTTAGCACATCGTTGTGTGTTAGAAAAGGAGAGTCTGTGCAGTTCCACCTTTGCAAAAGTCAGTTTGAACATTTCATTTCCATGTAAGATCAAAGGTGGAAACCACAGACCTTCACAGTGGAATTCCCCTTCTCCCCTCATTTCAGCTACTGGCATTGGTACAGCTACTACCCAGCACCCATGGTGTCTGCAGTGTGTGTGTCAGACCTAGGCTTCACAAAATACCCTGAAACCAAATCCTCCTCTAAAGAAAACTGGCAGAACTCCACTGAAGTCAACAGAACTTTAATTTCCACCATCTTAGAATAACAGCTGGAATACCTGGGTACCGAGCCAAAGTGTTAAGACATTTTTGAAACACACATGGAAAAGAAATAGGTTGATATGTAAAATGAAAATATACTTTTAAAGTTCACCATCAAAGATAAGCACCTGTTCCCTGCCCCCTATCCCTCAACATACCAGGAGAACCACGGATTGTCAAGAGGCAGACATCTGTGTTTTGTGTAATGCTAAATGCATGCTTGTTACCAAATGAACTGCACTGGCTGCAAACATTCACATTTGTACTTGATTCACGCTGGGGTGTTTGAATGACAAGCATCGGTTTAGATCTAGGGAGTCCTCAGCGCTTAAATCTGTTTGCAGTTAATAACTCCTTACCCAGTGCACCATGAAAAATCACTTGGATGGGAAACAGCAGAAAAGCACTTTAGAACTTGCTACAGAATATTCCTCTGTAAGTTGCTGAAGTGCTTTGCTAAAAATCAGTGCACTCCCTCGTTTGCTGTTGACCACATTCCAGGACGTGCAGAAACACCCAGTTAATCTGGCTCTTGAGGAAGCAGAGGAATACAACATCTGATATCATTCTCATTAGCGGGTTTTTGCTGCTGCTTGTATGTCACCAGCATGTCCGATAAAAGTCATACCTGCACCACTGAATCAGGGATTCAGTAGAGAAGAAAGATCAGCTCTGGATTTCTTCCTCTGACCTTAGAGCATTTCACTGAGAGACCATCTGAGGAGATGCTTTGCTATCTGAAAACTGCTCTCCACATGGATGAAAGAACCAACTCCTTCATATTCTCAGCCTCCAACTGCTTTCAGCTCTGGCAGTCTATGTAGCTTGTGTTGAGCCTATGTAGCTTGTCCACCTAGTTAACCCTCAGTAAATCTTTCTCCCAGGTACCTTATCCAGCTTCTCCTTGAACCTATGCAAACCTTTAAGGTCCTCAATATCCTTCCGCAAGGAGTTCCATGGGTCAACTACTAGAGGCATGAAGAAGTTAGCCTTGAACCTAGCTCCTAGTTCTTTCTTGTGGAGAATCTGTCCCCACCTGTACTCTCTGCACCATGTGTGACTTGACAGCCCTGAGCCCACTGCTCAGACAGGATGAATCAAGGCCTGTACCTCCTCAGTGGGCAGATCACAACATATTGGGCTTAACCTATAGTAACAGGGACAGAGGAAGAACACCTTAATAGGAAGAACAGACCTTGGAAGGGATTGCCTACATGGGTGTGATTTCTGCCACCTCATTATTCCTTTGAGTACAAGTAGAGCTGCCAAGAAGGCAGGAACAGCAGTTTACCATACTTCTAAGTAGAAGCATGTAATCATCATATGCCATCATTTTTTATTTTTTTTTTTATTTTTTTTGGTAAAGCAGTTGCCTCTGGGAGGCCATGGCTTTCTGCCACTTGAGATTCCACTAGAAACAAATGTAGTTGCTGCTTACAGAGGCAGGTTACTGCCAACCAGAAGAGATCAGCTCCAGAGGGAGCAGAGGCTACTCTCTCAAACCAAAGCAAATTGGACTTTTACCTCTGTGGGAGACCATTTATATGTGGGCTCCTCATCAGTTCTGTCAGAGCCATGAATATCCCTCTCTGAGATAAGCAACATATTGCAAATCACAGCTTGTCTTTTCGAGAGGGGAGGACTTTTTGTTTGTTTGTTTCCTTGCTGAGGTCCTAATGTGGAGGAGTTGGACACCACTGCCCCTAGAGCTGAGCATCCAGCAAGCTGTAGGACAAAGCAACATCTCACTCCCACACACCACAGCAGAAACCGAGTGTCAAATGCTGTCGATCAGGCCTCTGCAGAAGGACTGTGAGCCACTGGGTTCAGAACCATACTTTCCTCAACACAGACACTGCCCAGGGTAGGCAACCAGCAGTGAGGAATGAGTGAGGATGGCTGGGACCCCTCAGAGTCCTGTGCTTATCATTCTCCATCTAATAAAGTGCTACCAGAATATATGTGCTGAAGGAGGTTAACTGAGGTCACACAAGCAATTTCAGCTCTGACATTTTCTATCTTCAGTTTGCTTGACTTTGTAACCTCAACATTCTTCTCAATTTTGAAGAGGATAAGTGTATGCATGTAAATAAGTAAGCATACAGGCAAATTACAGGCTTTTGTTTTCTCCCTTAGGGGAAATCATGAGTACCTCAACACGGATGGATGGTTAACTAGAATCTTTGATGAAGGATTGATTTAAAAGAAACGAAAAACATGGAAAAGCCAGCAGTTCGGATCTGAGATTTCAGCAATCACACATGGCAGATATTTTAGATTTTCTGCTGCAAAGTCGCTTAGAACTAAGTCCTGTGCCATATGCCGCTGTGACACAAACAGATTTACAAAGGTTAGCTTCTGCATGCATAAGCAACATGCCATGCTTTTAGGATAAGCATGCCGCAGGACAAGGGCTACAGCCTGATCCATTAAAGCAGCACTCATTTCTATAATTCTCCAGGCCTAAGCAAGCACAAAAAGTCCCAGCTTGGTCCTAGCAGTGGAAGCTGATGTCTCTTTACCCAGAAAGTATTTGATGTGGGATGGAAACAGAAAGCACTGTGGAAGACTAGTAAAGCAGTAGGTAGGATGGGTCACTAAAATTTTCTTAGTTCTATGTTATGAGAATATTGGAAGACCAAATTTCCAGCAGGGTAATTTCGAAGCACTTTTTCACACCCAACAGCAGGGCAGTGAGTTACACTGAGTCCCTTAAGTATCACAAAGGACGCATTTGAAAAACTTTAAGAACAGGGTAAGAGGATTTTAAACCAGTGCTACACAAATCTGTGCTCTGGAAATCCAGTCAGTATCTAGGAAGGATAGTGGTTCTTTACTTTGATTTCAATCCCTGACAAAAAAGTACTTCAAAACAACTTTTTAAAATGATATTTAAATCAAGGCTTTTAGCTTGCCATTTAAAATCTTAGCTAAGGTAATTCTTCTAAAAATCAGCTAAGTAGATACTTGAGGTAATCAATTTCAACTTTTTAGAACAAGCTTTTCCCATTTTGCTAAATAACATTGATTCTCAGTGATTACTAACATTTAAGATACATTTATTGGCAGTGAAATAAGATCTTTGCATCTTTTTTCTCCTAATCCCAAAGCTATATGCTAAGCTATTGTTAAGCTAAGTTGCTTTTATTTGTATGCTTCTATTTGATCTATATAGAATATATATAGTCAGAGTTTTAATTTTGATGTATTAAGATGTTAGAAAATGGTGAACAGTAATTCATCTTTACTAGATGATGAATACTTTAATCATGATTTGTGTCAAGTAAATCATGAAGGGAAAATGGAATAATTAAAACCACAAATATACCACTAGCTTAAATACACTCATGAGCAACATGATTTATCCCAATATATTTTGTACTTAGAAGCTATTTTATACTACTTTTGGAAGAAGAGTCTTAGGAAGCTAGTAAACTGGATTACATTTTTGTTTTTATGCCTGAAATTTTAGTATTAGACATCAGTATCCTGCATTCATACAGGAAGGCAGGTAAGTAAAAAACCTTCCAGTTTCCAACTTCCACTCAGCCTTGCAATATGAAGTTAATTAAATTTAGCATAGAAAGAATAAAAACTGAAATAAAGACAGCATTTTTCTGAAGCTGTATAAGAGTTACTAAGGTCAGACATTGGTCTATCCCATCAACAATGCATGTTTCCAGCTTCTTTACCAGTGATTTCCCTCAGTTCAAGATTAAACTTATCTTAAATTTCAGTCATCATAAACAGCTTGAATATTATCTGCATTCTATTTAAATCAATTATCAATGTGATTGTTTGCTTTAAAAAGCCACTAAAATTATACAATTTGAGATACTATTCTGATTTTTCTTACTGTGCTTTTTACAGTTGTTTAAAAATATTTTTGTGTGTCTAGTGGAAACTGGTTTTATTCTGCTGTTGTCAGTAAATCTCTCCCTTGGTACCATTGAATTAGTAAGTAAAATTATATCCATAGAGAAAAATCATTCTAGGATATTTGCTCAGTGAAAATCTGCCAATACTTCACAAAGTGGTAGGATAATCAAAGGGCACATCTTTTTAACACAGAAGGGGCCACCAACGTATTCAGCCACATTAACGTTAACAGAAGGTGAGAACTAGGCATCCTGGGAAGCAAAATGTCTTCTCCACCCTGCACCACCACCTCTTTAGAGGGAGACCATCAGCAAGGCACAGAAGTTCAAGAACCAGGCAAGAGACAAACTAGGAGTCCCTGTTTTCTAGCATTTGTGAAAATCTGTAATGTGGACTGGTGAAAAGCACAGAACCTACAGAAATAAGTGCAGCCAGGCAGGCAGTCTCAGCTGCAGTAACCCGAAGGGAAGCTTGTGGACCTCCTGGAGAAGTCAGGTGACGATGCTGTCTGGCCAGCTTGCTGAGCAGCAGGTCAGAGTTAGGAAGAGATCTTTAGCTTTTAGGTTAGGTCAGGATTTTACAACTTCTTTTTTTTTTTTTTTTTTTTCTCTCCTCCCTGAGAAATTTCCTTTCTGAGCAAACACCACTGCTGAGTGATGTTACTCCAACTAGAATTATTGCTAATCTGAACGGTGAGATGCTCTTCTCCCTGTGTTTGGGCCATATTATAATTCCTACAGCAGGCAAGCACAGCTGTATAGACACAGTAATGGAAAAAATATGGGCCATTTCTTCAGAGAATGAGAAAGCAAAGTGTCACAGCAAAGCTTCAGTGCCTGACTGACAAGCTGGGCTAGCTCTTGACTGACAAGCTACCTCTTGGCTCCCCCACAGCCCTGAACTTGAAGCATTTTGGCTTCATCTTCGCTGGCACCTAACCTTTTTTGTTCAGCAAGAAAACATTTCCTTAGTCAAAAGAGATAAGAAAAGCTGAGGAAAAGATACTTTTTACCAAGTCTTTTCCATTTTACTATTAATGTACCTGCACAGAAGATTTCAAGTGATTAAAACCCAGCAGGGCTACATGAAAATAAACAGTCCACAGACTTTCAATAGAAAGGCACCATTGACACAAGCATGTACATATGATGCATTTTTGTAATATGAGTTTCTGCCTTGAAGAATTCCTGTCGTATCTGCACTTGGACAGAGCAGAAGGCATTACTGTTTTCTTCCTGACAAGCTGTGGCAAGCTCTTGCTTTGCACAGTTTCCTGAATGGCTGCATTAATTTGATTGACTCCAGATCAATGGTGTTTCTAAATAAGATTAAATTACAGGCTCCTCTGTCCACGTGTTATAGGAGATTATTCTTAGCAGAATCTCAAAGGAAGCAATTAGCTGACCACTGATGTAATGAATTCTAATTATTTTGTTTGTACAAACAATAAAGCCAGAATCATTTTGAGTAGCAAGGAAGTGTAATTACTCTGAACACTTGAGAAAATAAATCAAGCAGTGCTACCAAGACCTGTAAATAATGAGCTTTTGACTTCCTATTTTTGTTAAGAATGTCCGTGGAATATTTTCAGTTAACTCAGAGCCAACCTTTGAATGTAACATTTATCATAGTTATTATTGAGCATTTGCTTGATTACGTCCTTGAATGTGCTAGGTGCCCTGCAGAAATATCCATCTACATTGCCCTGTCACTGGCACCTGCTAAAAATTCACTACAGCCAGTGCAATTTCCTGCAACTGTTTTTTGTTAATCAACAAGAAGCTGCTCACATCCCAGTCATTAGGCCATACTGTTCCTTAAGGGCACCGGTGCCTAGGGGCATGTCCTCAGTGAAGGATGAATGATCAGAAAAAAAGCCCATTAATAAACATGGAGTAGGCTCTATTCTGGCCAACATTTTGCCATGCAGGCTAGAAAATGAATAAAAGGGCAATGGCATGAGACTGGCTGCATCTGGATGACAAGCAGAGTCACTGGGGATCTTGTGCTGTAGAGGCAGAGCTCAGTCCAAAATACCTGAAAATTTGCCACTTCCCATTGCATGCCAACTCACTGGATATTTCAAGTACAGTGAAGCAGCCCCCATCCAGGTGTATTTTCTGCAGATACTAACTCCTGAGATCAGCCACTCTGAGTAGTTTCCTTCATTGTGGATTTGAAAGGATAGTCAAAACATACAAAAATATTTTGACTTATCTTGCACTTCTAATCACACTTTAAGCGTTACATCTGATTTTAAAATAAACTGCAAAGCTTCCAAATCTGCAATTGGTTTGCTTTTCCTCTTCTCTCAGCCTGAACAGTGATGTACCCACAAGGGATCAACATTATCTTCTGGTTCTCCTAAATGGTGCTCAACCATCTTATGTCAAAGCAGGCTCACATCCTGATAAAAGCTTTAGCCTGAGTGAAAGCGACACCTCTGCTCACTGCACTTGGATTCTGATTGTAGACACAGTTTAAATCCAGAATGAATGCTCTGAAGTCTCCAGAATCCCACTGAAGTGATTAAGGTGTAAGTTATAACAACATTTGTACTGGCTGGGGGAAAAATGCACATAACGTTGGTGCAATGGGAGCCATTTCCTTTGCGCTTGTGGGTTATTTCAGTTCTACAATCCTTCTCACCCCGAGCTGTTTCTCTTTGTGTTCAGTAGCTATTAAAAACTCAGAGAATGCTTTTTTTGTACTCTTGTTGTAGGCCTAATTGAAAAATGTTTGCTGTCTGCCATTATGTTATTTCAGTATCCTTGAAAATTAACAGAAGACTTCAGTCTCTTTTAGAAAGGCTGAGGAACAAACACCACCTACCCCAGCTAGGTGAGACAGATGAATTACAGAATGACATCTAATTGCTCAGTGAAGATGGACTGATGCCAAAAGGGATTTTTTTTGTTTGTTTCTTTGCTTATTTGCTTTGGTTTGTTATTGTTGGTTGTGCTTTTTTTTTCTTTTTTTTTTTAGACTGTGTTTTTTGGTTCCTCACTCCACTCCTCCCCAGAAAACTCTAGCCGACTGAATCATATGAAAGCAGAGAACTCCTTGGTCAGTCTTCTGGACTATCCCTTTAGGTCTTCTCTAGGGGAAGGCAACACTACTGAATGTTTGGTTCCCTCTACACCAAGTATTAAAATGACACATTTTTTTTCCAACCTGCAAAATTCTGTCAACTTTACTGCATCACCAACAGTACTAAACAATTAATGATGAGCCAGACAGGCAAGAATGGAAAGTCTATGGGGGGTTTTGGGGAGGCTGAACTGTAGCCAAAACTACTCAGGTGACGTGTGAAAACTACCAGGAATAAGTCACTATTTCACTGGGAAAAAAACATGGAAGTCTCTTCTCCACATCTGAGCACCAAAGGAATATCTCTAAATGAAGAAATCTTGACTTCTCACCATACTAGAGCTGCACTGTATTGCACTTTAAATATTGGTCTTTTCAAAAGAGATGTTGCAACAGGGGAAATCAAGGGCTTGGTTTAGTTTAAGATGATTATGTTATTATGTTCATGCAACACTTTATTTGTCCAATTTACCTTGTGTTGGGCAAATAGAGCCTTATTCTATTCCTTCATAAAACACAGGGAAAGTGAGATAACAGTGCAAAGTAGAAGCTAACTCTATAAACAGAGCAAGGTCTGACAGAGAGGAAGGACTGTTCAGCACTGTCCAGCTCAATAGAAACACTCCCTGACTTATGAAAAGTGGATCAGAAAAGCTTCTTAGGTTAAGTAAGAAGCTGGCAGTATTTTGTTTTCTTTAAGCTTGTCCTTATCATCTGCTGAACTGCTTCTGTTTCTTATGTCATCACTTCCAAAAGAAACTCTTCACAGGAGGCTGCTGCTTAGAGTAAAGATTTAGTCTAATAACATTAGGCAAATCTCTTTACTTTCTTTCTTTTTTTTTTTTTTTTTTTTTCATTAGTAAGAAAGTCAGTTCAATGATCCAAAGCAATTTTTCTGAAGTGTCTGAAGGAATCAGAAGTCCCACTTTAAAGGATATTTAGGCACTTGGTCCCTAAATCCTTTAGAGAGAGATATTAAGTCTTCCTTAGTATCTTTTGAAAAATGAATTAAGTTTATATAGCATAGCATATAGGAGATGGATTCTATGGATAAAGAAAAAAAAAAGGAAAGAGAAAACTTCCTATTTTAAGAGACGTTCTTGAAATTATTTGATTCTAAGAATCTTGAAAAAATTTTAAAATAACGATCTGAGAAATGTCTGATAAAACATTTTTTTTTAGTTTAATGATAGGAAACTCTCATACCTTCCTGAATTTGTCTGGTTCTTCTGAAGATCTCATACTCTGTTAAAAAAAAAAAAAAAAAAAAAAAAAGGGAAAAAAAGTGTAAACTTGAGATCCCTGTGGAGCACATAAATGAGTATTCACCTCACACGGGATGTTTCTTTAAATTCATGGTCATCTGGATAGAGTGAACCAGCAGGTGATTTTTTTTAATGACCTTTTTAACACATATTAGGCAGAACGCTAAAATGCTTTCAGGTTCTCAACTATTTGAATCAGATGAAAAGCTCTCCTACCAATAAGTTTGATTTTACTGACACCTATAGTCTATACTTATACTTACATGAGGTTTTGGTCAAAAAAAGCATTACTCATTATAATCAGTGGCAATGAATTCTAAGAAATATGCTTTTGATTAACAGAGGTCATGAATACCTTCTGTGAACTTTAAAGGATTTGTGTTAAGTAAATTTTGGATTTGAAACCAAGGTTTCCTAAAGCAGAAAATTTGCTGGGGTTTCAATTTTTTCAGGTGTTCAAGTTCTATATAGAAAGTGCCAAATACACAACTGGAAAGTCAAGTCCTCTGATTAAGGTATTTTGAAAAGACAATGTTAAGTAACAAAAAAAATAATGTATGTTTATGCTAAGAACACGGGAATATGTTTATCATGACTTGGAATATCTTACATACTGGGATGAATTATGCCATCCTTAATATGTCTTAAATGTAGTAACTCTATAAAGTCTTTAAACATTTGGTTCACACATTAAAATGTACTGCAGTTGTCCTTTAAAAATACCTGTCCTTATCCCATTCTACATCCTTAGCTCATGAAGACAGTTTCAAAAGGGACATACATAGGACTAGGTCATTCTGTGCATTGTTACTTTCTGAGTTAGTTCAGGCAGTGCCTATTCTAATCACTGTCTTCTAGCAGGAGAGATGCAAATAATGAACAGTGAATATATTCTTACCACAGGAACTGTTCAAAAAATAATTCAATAGAGAACACATTGTATAGAGAAAGGGCAAAAAGCTAGAAATCCATGTGCCCAGAACAAGGTATATAGCCAAAATATTTGCATGCAAACACCTCACCATCCGCAATTGTGTGCATTTTTGACAATGGCCAATTATTGCTCTGCTTGGAACCTTCCACTTTAAGAAATATTCTGAGCATTGCTTATAAAGTGAAAAAACTAGTGCACAACTTTTATTTTAATACGAGAAGGCTCATGCTTATGTTTATAAATACATAGCTATATTTGCTCTGTCTTTTATGGCATTTACTAAGGAAGGTTTTAATTAAGCACACATAAGTGTATGGCTGAATTGGGACTAGCAATTTGCAGCAAGCTAAATGAGCAAAGGCAGAGATCAGCAGACTGAGTGCTGTCACCTACCGGCAAACTCATGTACTCTTTCAGTTGAGATTTGTAAAGCATCCATCGGTAACGCAGGTCCTCCAGACCTTCAGAGTCGCCAATGACAGGATGAAGATGAAGAAGGTCCTCAAAGCGACGCTGACCATCAGGCACACGAGCCTGTAGTTCCTGCAGGCAAAGACAAAGTTACACCAGTAACTTGGAATTCAAGATCTTACTTTTTAAATCTAACACTTAAAAACCAGTGGTACTAAATCCTAAATCAAACTACTGGATATTCTGGAACAGAATATTTATTTCTATCCTTGTTTTTTTTTTTTTTTTTTTTTGGCTTGAATTAATGGTCCACTCATCTGCAGGACCCCTGCAGCTTGGATATTTTTATTCATTCAATTTCTTACAGCATGCTTTGTTAGTTCATTCAAACAAATCTAAAACAGGAATGTCAAATACCAAACACTGATTTTAAATCAGCTTCTTTTAATGAATATCTTTGCTGTACCGTGCTAGAAATGTTCAGTCCAACATCTACAGGCCAGGCTGCTCCTTTCCTTTTTACCACTCTGGCTCTGGCAGATCTTTCTTATTAGGAGCAAAATACTTGTCCTAAAGTCCTGAGCTTACTAGTTTCTCTGTAGAACTGGAGTCTCCTAACACAGGAAATGTAAGTTTTTTGTTTGCTTGCCCCCCCCCCTTTTTTTTTTAAAAAAAAAAAAAAGAAAAGATTCTTTATGTGGATGCTTTTATTACAATCTCTGTCTGGAAACTAACCTCCAGTTTTTTATGGCGTGCCTTGATTTCCTCTGTGGAAGATGAAGTCGCAGCAAGAATTTTGGACAGTTTGGCATTTTCTCCTTGCAACCACTCTTCAAAGTCATGTAGGAGCTTAAGGTGGCTACTTGTATTTTGTTCTATCCTCTCCTATGTTATAGAACAACAGCAACAACAAAAAAATCCATTACTGTTAAGTCAGATGTTTCTTCTGAAGGCCTGACTGCAAGAGCTCAACCTCCAAGCTTATAACCCATAGTATCAAATGAAGCAAATGAAATTGTTCTTGTGAAACTGCTAATATAGGCAGACTCAAAGTACCCCTCTCACCTGCTTATGGTTGGGATCTAAAAGACGGAATGCAGGTCCAGACATGTGTCTGCTGTCCACAAATGCTATTTTCTTTCTCTTCTTATCAGCCACTGGTCTATTTAACTGCCACCTTTTGAAAAGACTTGAAAACACAAAATCAAAGGTATCAGTGCAAGTGAGACATCAAAGGGTGAGATGCACACATTTTGACTGGGGTGTGGGGGACATCTCTAGTGAAATAACACTATTACAATTTATTAATATTACAGTTATTTCCAACATCTTTTTAACAAAATAAGATCAAGATAGGATTGTCTCAAAGCAGCACCAGCCCTCTAATTCTAAAGTTTTCATTGGTGTGTTTTTTTTCTTTCACTGGGTGGAGTGAGTTTCCAAAAAATATACTTCCTTGACAGTACACCTTCCAGTTTGGAAAGAGCAAGAAGTACAATTAGGCCTTCCTCAACTTAGGTCATTTTTATGCTTATCCTGTCACTTCGTGTGAATGCATACATACACACACAAACAAGTAGCACAGTATTAAATTTTAATACAGACTAACAAGCCTGAACAGCAGTTTGACATTGCACAGTGAGGGCAAAATAAAAAAAGTCCACACTTGCCAGCTAAGGGAGGGTTTTAGCTCTGCTTGGACTCCTGCAGGTTTGCAAAAGTCACAAGCTAGCACAGACATAGCCTCCTTTGGACCAGACAGCAAAGAGAATGGGCAGGTGAGGAACAACAGCAGAAATCACCCAGTCTATGTCCTATTTGCTGTGACATGGATGACTGGACAAGGGTGAGCCAGACCCTAAGGAGGCACTGCCTGCTCCAAGCATGGAAAAAAGGCAGCTTCAGAGACTACTCTGCTCCTTGGATTTTCTAAAATGATTTTCTTCAAAGTCATGATTTCCAGCTTACAATGAAATGAAATCTCATCCTGCTTCCTAGCATTGTGACATAGTTGTTCACTTTTACAGCACAGAGCATAAAGCACCAAGTATTTCTGGTCATACAGCAGTGAGGAGTAGAACCTTGAAGGGACTTGAGGAAAACATACATGAACACTTACCCAGTTGCCATTTCTTTCAGTGATCTCCAAGACTCCTTCAGCTGATCCAGCTCAGCCTGGACATGGGCGGTCTCCTCTGGGGAAGAATTCTCCATGACCAGCTGGCCATGAGCTTCTACGAGGTGCAGCTGGATCTCCTTATCTGGAAACTCTGCTAGCCATCTCTGAAACGCACAGCCCTTACAGTTACTTCTAGGTATCCTGGGTAAAGCAGAGGCTATGTCAGACTGAAGGCCATGTACAGTCCAGGACTATGCTGGTTCTGTTGGCACTAGCTAGAACATACCTAGCGGGAAAAAAGATATGCTGAGGATTCTTGCAAAGAGCCAACATAAGTCAAAGAGCTGATGGCAAAACTTAAAGGGCCTAGGCTGTCAGTGCATCCCTTCTGTAGCCTTCCCTTGAGATATTTTAGTTTCCCATATGAAGGCAAAGGCTGCCAGCTGGCAGAGTGAATCTAACATGCAAAATACTGCTACATAAGGAAAAAAAAAAAAAAAAAGCAACTGTGGAATTGCTTGGTTCAACACAGTATAAGGATAGCTAACACAGTAATGTTTAATACATACAGACAAAGATAGGAATAACATTTTAAAACCACTAGTCCTTTGATAAAAAATTATCAATTTCTACAGTTCTTTGTCTATTTCGCACTGTTCTTGTCTTGTACCTAGGTCCATATCCCACAGCATGGGGCAAAGCAGGGAGGCAGCAGCAGCAAAAGTTATCTCAGGAAGAACAAATATCACCACTCCCCTCAGCTCGGAGCCCTTTGCTATAAAACCCCTTCTCATAATGTCGGAATGTTACCTATTCACTTTACACTAAGATGTCTTTCTCACCTCGAGGTCTGCCATCCTGCTCTCAGTGCTCTGCTCTCCATCAGCACCCTGGTAGGAGCTGATCTTCTCTGTGGTTGCTGTGATCCATTGCTGGAGGTCAGAGAGTTTGTCATTAAATGCCCAGTGCTTCTGTACATGCTCTTCAGTCTGCTGTATCATTATCTGCAAATGATAAAAATATGTCAGCAATCGAACACAGACAAAAAGCACTTTTACTGCTAGATCTAACACTGTGACTGCTAACACAGAATCCCATGGGCAGAAAGGAAACAAACAGCTGTTAACGAGACACAAAAAGCTTTTAGTATCAGTTGCATAGAAGACACCTAAAAGCTCTTGCAGACCTGAATTCAACCACATGGGGGCATTAAGCACTAGCATAGCTCCTTTTATTCCCCTGAAACAGAATAAAGGTTATGATTTTTTTATACCTCAAACAATATTAAATACATCTTTTACTATTTGAAACAGAAATGACTGTACGGACTTTTTTTTTTTTTTTCCTCAAAAGTACAGTTCAATGATAAATGGGATTATTGACATTGAAACTAAAATTCAACAGTGCATATTAGGGTAACACTTTTATTACACGTGATTTTACAGTCCTCTGCATAACTAAGGTCATTTCATAAACTCTTCCTGTGAAACTGTTTTGAAAGGTCGTTTTACAACTACATTCACAAGCTACAGAAAGTCTCAGGTCAAAACTAGTACTTGTGAAAGTGCAACACTTACCAGCTTTCAGGTCACAAAGCTACACAAGAAAAAACAGTCGGTTTAGTACTACAGTTCTGTCTAGGAATCCATGAACAAGTCCAAGAACCTCCATGATCAGATCTATTTGTCAGAAATCTCAGGCCCATTCCAGAAATAATTTATCTATATAAAAAATACATGTGGAAGGTAGTCTGTACCAAAGGGAAATTACATTACAGATAACCAGAGAATCCTGGAAGAGCTATCTAAGTCATAAGAATGTAGTGCCTTATTCACCTGAAATGAAAATATCTGTCTTTCATAGCTTATAATCTCATATGTCCAAAAAATTTATGTATGTATTTATTTATTTTAAATGGGGAAACTGGTAACTCCTCAAGCAAACAAAAACTCTTCCGTATGTTACCTCCAGTGATCTCTTCACGGCCTGAGCGTCAGATGAAAGTTGATTCATTTCATGCCTATGTGTCGTGTTTGACTGAACCAGCTTCTCTACCTCTTCCATTTGAATTGCAAGCTCTGCCAAGTCATCTTGGATCATCTGCAGTGGAAAAGACAGACTGTGTAAAGGCTATGTGCTAGATGTGGTGTGGCCCTTTACCAAACATTCACTAAAGGAAATTTCAGTTGAGAGTGTGAGGGCACAAAAAAAAAAAAAAAAAAAAGAGAGAGAAACAAACACACTGTCAATAAGAAAATTGTTTGATGTCTATAAGTAAATGGTTTTGAAAGAAATGGTTGGATGTTCTTACGTGCCACCTGTTTATAACAAAGACAACAAGATGCTAAGCTGCCAGAGGACACATAACACAGTCAGGTAAGTACTGACAACTGTGCAGTCACTGAAGGTGAAATAGCATAGTATTTCTGAATCACCATAGCTCACCATGGCCAAAAGGAAGATTTATGCCCCTCTCTCTCTTACCTTTCATCTCTTCTCTCCCCTTTTCCAGCTATCTAGTCCACTGAGCATGTTGGACCCTTCGCTGAACCGGTTCAAAACATTAAACATTGTTATTTTCCCTATCTTATTCAGTTGAATTAGGTCTTGGTGTAAATTGGGCAAGTGTCAAAGCTGCGAGAAAGTAAACAGCAGGAAGAAGGGATGTGAAGGGTGGTGGGACAATGGAAACTCCCTGCTTATGAAGGGAGTTAGATTGGTATAGTTTATCTCATGCAGCTTCATTCACAGTGGGTAGCAGCAGAATACATTCTCTTTGGTAAAAAAAAAAAAAATAAAAAAATAAAAAAAATCTAACACTAATAAAACATGACCAGGAGAACAATTAACTGAGTACATCAAGGCCAAGCATTGCTGTAATGTACCTGGAGTCTCTGGAGCTGTGTCTTTTTACCCAAGAGGTTTGGCTGTGGTTCATTTTCCAGATCTAATTTGGCTTTGATGGCAGATAATTTCTTCTGCAAAGGTGCAAAACCAGCATCAAAGTCCTTATGTTGTGATATCAAATTCTAGGAGGAGAAAGAAGAAAAAAAATCAGCATTCAGTGTACATCCCTTGGCATTATCTTTGTTAATGTCCATTTCATACTCAGAACAAATACTATGCCACACTATGCAACAGTGTGAATTTGAATATTTGATTACCCTGGGAAAATAGATTGGGCACAACTGGTTTGTACTAAATTTATTTCTATAAAACTGGCTTAGTAAAAGATTGATCACCATCTTTGTCACAGGCAGTCTCTATATGCACTTTGAAGCTCACCTGGAGTTTGCTTTTGGTTTGTAACAGACTTTTGTGTAGTATTTCTCTCTCCTTTGAAGCTTCAGCTACTTCTGCCAGGAAAGCTTTAGCTTTTTCCTCACCAAGGATATTGTTTAGCAAATCTTTCTTCAACTGTAATGTCATCAACTTTTCTTTGAACTGGGAGCTTTCAGCTAGAGCAACCTAAAGGAAAAACAATTCTTCCAGTGGAATCATAACAAACAAACAAAAAAAAATCATAACATAACCATATTATTCTCACACAAGTCACACAACCAAAGCAGTAGGACAAATTCAGGTAAAAACAGCATGCTGGGCCGACAAGGGGTAACAGAAGGTACCTTGACAGTGCCCAGTTAAAGGAAAAGTCTTCCTGGTAATGTTAGAGGCACCAGGGCTGCATCCATTTTGTGAACAGAAATAGAGGAAAGCTGAACTATGGAAAGAGTTGTCTGTGCAGAGGAGAGGCCTAAACAACCAACAGAAAGGACAGCTTGAATGCTCATCCCAAGGGTAAACTCCATCCCTGTTCACAGACACAACTATTCTGGAGATTACAGGGATGTCAAAGTAACAAATGCACCTTCCTGGGTGCATGCAGAAATCATGCATTTTAATCCCACAACTATATTACCACACGCTCATTACAGATTCCACAGACTTCCCATCCAGGGAGGTTTGGTTAAGGCTAAACGGTATTATCAACATTGTTAAAGACACCTAGTACTTCAGTCCATTCAGTTGACAACTCCAATTAACCAGGGAAAGGCAGAAAATAAGACATTCTGCTACAGCTCAAGTTGACCTCTGTGCTGTGGGGTTTTGTATCATACAGGAAAGGCCCATCCAGCTGCTGCTGTTTGGCAGCTGCTCACAGGCAGCTGCTGGCATAGCTTGGACAAACACATACCAAGTATCAGTTTCTGAATTTAGTAACAGGTTTACTACCTCAATCTGTGCCAGCAACGGCTCTGGAGACTCCAGGAGCATCTGGACAGATGGCTTCCATTGTTCAAAATCTTGCAGGGGATTTTGGAAAAGTTTCCTCAGTTGAGTTTCTGTGTCGGTACTCATTTTAGATGTCTTCCCTCTAACACTGCAAGGATAAAGTGACAGCTGAGAGAAAAATTACAAAGAAATCCTAGTCCAAATATCCCATTCATCAAGGCAGGCATGAATTAACACAATCTTTGGGTGTAAACCATATCCAACACAAAAGCCTCAGTCTTTTTTACTGTCAGAACCTGGCGTTACATACTGACAGCTGTTCTGTCAGTCAGAAAGGTTTGACAAAACTTCATTTAGATGCTCCAAGACACATTTTTCTTTTGTACAACTGTGTATCAGGAACTACTTTGCATTTTTAGCAGTCAGTCATTTCCCCTTGTACGTCGTCTTTCTTGGCTGATATCAGCAGCATGGTTTACCAAATTATATTATCAGAGCAGACTCATTGACTTGTAGGTTGAACAAGCCAAGAGTATCTAGAATTGAACTGCAGTTGTCTGTAGTTTTACATATAAAAATTGTATTAAGAAAACTATGATCACCCTAACCTACCTGTAGAAAAGGAAAATATAGAATCATTTTTTGTCTTCAGATCTAGATTTTTAAAATTTTGCAGAACCACATTTGCAGAAGCTCTTGTATTTATATCATTTATATATATGATTCTGGAAAAATATAAATATATATATGTATACACATACCTACCTACCTCTCTGTGCGTGTATGCGCATATATATATAAAACTAAATCAGCACACATTTATTTAGTATCCAGGCTTCTCTTACAAAGGCTTATCCAAGATACAGCTGAGTAACAAGGCCTAGCAGAGACACACCCCATGCAGCTGCCTCCTGTTTTTCTAAGCTTTCCTGACTTCCCAGTTTTCTGAGTCCTATTTGGCATGGCAGAATGCAGCCCAAACTGCGTGTGCATATGGGAACCGTATCCCGAGAATTCACGGGATAAGTAGTCGAGAATAATGCCACAGGCTTCCAAGGTAATCATGATTAATTCTGCCTGTCTATAAAAACAGAAAGAATAATCTTACTTGTGTCACCAGGACGTTACAAAGCTAAACAAAGACAAGTTTGCAGAGGCTGAAAGCTTCGCAAAAGGAAAGCACTGACATTACATGTCCCTTGCCACTTGCTCTGCTGCCCCTGCCAGGCTCAGCGTGAAGCTGCCAGACTTTGCGAAGAAGCTTTGGAAAGAAGCTGGAGAAAGTGCAGCTGCCATTTTCTACTCAGACGCAAGTTCTGCTTTCTCTGCTTCTTTTTTGACATCATCTACTTGCTAGTTTGTAAACTGAAATCCTTTTCCATAACCCTCCCAGCTACGCAGCATACTCTGCACTGGACAGAGGAAAATAAGCTTGTATACAATAAAAAACATGAAACCACAAAAACTGACCTTTCTTTTTCCTTAAAAAAAATGATCCTCTCTTCTAGTTTGCAAAATTTGCTGCAGCTTCTTTACTTCCTGATTCCAGGCAGCCTGGAAACGGAAACACTGAAGTCTAGGGAGAGGCTAAACTTTCAGAGTTTCCAACCCAAGGCAAGTTGAAAAAGGAATCATGCATGCATGCAGTCAGGAGAAGGGAATAAACTCTGCCAAGTAATTGCTAAGGCCGATGAGTCATCACAGCAGACTCAAAAAGGAAGGGCCATAATTCTTCTGAACCGTTTACTACTACAGCTCCTGTCCTGATTTTCTAGTTGCTGTCACGAAAGGCAAGCAAAGTACGTGAATTATTATTACACAAGACTAAGAAGATCAAATTAGCTGCCAACAATCTAATTTTCTTCGAACCATACACAACATCAGTGACACAATATCACTGCCTGAAAACTGCCAGAAACCTACAACTCCTAGCAAATGGCTAAAATTACAGGCTTATTGAAATGTGGAGGCAGATGTAATTAGGGAAAAAAAAAAGGAAAAAAAGAAAATAAAAGAAAAAAAAAACTTCTTTTCCACCTGTCACCTACAATTGTATGGCTTCTCTCTTTTTTACAAGGCCCCTCTCAATCCCTTCAATGCCTGAGAGATTGCTCCCCCCACCACAGTCAGACTTCTCTCTACCTTTGATAGTCCCGTATGGCAGAGACAACACTCTCAGCGTGTGGCTGCACATCTTGGGAAAACTGTAGCAGATCCTTAAGCTGAGCCTTTAGCCTCTCAATCGTCGACTCTTCTGCAGCCAGAACGGCTCTTGTTGCCTTAATCACAAAAATAACAAACAGGTCACACCATAAGTACTGTCTGGAACATGAAAGGAAGTGCTAAGGCTGTCTCTCAAGGTATTAATATTGCTAACCAAAACTCCCCTTTCTGATGCCTTTTTTCATGGCTGTAATTAATATGAAATTTGATAAAGTAGAAAATATTCTCAGGAACTCTTTTGTTCCTGCAGGTGCTTTCCACTCACCTCACTCTCTGCCTCACTGCCTACCCTCTGGCATCTGATCTGCTGGGCTTACTGTTTGAACAGAGTGAATCACAGCTAGACCCAGTTTCAGTTCACTGATTGCACTATATAACAAGATGCATGCCTGGGATAATCTTAACCACCTCTGTTTGCAGGAACAGATCTTTCTGAAACATCCATAAATACAGAGGTTAATTCTATGCTGATGTAAGAAAACTAAACCAACAAAAAATGTAGCCATAATTGGATTGAACTGATCTGTATTTAGTGGATTGTTATTATTATTTTTTTTTTACATATAATTATCCCCATCTAGTTCTGCTGAGTTCTAGACATATGAATAGCTATGAAAGGTATTTTCGAAAGAGATTATAAATGCAAAACCAACCTTTTAAAAGGAAATGACTGGTAAAGATTCTTATGTACTTTATGTGCAAACAACTTTTTGCACTCCTTTTTCCAACAGATTGATTTTGCTGTAAATACTGGATTATTACAAATGTGGGACTTCTTTTAAAAAATAGATGTGTTTGATGGCAGGGGAATACACGTACTCACCTTACACAGATGAAGGATATAATGTAAAAATGGCCTTCCAAAAACCCCCAAAGTGAGGGGGGGCAGTGAGGCATTATTTTTCCTACTTCTTTATAAGTAGAGCAAATTATGTTGTTTGTTCTGTATTGCTCTATTTTTGCATATTTTCCCTATAAACTCAAGACACAAAACTCCAAGTCATCCTCCAGTCCTCCTCCCCACTGTGCAGAGTGAGATAAAGGTTAGAGTAGTTGATTCCATGGTTGGTATTCACACTTTCCTCAGTCTGTTTCATATACACTACTACTCTTTCCCTATCATCTGTAAACAATGGGGCAGGCAGCTGGATGTATGTTCAATCTATGACTACATTTGATACCTGCTATTGTTAAGCATTAGAAGGACAGCAACTTACATTGCATTTTCTCCACTGAGCTACAAACTCATCTTCAGTCTTTTCCCTTTCTCCAGAGTTCAGGTCATTTTCTAGTTTCTGTAGGTCTTTTTTGAATTCCTGGATATCTGCTTCTAATTGTCTGGCTTGGGACTTGTAGGCATTTTCTGACTGTTGGATCTTGAGCAATCTTTCCTCCTCCTCACTGCTCAGCAGTTTCAACTTCTCCAAGGCTTTTTTCAGCTCTTCGAGTTCATCCTTCATTCTCTCAGCTCCCAATGGGGAGGTATTCTGAATCACCTCTGCACATTGATTTTCAAGGTGCTTCCATTTCTTCCCACCACTCCTGATGGCTTTGGTAATTTCCTGCAGAAAGAAGTTACATAAACATTAGCTGTAGGAATTGGAAACTAGGGAAAAGGTAAAAGCAGTAGGAAAACAAGACCACCTCTCCTAGTTGTACATATTTTCTTCTTCACTTCTTATTCCAAGTTTGGTATGCTTTTTTTCAAGTGACCAGAAGCCAGGGTTGGTCATCTGACTGCCTTTGGAGTAACACTACCTGCCATAATTCTGAAAATATTGCTTGATTTTCAGAAATGCTTGTCATCTGAGGTCCCTGATGGAGAAAACAGGAGCTGCAGGCAAACAAATCTATGAGATTTAAACCTGAACAGTTTAAGCCACAGCACTAAAATATTAAAAACTGTTCTCAAAACTGTTATTTTTATCACCAGCTCTAAACGCTCAAGACCTGTGTGCCTTTGGAACATATTTACCAAATATAATTTCACTTTGAAAGTTTAAAAGGGCAAGATGCTCAAAGAGTCACGTAACTGTGGAAGGGCTGGCTTTAATGAAAACAAAACAAAACAAACACCACCACAAAACAAAACAAACAAACAAACAAAAAAAAAACACAAAATAAACCAGCCTGCAACTCCTGATACCATCAGGAGAACCATATGTACTAATGATTTTCAGACCTGCAATAACTCTTCACGGATGTTACAACAACTACCACCTTATTTTGTTTGTGCAATTCTTTACTTAAGTACATCCTTGTGTGGTCTGAGAAACACATAAAGGTATGGAGAACACACAGTCCTGCTTCATTGTCAGAATTATGTCATTTAAGGACCTTCAGTGCCTTTAGCTTGTCCTCTGCTGAAGACTTGGTTGCTTCCCCAATGCAGCAGTTTAATCTTTCTGTCACACCATTCAGCCACGATTGAAACTGGTTGACGTTAGCGCTGTACCGCTCATGCTCGTTGGTTATCTTTTCAAGCAGTTTCACTCTGTTCTGTAACAAGAGACATCAGAAGCAGTGAGGACGGTGCTTATCTGGCTCTTTTTCCTTTAAACTGTAACCCACAACTTATAAACAAGAGCCCCTTTCCATGAGCCCCAGTAGCACTTGGCCTGCAGAGGAATTCATGGTTCATCTCAAAAAGCAGGACACGAGGGTGCATAAAGGCTTGTCCCTGCTGTCCGGCAGGGTCTCTCAGCCCTGCAGGCTTGTCCCCAAGGACACAAACTACAGGTTTCTCTCTGGTAGGAAAACAATAATCCCTGAACTTACAGGGGCCTGCACTTCATGAATTGCTCCCCACTGATCCAGCCTACCACCACTCACAGGGCAGAATCACATTTGCTCAGTCTATCCTTCTTTGTCAGCTGAAGGATATTTTACATGAATCATTAAGAAAACTTGTTCTGTTGTTCCAGTAATTTAATATTCAACCAAGTACTGTTTCCTACAAATCAGATTGATGTTTTCTTGCCCTTTACCAGGTGGCATGAAGTGCAATTGTGTTACACTATGGGGGGAAAAAAGGAAAAGTCCTCTGGGGAATACACGCGGTGCTTGTAGCAGCACCCTTGAAAGGCTGTGCTGTCATTGACAGTAGGCTGAGTTTCATTTGGAATTCAGAGTGGTGTTCCCACTGGGCCTATACCTTTACCCTTGGGACATGTTATGCCCACGGCACAGCACAAAGCTGCCACTCTGCAGGTGGCAGCACAGCTCTCTCTTTTCCACGCCGACTTCTCATCTCTGCTGACTTATGCAAGCACAGGTGTGGGTGACAGACCAAAATTATGACTACAGACTTCAGTGGCCAAGCTGTATCCAGCAAAACACTGCACCTGTTTGCTGTGTCCCCTTGCCTTGATTCTCAAGTCTGCAGAGGTGCATGGAGGTTAAACTTGGACCTGAGTTAGGGACCTGAGGAGTGCAATCGTTACAGTGGTATGTTGGTTCCAAACATCAAACTGAAACATGTGAACCTGAGTTTATTGTTTCCAGGGAATTAGGCTAATTTAGATAGAAGCCCCAAAGGGAATGAACCAGAATATCAAAGCAGAGCTATTATTGAACTCCAAGGCCTGGTGATAACATATAGAGGGTTAAAAGGGAAGTAGAAATGACCCACCCTGGCATAGGCTATTCAGTCAAAACAAAGGAGTGCACGGTCTGAATACAGCTCGCCCATAAGGAAGAGGTGACACATACGTGGACAGACTGTGCTAGCTGTCAAGCAAAAGGCTAACAAAAACTGGCTGAAGTCCCCCCACCAAGATGTAGGCAGGGAAATAATGGGGAAAATGATAGGAAAAGTAACATCACTTCTGTTACATTAGCTGTTTGGGGAGTAGGGCAGTGTTAAACTCCATCTCCATGTGCACGTGGTTAACGTGAGGAGGTATATTCAGCAAGGACTTAGTCCTGGAAAGAATGAGAGCCTGGCAGGAAAAGAATGGGTCCACCATGGGCTGCAAGAGGAAGAAAAGTGTCTGGGCAGGATCCGCTCAGCCCTGGGTACTCACAGAGGGTGGACGGAGGCATAGGAAACACTCTCCCCTAAGGTCCCCTTACAGTCAGCAAAGGCAAACAAGCCTCCTCTGGAAGGCAATTTACAGCATATAAAGGAAGTTCCTGCTCTAAATCCCTCTCCCAGACCGAGTACAGAAAGCTCCTGAAGCCTCTCCTGCTGCTTTCAGTCTCAGTAGCTCTGAGGTAGAAGAGAGCTGGCATTATAAATATCCAGGCTTGAGTTAACAGAGACAACATGGATAAAAATCAGTATGCTCAGACATATTTGATATATTTGACTAACTACCTTTTCTTACCATCTTCAGTCATAATTTATGCTAAATCCACAATCACCTACATCTGCATATTGATATTTTATCAGGCAGGGAAAGCACTTCGGGAATGGCTGCCACATCTAAAAATATCCTTGTTGATGTAAGTAAAAGAAAATGATGATGTTGTAAAATTTGGAAATGATAAGGGCACAGGTTAGCACTACAAGGAGGAAAAAAAAATATGTTTACTCATGCCAGAGAAGCAAAGCAATGTCACAAGAAAACCATTAAACTGTTTAATAATCTCTGTCCAAGAGCTTATATTCAATAGGGCTGGACAACTGCATGGGATCTAAAAATGCTCTTCAACACAAATGTAATCTACAGAAATCAGGATTCCTCCTGTGGCAGGCAGCTCAGGCATTCAGCTGGCATCTGCAATTCACATTTAGCCTGGCCTCTCATCATGTGAGGGGCTGGAGCAATCCCCTTACAACTCCTGCATCTCTTTCATTCATTCCTCTCTCCTGGTGGAAGATGTGGCAGGGCTTCCTTAACTATTGTTCTGCTTTCCAACGTGCCTGTAATCTTGGCATTACCTAATGAACTCCACATTTACTTCAACTGCAAAATCCGAGTCTTCCACCCCCCCCTTCTTTATTTCATACCTCCTGAAAGAGGGATTTTTAGCTGGATTTTCTCACCTCATCTTTCTGTGAAATATGGTATTTGTAACCAATGCCAAAGAAAAGCTTTTTCTGGCTGGAGACATAAAAACATATTTTATCTACTGTGAGACACTTCCTGATCTCATTTACACCAGCATTTTTCCAAGTCAGTCAGAGAAATTACACTATGTAAAACCAGCCTAGAGAGGTCATGTTCAGGCTCTGAGTACTCAAATCACTTGTTTGAAAGAACAGCCTTATTAAAATGTCTAATGACTGTCTCCTGCTTCCAAACCAAACACAAATATCGGTTAGAAGGAACTGAATGAGAACTTTAAATGGCAGTCTAGATGGAGAACACCTGAATTCCAAGAAACCGTATTCATATAACTGGTTGCCTCATAATGAAGAGGCAGACCTTTAAATATAAATAATAAACATTGAGTTGCAAGTCTGTTGGTGGTTTTACAGCCTCTCTGCAGCAGCTGCAGATACAAAATTTCTTAATACTCTCTGTTTTCTAGACAGACTTGCCAGCTGTTTTTTTTGTTTGTTTGTTTTTAATTTTTTTAACAGAAAAAGTATTTATAGAGCAAGCAGAGTAAATGGTGTGAACGCCCCCCCAATGTTGTTCTTCCAGTGTGATCCGAAATGATCCTTTGTTACAATAGCACCCAGGGAGGGATAGCATACATTGCCCCAGCTCTGGGCTGGGTTGTGATGTGGGAACAAATAGAAGGCAACACTATGTCAGGGCCAGATAGAGAAAACGAGATGGAAATTATTTGTATTTGCATCACTTAAATCCAGCCTGTGGGTTTGTTGGAAGCCACTATGAGGCACAAATTAGATTTTAAGAAGCTCTATATCCTATATGAGTTCATATATATTTCAAATATTATTTTGAGTATTTCTATTGATATGAGTTAGTAAGCAACTGAACTCTTCTGTCCACTTGCAAGTCTCTGCCCCTTAGCCATGCCACATGGTCCAATCCTGTGTTTATCCTGGTTTCTTTACCCAGGAACAGGGTCAAAGGAAATCACTGGCACTGAAAGATGAACTACAGCATCTTATACCAGCCTAATAACTGGTTAAACTGGAAGATTAGCATCAAGCACAAATTAGTATCTGCATTTAGTGGAGCTCAGGTACTGGGACTGGCCAGCTGAGTTCAGTGTCGGGCTGCAGCTGGCTCCATCCCAGTGCTTCCCAGTGCTACAGGTGGAGAATGCAGCTCTGGATCTGAAACCAATTCAACATCCACCAATTAGTGCGCAAGCTTGTGGTATTTCCTGGCCCTGTGAATGCACACTTTGTACCTGGCAAAAAGATCAGTGATGCCCCCAAAATGCCCCAAAAGATGAGGAGCAATTCCAACTTTAAATAAACCTAAGCCAGTGCTGACCAGATCACAGCAAGCAGCTTGCAATCACTTTACAACAACATACTATAAAGTACAGCATGAGAGCATCCCAATTAACAGCTTATCTTGGGACATGTGACTGTTACGGCCAGCCCACTGAAAGAAAAGGGATCCTCAGCTCTGCTTCTTTTTGCAGTCCTACCAGGTAAGCCCATCAGTCAAGAAACACAGATAGTAAATGATATTGCATATTGATGAAATCTGAACACCTCCCATTGTTAATCGGTGTACCTGAGCTTCTTCCCTGATTCCTTCATATTCCACCCTCATTTTGTTCTGAACATCCTCATCAACACTGGGGTCTCCTATCCTGTTGAACAAGGAAGCAGCTTCTTCCAGCAGCCTTTCCAGCAAGACTGACTGATTTAAGACATCATTCAGCAGAACCTGAGCGTGGCTCAGCTGCCACTGCTTCTCCTTTAAGCCAAGTTGCAACTCAATGTCAGGCTCCAAGGTCACCCTCATGTTGTGAATCCATGCGTAAAACTCATCCTGGGCTTTCAGGTACTCACTCCAGTGCAGCCAGACCCATTCAATGCGGCTGTTGGGGAGAGCAAGAGAGATAAGTTAAATGAAATCATGGTGGGACCAGTGGAAACTGCCAAGCTCAAAAGGCATTCAAAGAAAATATGCTGAGAGCCTTGTCCTTTAAGATGCTCTGATGCTCAGGTCACAATTTACTTCCCGGGTCCTCCCTATTCTGTGGAGGAGATATGCTGTGCAAGGAAGGTATCTATGCCTGGCAAAAATTCATCATCCAAGTCCATGAGATGGGCTGGCTATGAAGGGAGAGTGAGCTTAGTTTCCACCAACTCTCTTCCTCCTACTGCCCCCCAAACCTCCAAATGCTCGTGGATTAGCAGCAACTGCTACCTGCAATCCAGGCAGAAGATAGGCACAATCACTCTACAAAAGCACTGCATGAAATAACTTACTTCAACCCAAAGAGCAGCCTTGTGCAGAGCACACTCGTCTTACCTGTGACAGTGAGTGATGTATATGGCTGTCTCTTCCCACAAGGCTTTAATGTGTCTCAATTTAGATAATACTTCACGCTTCTTATCCTCACTGATGCTACGAAGAGCAGCATCTGCCTTCACAAGAATCAAGTCCATTTTCAAGCTGCCTTCTGGTTCCAGAGCACATATTTTCTGTGGGAAAAACAAATGAAACTGAAAGTTTGAAAAGAAAGCAAGCATAATTGATGAAATTTAACTTTTGCTTTTTCTAGGAATCATATAGTCCCTGCTGCAAAGCTTTTCCTGAGTGAAAAGTAAGAAATTTTCTTCGAATTTGTTTTTTCTTAACCATCCTAAGGGACTGAATTGAACCGAAAACCATGTAGAAATTGAAAAACGTTTTGTTAGCTAAAAAGAAGCAATCTCCAAATCTCCATTCTAAGCTGTACTATAAGAAATCATGAAGTGCATTCAAAAGGCCTCCTATTGCAAATAAAGGTTGGCTCAGAAAATAAACCAAGAGAAGCTAACTAATGGAATTTCCTGCCTGTTACCAAATTTTGCTTTGACCCTTAATTGCTGAGTTATGAATTGATGAAAAGTGTATTTTGCACAAATCAGAAAGCCAAGAACTGAAAATTAAGCCATCTAATCTGAAGCAAACTTTCTTTACCAGAACACAGAAAATTAGCACAACTTGTGTACAATATTGCAGAATAACCATGTCCAAACTTGGATGCCAGTTTTTTAGCATTATTTTATCCAATCCTCTGATACCATTGGATTGGCTTTTCCTGCTGTTCTTCCACAAACTCCGGGCACACTGCAGGCTCTCCAGTTTGAAAGAAAAGACTTCTGTTTTGAAAACACGGATAGGTTCAAACTTAGCAACTACTTGTGGAAAGATAAGGCTCATGAGGTTTGTTCAAAGGAAAAAAACTAAACCAAGTCAGTTATTGCAAAGGTGAGACCAAATTGCAGGCCTTTGGACTTCCAGTCTCACATTCTGGGAAAAGACTGGTCTTCTGGCATGAACACAGCGCATGTTACTTACAAGCAGGTGTTTGGATCAACTATGCGATTAAAATAATCCAAGAAAGCAGGTCAAAGGGTAGGGTAGGAAAAGAAAATAAAAGCCACATCTCTCACCCAACAGGAAAAATTTAGAGGAAAGCTGTGTTCAAAGCCTGACATTTTTCCAGCACTTGAAGTGAAAGCAAACAACAGCCAGGGAGAAAGCAGTGGCTGTACAGGCATTTTTCAAATCCATTTAAGTGATTGTTATCGTTGGCTGACATTTTCATTAATAAATTAACAGAAAGTAAACCACAGGAAGGAAGCATGAAAAGAAAAAAAAAAAAAAAAAGCAAGCGAGATGCAAAAAAGGAACTGAAAAAGATGACAGGATTTAAAAACAGCCAATAGATGAAGCGGTGAGCACATCGTGAGGAGACAGGCAAGCCAAGCCCACCAGGAAGGCAGGATGAGAGAGCAGGAGGTGGATAACGTACACACAAAGAGAGAATAGACACTTGTTTGTCTTTAGAATGATGCATTTCTGAAATCTGAATTACTCTTCTAACCTGATTTTATGCATGTTGCAAAACTCCTCCAAATCCCACAGAAGTCAACAGGCTTCAGTTCAGCCATATTAAATCACCACAAACCCCTAAACTTTACATCCCTGCCATGACTGCACCCCTTTGCCAAACTACGACTCTCCTTAATCAAGTTCCTGTGCTTCCCGCATATTTCTAGAGACTGCACATATCAGTTTCCCAGACAAAAGGAAAGAATGGAAATTATTTAAGGGCAGAAATAAATCCATAACCCATGAGGAAATACTTCAGATTCTCATGACTGACATGTAAATCTAGCCATCATCCATCACTCCATGAAGAGTCTCTAAATTAGGCCAGAGGCAAAATCCAGCCTTCAGCGAGCCACAGTTAGGGAAAAAGACCAAAGACATTGCTATGCCATTGCGTAAAGGGCCTCGCTCTCCGTGTAAGCCTGCTAGGTTTCCTTAGAGCTGTTAAACTTCAGAAGAGGCTGTCCAAATGTTAGTAGATACAAAAACAAATACTGTTGGATAAATAACGATGGAAAAGATTTGGCTGATTGATTTAAAGAACAGACTAATTAGAACTGAAGGTAATACAAGTATAAAAATAGTTTTAGTGTTAATCACAGAAATACCACCACTCCCTCTAATCATGAATGCTATTGATGGGACAAACAGGAGCATTTCATTTTTTGAGATTATAAGAGCAAGATAACATCTAATGAAACTGAAGCTAATGAATGTGAAATCACAGTAAGAGAGCAGGCACAATCTGCAATGGGATCTCTGTGACGGAGTTATACAAGAGATTAAGTCAGAACAGAAAAAATGAAATTTGCCTTTTCATTAGATGGATTATAAAGGGGAGCTGTAAAGCCTCTTATTACCAGGTCTTATGGAAAAGGACAAGTAGATTACTCTGGAACAGCCATTACTAGGACACCTGCAATCTTTCTCTACCAGTGCCAGAGTCCTGGAGGAGATGGAACACTAATATCATCCAATTCTCTCGTATGATACCCGACTTTTGCAAGTGGCCACTCAGGTCTGAGCATGCTCACAGAAGTGTGCAAACATTTTAACCTGCCAAACCTGCCACTCATCTTCCAAAATAATCTGAAAAGCTTGGAAGCCTGTGATAACAGATTGCTCTCCTCTTTTTCTACAATGGCTGTAAACATTTTGCATATGGAAGATAAGAAGCCAGTCCACACAGGAACAATATTCCATCAGGGATGAGTAGCTGAGAGTTTCTTAACAGAAAACTCCAGAGCTGACAGCAGTAACCACAACTGTTAGCGCCTCAGACCCATTACATCACTCTTCCCTTACCTCTGTCTCTCTTAGTCTGGCTTCCAGGGCAGATCGAGGTCCCTTGGTGTTGTCATTGATCCTCAGTCTCTCTTGGATGGCCTTCATCCAAGCTTCTGCATTCTCCACGCTACTGTCAAATTCATCCTGTAGCTGCTGAGTCATTGCATTCGAAGAAACTGAAAGGATAAGAAGCAGAGAAGTTATAAGTTTTTAGGTTAAAACCTAAACAGGATTGCATTTAAAGGAATCTTAAGAAGCAAGGGGAAAAAGCTAATGATTTTGTGGCTTTCCTTTGTAATAATAATACAAAAATTCACCCATGTAGCAGTATCGTGATTCAGGAGAGCACAAAGATGACATTTGCACTGCAACTTCCCCAAATGAAAATCTACCAGGAAACAAAAAAGAAGGCAGGGAGTTGTGGGAGGCTTCATTACAGTAAACAGATTTAATTCAAAGCTTTCAAATGAGATGAATCTGGTATTTGTGGTATATTCCAGACTGGCTACAGAAATCACAACCACTGTGTCTCTTCCCAGAGCCTAGTGAGTACAAAACTCTCCTGATGCCCTTCCTAGTTCATGTATGGTGTGTCTGACAGACACCAGACTAGCACAGCACTCGGCACATGCTTAGCTTGGATGCATGTAAACCTTTTAAAGCTGGTGAAATCAGCATCAGATGCTTAGATGAAATCAGCATCGGTTAACTTGTTCTGCTGAGACCACAGAGAGGTTATCTGAATGCATGCTCAATGTCTGGGAAAGATCCACACAACGGGAATGAGACAAACCACTAACAAGGCATCACATGGAAATCTCAGCACTCATTAACTTCTTTTGCCACCTCTCCTATTCCATAACAGGCTCTCGTGCGCTGCACTGAGCTTCTCATTTTCCCCTCCCTTGTTCCCCTTCCCAAACAGCAACTGGATGCAATGTTTGCTGGCTCTGTAGATGCATTCTTGTGTCTTCTCTGTTCAGCCTGCCAGCTCTCTGCTGCCCAGATGGCTTACCTAGTGCTGTGCAACAAGGGAGAGCCATCCTCGGCTAGCCCTTAGGCACTGCCATGCTAAACTTGGCTAATAAGGACGAATCATAATGAAGTCCCCGAAAGTCAGCTCTACTGAAGTGAACAGAAAGATAACAATAGACAATAAATGGTTTTGGATCGCATCCTACAGCTACTGCCAGCCAAACATTCAATGTTTCTTGTAAATTAAAATATTCTTCCTCTTTGTTATTCAACACTGAAATATTTTCTCAGTACAAATCATGAGGGGTAATTATTGAATCAAGCTTGCTGCACAGAACTCAATGCCAGAGCAGCCCCTTCAGTTTCC
Source organism: Oxyura jamaicensis (assembly GCF_011077185.1). NCBI lineage: Eukaryota > Metazoa > Chordata > Aves > Anseriformes > Anatidae > Oxyura > Oxyura jamaicensis. The sequence goes on from NC_048897.1 coordinate 40,006,050, forward strand.
ATGAGATGATTCATGTGGAAGAAACTGCTCAGCGTGAGCTGCAGAGTGTGGCTCTTGATGAAGCTGGACCAAGGGAGTGCTGTAACCATTTTAACTCTTGGCAGTTTCATCTTTACACAAGGGAGAGCCATCCAGTGCTTGTCCACTTGCAGAAAGCTTCTCACCATCCTGCAGATGTTCTTGCCTGTGATTTAAAGGATTCACACCATATTAGATGTCTTCCCCTGTAGCTCCCAATGCATTTTGTTCCATGTTAGAGCAGGGGAAATGAGCCATTTGTGAATACAACACTGAGGTCTGGCAACAGAAACAATCTAAATTGTTGTTCCACAGCCTTCAGTGGGCTTTGTGCTCAACAGGTCACAGTACAGAGAGAGAACTGCACCTACAGATCAGGGCAGGTGCCCTACCTGCTGCCCCACCCATGGAGGTTGCTGGGACAGAGGATGGTGCAGACAAGGGGAGCTGCATTGACATGAAGGAAGGAATTCCTCTTGGAAGGGGAGATGGTAGACAAGGCAAAATCCAAAGCTGTAACCCTCACAGCTAGAAGGCAATTAAAAAAAAAAAAGTGTGACCTCACCTTGAAAAGATTAAAGAATAGAACAGGATGTACTGGATTTAGTGAGGGTGGTGTGGTATGGGGCAGCTACTCCCTCTCTCAAATAAACCATATGATAGGATATATAATTAAAGCTAAAATCATCATCTTATGTCACAGGAGTCCTAAAGGATGAAGAAGGTTCATGGAGTAATGTTATTTTCAGAGGCTTGCTTGATAGCTGTGTCTTTCTCCAATGCCTGGTCCAGAGCTGCTGTTTCCCAGCTGTCTAGCTCACAGACAAGAGCGCACGTCTCTGCAGCTGACTGGTCAGCTCACTTGCACATTAACATTTCTCATTTTATCCAGTAGCCATACAGGGAACTGTCCCCCAACACTTCTCATGTTAAATACATACGTTTCTGGGCAAATGGTGTCTGAACGCAGGAGTGTAAGCGGTGCTGATTCCAGGTAGAATAGCTTGTGAAATGAAAACTCCCGGTGTGTTTGCTGGAGAGGCTCTGATGAGGACTGACATTCATTCCTTAGGAGAGGATCTATTCCTGGTAACATCCATATCATATTTAAAATTGGCTTCAGGACTCCAGTCAGGGACTAGCCCATAGAGACCATTTTGTTATTCTAGTCCCACTCCCGACACAAAGCACAGGGCAATTAAATAGGCTTAAGAAATGCTGGAAAACCTACTGTCATCTTACATGAAGAAAACCCTACTCACGCTCTCCCCTCGGGCTGCTGTCCTCTGAAAGCCAGAATTTTCTGGCCAAAGCCCAGAGACACAGACCCCCATACCACACGCAGGCATTCCCTGCACGCAGCCAACAGGAAGCCACGGAGAATGTTATTTCCATATTAAGATCACCAGTGTGCAAAGGAAGAGAAGCACTTCATTACTCCAGCTGCCTGCCTAACATCATTTACTGATTTTTACCAACTAATTCATATAACACGGCACTGTAAAGACAATTAAATTTAGCATGAACTTTCACCCAGTCTGCAGGCGGATTTCACGGTGGTTATGAGATGCAGTACAGGACAGGTTTGGGGACAGCCTGTGGAGACCGTGCCCTCCTGCTTCCTCCACACCAGGCAGTCTGAGCCCAGCTGAATCAATCGGCCACAGTGTCCTGGGGGCTTCTCTCTCAGAAGCCTTCACAGGCATTAAAGGCATGGATGAGTTTCTGCAGGGGAAAAGTATGTTTTCTGACTTACTTGGAAGGAGGAACAGCTGTTAAAGCTACCTGAAATTTGGCAATGCCTGCAATTTTTTAAATTTTAATTATTTATTTTTGTGAGTGGTCCTAAAGGTGGATGATTCCTGGATGTTATGAATCAAAAATATTTATCCCCATTTCTGCTGCATCACTGGGACTAACTGAGCAATACAGGGCTCTGCTCAGTACAAACACTACAAAGCAGACATAGCAGCTCCTGAAGCAGCCCAGTGGTGCAAAGCCAGCACTCGCAGCAGCTGCAGGCCACTGGGGCCACCTGCACCATAGCACAACAGCCCCTGCCCCAGGGCACAGGCACCTGGACCCGCCATGCCAAGGAAAGCCTCCACTTCAGCACGGTTGCAATCCCCTGAACAATTTGTACAGGATTATTTTTATCACAGTCCTTTACAAACGCATGTAGTGGCTCAAAACAGCATTTCATTTTAATGCCACTTGAATCACTGTATTAATTCATACTGTGGAAGGCATATTTATGCTGCAAAAAAAGCATTTAGCTTCTCTATACATATGTTGCTAAATGAGGGTAATAACTAAGCATAAGAAATTCTGGCAGAGATAAGGAGGCACTGAGCGAAACCCACTTTTGTTTCTCCAAATGCAATAACGCAGTCACTTAGTAGAAGTAGGGAAGAAGCACGTTTCCAGGTGCTGAGCATAACCGCATGACGACAGCTCCTGCAGACTTTACATAAAGCATGTTTATGTTTCAGTAACAGGAAAATATAAGGCACAAATCAGCTCCTGAGTCCTTAAGCTCAACCTCTTCCACAACAGTAGGCTTCCTATTTTCTCTAATCTCCCTCCATGTCCCCAAAGCACAGCTTGGCAGTGCCTAGACTGGCACACATGTTTTGGTGCTGCAGAAGGCACCATGCCTCAGCCCAAATATCCCAAAGCAATGGCAAGTCGCCAATCTGCACAGCTCATGAGCTGTGGCCTGCCCATGTTAGGCTCAGCTGATGACAAGAGATATGGAGGCAGCCTTGCATCAGCCGTGATCTGTGAGCTGTCTTGGAGAGGACAAATTAATTAGCCAGCTGCTCGGCGTTTGTAGCTCCTTGAGCCTCAGGTATGTGGAGATGCCTGGGTCTCCACAGCAGACCAGAACCACTGAAAGGCACAGGCCATCCTCCGTGTGATCCACTTGTGGGGCCAAATTCCTCTGAGCACTTCCCTCCTTAAGTGCATCTACTTCAGCAGTCTTTCTAGTGCATCTAATCGCTCTCACTAGGGTACCGTGAGATTGACCTATTTAACATTTGTAATTCACTACCAAGAGCTGTTATTTTGCAAAAGCACTGTCTTTTTGGTGCTATTATCATACTATTTTGCAATGTTTCATAGCATACTTTTTTCTCTCTGCCAAGTCATGCAGCATTTAAAACAAAACAAAACAAAAGCCTTCTTAAACATTTCTTACAACCATTCCATTTTAAATGTTCTTCTAAAACCTACATTTATAGAACACAGGCTCTTAAATGGTTTCAGTATGTCTTGGCTTCCTATATTCAGGTATTACTCGACTAGTTTCCAGAACCCAGTTCTTACAAAAATAAAAGGAATGAACAAAAATGCTGCAGGAAATGCAAATCACTCACCATTTGGGAGACCGTTTCCCAGTTTTTGAAATACTTCAAAATTATTATAACCCTTTCCATTTGGTTCCGGGATTGCACATGAAAAAGATTTGGAAAAAACCCACTTGGAGTGTGTTAAATTTTATACAAACGCATGAGTGGGGAAGCAATTGCAGTTCTGGGAATTGTTTGGATCCTGGGATAATTTAATAACTCTTCGGGTTCTCTGGATATTGTAAAAGGAGCTCTGAGAAGGCACAGAGCTGGGAGCTCTGTCTGGCCTTTCCAGAGCTGAGTTAGTGGTGGTCCACTCTGGGAGGTGCTGTTTGGAAGCAGGACAACGGTAGCAGAGGCTTTGCCAGGGGAGGCACACACACACACAGCAGAATTAACCTGCCTGAGTAGGTGCAGATGCCCTCCAGGTTGTAAATAAAAGGTGGTGTTATTTCCAGCATAATCTTTTAGAGGCTCAAAACATTAATCCTATCACCTTGGCCATCTTCCAACACAGCCTTTTCCTGTGTTATTTGCAGTGAATGTTTATGACAGCCAGCAATTGTTTGCCCTAATTAAAGAGCTAGAGAATAAATATATATTTTTTTTTGAATAAACACAACCATACGCAAGTTACAAGCATCCCCTTCTACCAAGGAATGCAAACATCCTGAGTGCATGCAGCATTCATGCATATCATAATCATTTCTTTTCCCTTACAAAAGGATCCATAGGAATCCTAAGGCTAATGCATGAAATTCAGCTTCAACATGATCACACCAGACAATTTTCTGTCTATTTGATTAGAAAACAAAACAACAGGAAAAAAAAAATGGAGAGGAGGGAAAGGAAACCCTGTTTGTCAGACATGTTCTGAACCAGGCTAACTCTGAAAAAGCCTATTTTTTTTCAACCATTTGTTTAGAAGATTAATTTCAGACTTTGGTGAGAGCCACTGCAAATGGGATGTATTTTTGCTTTACACAGTTCCTCTGGAAAGTATAGATTCCAAGATCTAAGAAGTTATTTCCTTAAAAAATTGATCAAAATTTTAAACTAGTTCTGTTTTTGAATGGAATCATCATGTGCAAGTCAGGCAGACCTAGGTGCTGGGGCTATCCTTGTCCGCTAAGGGCATCTGCAGGAATGACCTGCAATAGATCTGACCACAGCTCTTTTAATTTTGTTATTTCAATCTTCAAGTCATATGGGATGAAATAGATGTCGTAAGAGATGACTCAAATGCAAGTCTTTGCCCCCTCCCTACACTCCATACCCATGCATTTCTGTATTCCCAGGTCAGTCTAGGAGACAGGCTGGTCTTCCATGACTCAACTAGATTAGAAAGATACAGCATTTAGTCCCGATCTAGAGTTCATTCTTACCACCACGGAGAGAGAATATTTATGAGGTATCTGTCCATTTTAGATTTTGATCTCCTAGCTCCACATTACTATGGCATTAAAAAACCATTTGTTCAGTTGGTACTCCATGCCCTTTATGTTACACCTCAGGTTCAAAGGTTTCTTGCCTGTAGGCAATAAGGAAATCCTTAACCAGACAAGAATGAAAATAGTATTTCAGATACTAGGCCAGTGGTCTAAACTCTGCAGAGAGTGGTTTCAAGCTTTTCTAATACGTATGCCTAGAAGTTTATCTACAAAGAAGCAGATCTCTGTTTAGTGACTTCAGACCTAATGGCAACAGGCTTACTTTTCCTGGTCATCTTTCACAGACTCTTTGGTCTGGGAAATCACAGGTTAAACACCTCTGCTCTAAAAATTCAGCAGAGATTCTTCAGATCCAGGATATCTGCTTCTGAAATTGCCAACAGAGTGCATCTGCTGCTCTGCGAGTAATCTCCGTCTTGTGAACCCCAACCCAGCTGTTGGAATAGGCTCAGTTTAAGCTTTGCTCAGCTCCTGAAGAGTTTTACCATCAGCCAAAGAGAAAGCACTACAAGCCAACAGCATTAGTCTCATGGTCTCTGGAGGCTGGAATTTATGGTTTTAATTATTTTCCGTTTGTCTTCTACAGTCCACATGATCCTGAAGTACCAGGTGCCAGTCACAGCACTGATATACTGACTAATAAACCTCTGCAATGTCTGGATCTTGGCTAGAGATTGGTGAACAATTCAGTGAAAAATATACCTGATAAATTGTTATTCTCTCACTGGTCATATATTGTGTACAGACAATGTAGTTTTCTCAAAGGTATGGTTATTTTTTTACCATTTGCCAAATAAATTTTGTAAATTAAGTTTGCTCTGTAGACTATTCCCAAGTAATTCTTCCTTGAGACTCTTTACACCCCAGCTGCACCACTTAGTTTTGGTTCCCCATCACTACCCTATTGAGAAATTGTCTTCTCCAACTGGCTAGCGATGGCTCACGTCACACAGAAACTCCTAAGGGCCATTTCCACCATCCTTAAGTGGGTCCTTAAGCCTGTGTTAAATACAACCAGCGTGCTTTCACAGCACCCTGACGTGGCCAGAAATGCTCCACAGTTAGAAGGATAACACCTCTGTCCCAAAGAGATTACAGACGACATGTTAGAAAGGGATCAGCAATGAAAGCAGGGCATCAGCGTGTACTTCGACTGTAGATTGTGGTTTGACTCAGCCCTTCCCCTGAAGGCAGAGATCCTTGGAGATCCTCCTCTGCCAGGGCAGGCAGCCATCAGTAAGGGCCTGCAACATGCTGGGACTCTGAAATGGGGCTCGCACCATAAGAGAGGATTCATGGGAAGCCAGGGTGAGAGGGGCACTTCCAGGCAAGGATCCATGCCAGAGATGGACGACTTCCTTCTGCAGGAATCCCATGTCCTGAAGAGCTAGGGCTGTCAACCTGTCTCAAAATCTGCACCCTTTTCTGCCTCCTTCCCTCTTTCACATAACCGTTTCCATGTTTGTCTCTAGGGGTTTTGTGCCTAGAGTTTCCCCATCAAACATGTTGTTAAATCTTCTTCAACTATCAGCCAAATACCTCTGCCTCTGAGTGATCGATTGTGTCCAATCTGGGAGCACTAGGCATAAGACCTTTAAACTAATACATCTTTCATGTCAAGTACTTAGTAGCAATATTTGTTAGAAATAAAGTTATTTGCAAACACTAAACAAATATAACTCATACAAATACGTCCCCTTCAGAAGAACAGCTGAAGGGCTAACTCCCCAAAACACAGAATTTTTCAGATCTATTTTTCAAATCATTATCGCCAGGATGATGCTAATGAGACATAAACATGGAAAAAGTGAGATTCACTGGAATAATAATAATAATAAAAAGTAGCTGAAAGTAATTAGGGCAATCCTACTTTTAAATACTGAAGCTGTTGATTAAAATAAATGTGTGATTTCTGTAGGATCAAAGTAAATGACAATGAAAAAAAAAAAACTTCCTATTTTAATTTTACCACAAGAGGAGCTGTTTATATAAAAAAAGAGAAAAATGGTCACTGCAAGAGCTAAACCATTGAAATGCTGTCAAAGAGACACATCAGGGTAAGTAAAGTTAGACTCAGCCCGCCAGCATTTTGGACATAATTTGAAGTAACATTTGCACTAAGCTGATAATGCCAGGCTTTATACTGCAAAAAGGCACTGGTTTGCATTCAGACAAACCCAGGCTCTGGGGCAAACAAGGCCTGCCTATGTTCTAAACAATACACAGTTGGAGCTGCCAGCAACCTTATCCCCAAGCTCGTTACTCAGAAACAAAGTAGACCACTGCAGATCTGTGGCTCTAAATTAATTCGGAGTGGTTGAGAACATTTTGGGAATTGAATAAAACAGGCTGTTTCCCGTGACTCATTTTTGCCTGAACTCTTGCAGTTTCCATGTCTTCGTCACCCTCCCACTGCGCGTGTTCGCCAGGCGCTGTGGGTTACAGATCAAGAACACATCTCTGCTTTCAGCTGCAGGGACCACTCCTAGCAGCTGCTGGAGCTTTTGCTTCTGCGAGGAGACCAGCAACTCAACAGCACACGTGGAAACCAGGATTCACAACTGGGAGGAAGCGTGCCTCCTAGATGAAGCAGCGCTGCTGTTTTAGTAGTCTTGTTAGCCTGACTGAGGACTGAAGTCCTATATTTATAAACCTAAAGGAGATTTCAACCTCCTCCTACTGAGGTTAATTAAAAAACAACCTAAGTGTAAAGTGGCAGCAGTGTTCAGCAGAAAGCTGTGTTGGTCAGCAGTCCACCTCCGGTGAGAAGGACCTGAGCTTATTTAAAGCTGCGATCACAGGTAATTACCTCGCTGAGCGGCCAGGGTAAAGCCGATGCTTATTATTCTCACTCTTACATCATCCAATTTTAATCACCTTTTAGAAGTGTAATATTAAAAGAAATCAAGGCTTTTTTTTTTTTTTTTTTTTTTTTTTTTTTAATCCCCTTGTGAACATCTGAAGATATTAGGCAGCTCAGCTCTATTTAGACTCCACTGGGAGCTCAGGGCCTACATCCTTGTGGCAACTTTGAAAATGATCTCACCCTAAGTATGATGGGACACATCTCTGGGGCTGTCAGCCACCAGAGAGCTAATGCAGATGCACGTTCAGAGCAAGTGGTCACATCAGCAGAGGATTTACACGCACATGCTGGCGCATCTGACACACACACACTTCCTGAGTGACGTGTCAGAGCACTGATGATTCTCAAACACTTAAAATCAGGAAAAGAGTAAAGACATAAATTTTTATAACTCAAGTAATTTATAATTCTTCTACGAGGAGTAATATGCATCATGGCACAAACTTAACTTGGATCTGGAAGAGAGAATCTTTCCTCAGAAATCTCCAAGGCCATTTTTTAAAGATGTTATTTGAATCCCTCCCCACACACACACTATTTCCCCTTTGCATGCATAGTTCATGGTGCAGCAGAGCACTGCTAAAGGTTGATACAGGAAACATGGGGAGCAAGTTACCACCTTCCCTGAGGAAAACGCACACGACTGTGACAGGACCACAGCTAAGCTGCAGCCCAAGAGACTCACAGTAATCCCAAGATTTGCACAAAGGGCTCAATGAGCATAACACAAGTGACCATGCAAGATGGGAATGATACCTCCTACTTAAAACACAACATTGAATTTCTTTAATCCCTTTTTAATTTATTGCATACACCCAGGTCATGTTTTGACATGTCAAGTACTGTGGTCTTTAGTTCCCAAACTTCATGGGGAAGGGATCTCAGCAGTCCCAATGTTGGTGAATGTTTTGAGGCTGTAAACCGTGATATCGTGTCCTGCACATCAGCAATGGTCCCTGCAGACACTCTCTATTAGCTTCACTGGCTGCCCCTTATCTCCAGCCCCTGACCTCGTGGTGAGCACCACAGCAGGGATATTTTCACTGTTTTTTTTCCTGCCCTACATGAAGGAATTCACCATCCTGGCCTTCGAATAATATATTCAGCCCCTCACGAAGCCGTTTGTCTGGCTGTATTTCATCACATAGTGCTCTTGTCCTCTCAGCCACCGCCCTGGGGCACTTCCACCCAGCAAAAGATGAAGCCTGGGCTTTCCCTGGCGACAAGCGTGCGAACGGGCTGGTCTGCGTGAGTCATGGGCAACCATGCGGGTGCTGCCGGAGCGCTCCATCATCGCCCTTCCCTAGCAGAGCACTTGCTTCTATCTCCTTTTCATTACAATCCACATCCATGAAATGTCAAGGCACTTAATAATTTGATGCTTCTATCTCTCTGGCAAATTTAATGGAAAGAAGTTCAAGTTACTAGGAATCAAAAGAGAAACATAGGCAGCATGGGCTCATCAAGCAAACTTCCTTATGAAATAAAAGTAACAAATCCCGCAAAAACCTTACCAAAATCCTGGGAATTCTGGAAAAATGACTGGTAAAATCTGTGGAGATTTCTCTGGTGTTCCCCTGCAGGTGTGCAGCACCTCAAGCTCAGCCTGTCCGCCGCTGGGCGTTTGGCGAGCAGTTCAGCATGGCTGGCAACACCAGCAGGGCTGGTGCAAAGAGAAACCAGCGGCTTCCTCCTCACTCGTCTCAGAGGCAGCGCAGGATTTCCTCTCTGCCTCCTGCTGCATGGTAGGAGAGAAAGAGGGCATGAAAGTATAGAGATAAAACAGTCCAGAAAAAAAATAAAAATAAGGGGAGAAAACAAAAGAAAACCATCACGGTATGCTGCCACTGTTTCAAAGTTAAGATTTAAATAGCAATAATCCCCAGAAACTATCAAGAGTTCAGGTCATCAACTAATAAGCTGGTTAATTCTGGAAGATTAATGCTTGAAATTATTATGCCTGACAAATGTTTGCTGAACAGGAATGAGTCCAGAATACTTGGCATGAAAACAAAAAAACAAAGCAGCAAGAAGCAAAAGTGCAGACAGGTACGGGTCAGCACCAAGATTTTTTTTAGAAATCATTAGCTCAACCTCTGACATAATTATAACTTTATCTTCCACTTCTTTTTTACTCTTAGTTCCCCAGTCCCTTCAGACTGACACACTAATCTGAATTCTGCTCTCAGTTACAACTGTGCAATACACAGCAGAACAAAGATGATGTTTTCAGGCAATCCCGCTGCAGGCACGATTTGGCTGAACGGAGTACGTTTTGTATGCATTAACCATCTCTCATGCTGGAGCACATGATGAATTCTCCATTCCCAATTCCTCCAAACTGTTGGAAAATATTAAGCAGCATTTTCCCTCGATTATGATTCATCGGGGTATTCCTGCTGTTAGACACCATATGAATTGAAACCCATTGCTGTTTAACCATCCTAATAGTGTCAATCTAGTTAATATATGCCAAGGCCAAACTAGATCTCACTTAAACTCAAGCTAGTGTAAATCCAAAACGAGTGCACGTGGCCAACAAATCTCTCTAGTAGTACAGCTGCTGTGCATCCAAATTTGTACTACACCGATTGGCATTCCTTCGAGTACAAGAAACATAAAGACGAAGGGTGGAGAAATTGTTGAAAAATGAAATGCAAGAAAAAAAGTTGGTCCAAATTCTACTTCCAAATTACAGGTTAGGTACAATTATGACCCTTGCCATCCATTTCAGTGGGCAGAATCAGTCACTACACACAAACAGGGAAGAACACGGGGAAAAGCTTAAGACAGCAAAGAAGTTGGAAGGAAAATCTAAGTAGAAGAATGACAGTGGGATAGAAACTGTCCATCAGTCTCAGCCTGTGGAGTTGCTAATACAGAGGATTACCTGAAGACCAGTGGTCAAAGCTAGGCCACATCCATCTGCAAGGGTGACCCCAACGTCGCCAACTGAGCCCAGAATTTTGCCACCAATGATAAAACATTACAAGGGACACAAGTGGAGGAACGTCTTAGAAATTAGTGATGATGCCAGTGTACTTCAGAGAGGGAAATGATATACCAGCGATTTTCCAACTGGCTTGTTAGCCTTTTACTGACTTGAATAATCCTCAAAAATGATAAGAGTGTCTAAAGCCATGTCAGCCTGCAGACTAAATGGTACAATTACTGGATGAATGTGAATTGGAGAGCAGGTTCACATATCTGAAAGTCAAATCAGTTTCATTTCAGAGTGTGTTGCTGTTTGAAAGGCAGAATTTAAAATGCCTACAAATCAACCTCTATGCAACCTTCTTCCCTATTCTCTCTCTCCTGTAGTAAATCCCATAGTCAGTGTGCATCTGCTATAGTTATAAACAAACAAACAACAACAACAAAAAACACAAAACAACAACAACAAAAACATTACTACCTTTGAGGAAACAAAGCATATATATGGCTAATGTCAGCTGCACACAGTAGCTTCTAAAACACAGTAAGAAGCCTTCTCTTCAGATGACTAACCTAGAAAGCAAAGGAGCTCAGCAGCTACCCCAGTGACTACAAATAGCCACAACCCGGAGGTAGCAATGAATGGATTAAACTAACAGAGATGCAGCACTCCCTGTAAAACTTTCAGTAAGTTAGATCAAAACATAACATATCTTGAAAGGAAACTGCAGCTTCAGAAAAACACACCAACTGTTCCTACAGCAGCTAACTTACCATTCCCTTTCTTCCTATCTGAAGGATACTATTTTCAGTTTCCTGAGGGGTGGAAGAGTTTTTCCCACCCTTCAGACCCACTACAGTTTTTGTTGTTTAGGAGAAAACATTTGAATGGCAACTTCTATAGGCAGATATCTGTGCTAGGTCATGCATTCAACCATATTATTAAAAAATAAATAAAATAAAAAAGTGGGGTGATTTTAGATTACCTGGCAATCTGTACACACTGCAAGAATATTTTTGCAAATGCAGTGCAACTCATAGAGTCAAAGGCCTGCACTGTCCCACTGATGTGGGACTAAGTGACAGTCCTTACCTGATGCTCATTGCAGATTAAGCTTCAGCATCTTTGAACAGTCTGTGATGTGCCAAGACCACCAACTGTTGGGTTACCAGGATTAGAAACTACCAAGTGTTATCAGAGACCTGACAGAGAGCTATGAAACCCCTGAGGAAGGAAAAGAAGCAGTGTGAAAAATTTTCTTCCAAAAAGGCCAACATGACTGTGGCATATGTTCCTACTATTGTCAGGGGCTGAGGTCCTAGCTGCAGGGGACACAGGTAGAGCAGCAACAGGATTCATGACTTGCAGAGCTTACCACTGAGGCGAAAGAGGCAGAACAAGGGTACAGACAGAGGAAGGCACTGGAGCAACAAGGCAGTATTAGCTGGTGTGAAGAGTCACAGGCAAAGCAGCCGCAGCCTAAACAACGTCAAATTTCCATAGACATGAGTTTTAAGGAGGAATCTGAAGGATGGTCATGACAAGGATTTAGGAATGATTAAACATGAGGACAAGAATGTGAGAAAAATCATGGAAGTGCTCCAGTGAAAATCAGCCAGCCATCAGTTGGTTAGTTAGGCTGGCCAGAAGTGGAAGCTGGTGTCTCAGTAACAAATGAAACATAGCATGGGGACGTATGGGAATGAAAATTTCTATCACATGGAAAAGGCCTCTTTTCTACTGTATTTTAATTCTGAATTACAGTAACGTTGGGGTAAAAGGGCTCTTCATGCAGTTGATAGTCCCCAAGGAATCAGTTTTGGAGATGCTGTGAAAGGACTTTTCAGAAAAGGAACACCTACACCAAAAATTCCAGTTGTCCTAAGTATGGGGCTTGGAGGTCCTGGTGGGGTGGCACAGCCAGGTGTCAGGTTGTTGGTCTCTTTCTGGTACAATTTCCCACTGTGTATATAATGAACCATTAAGCAGAAGCTAATCATTACGCAGAGCCTAATAATTCAGGTGTCCCACCTCCGAGCTGAGCAGCTGAAAGATGAAACTAAGGCAGGCATTACACTTTGCACATTACTGTTTTTCAATGAGAAAATAAGTATTTTGACTTTATTTCATGGCATAAAAGCCAAAGAAACAAAATACAACACAACACTCCCCCCCCCCAATACACACACCAAACCAAACCGTGAAAAATGTCAGATCTGACCTGAGCCAGATGTGGGTTAGCTGTTGGTATAGTTGCTTAACTAAAAAACTCATCCACTTGCAAATCCCCAAATTAAGGTGTAACCTAAAAGAGCTTCACATATACCATGGTGATGGACAACACAGGAAGGGGACACTGCAGAAAACAATTACATCTGGAGCACTGAAGCTGGTTATTAGCATTCAGATAAATTCCAGAGCACTGACTAACTACAGCTATTCAGCTCTGGCAAGATTAAAAAAAAAAAAAAAAAGGATGTGACTTTTAAAGTATTGGGATTAAGAAGGTTTATGTAATTACTTACAAAAATGTTTTTAAACACCTTCAGCTCTTTCATCAGGTATCAAATGCTTGCTCTGCAGCCCCAAACAACACTAACAGCTCGCCTCTATAATTAAGTTTTCTCACAACACCCAATGGCTGGAAAAGCAAGCAGCAAAGGTATGAAATAAAGTGATGCTGAAAGCAAGAGCATCTTTAGGGCTGCTGGTAGCCCTGTCCCAGGCAGCCCCAGGTAAGTGCCATCAGGGTTAAGGGTTTACAAGCATAACAAGGCATGCCTCTAAGGGAATATCTGAAAAAGAGGGATTTTGCAAGTTAGGAGAATTTGCAAAATTTGCAAATGCTGCAGAAAGCCAGGGAGGGCACAGCTATGACCACACTGCATGACCTCGTGTGCAGACAGCCTGCCAGGCAATGCCAGCGACACGCTCTTGCTCATTACTTTGTAGGGCCATAGTACCACAGAATATCCTGAGCTGGAAGGGACCCACAAGGAGCAGAGTCCAACTGCTGGATCCACAAAGGACTTCCCAAAAATCAGACCAGGTGTCTGAGAGCACTGTCCAAATGCTTCTTGAACTCCAGCAGGCTCGGTGCTGTGACCACTGCCCTGGGCAGCCTGTCCCAGTGCCTGACCACTCTCTGGGTGCAGAACCTTTTCCTAGCACCCAGCCTGACCCTCCCCTGTCCCAGCTCCATGCCATTCCCTCGGGTCCTGTCACTGGTCACCAGAGTCTACTTCCCCATCTTTTTCTTTCTTCTTTCTTCTTTGTCTCTCTAATCATTAATTTATTGATTCTACAACTATACACAAGCTTCTCCTCAGGCCTGGAGTAATCATTTTGGGGGTCTCCCTACCAGGACCATTTTTCTGACAAGGACCTGCAGTATAGTACCAGGAGCTCAGTCCCAGTGGCATTGCATTCTCACTGAAGTGAGAAGCAGTCATGCCTGGAGCAAGATTTGAAAAGCCAGAAAATCTGGGCAAAGAAGTTATTTCTACACTGAAAGGGTCTTAAAAAATAATGCAGTAACTTAGGACCAAGGACACAAGGAGAGGGAGAAAGGTTCTATAATAATTTGAAGCTTGTATATGTAAGAAACAAATTAACAGAGAGGTTTGAACTTATTTTCCTTTCTATTAGGTCGAAGGTGTTTTCTGTAACCTGGTGTCTCATGCCAATAGTACGCACCCACTGCTATAACAACTAACGCAGTCGGCAGGTCTATAATCTGGGAACATGGGAAAATTCAAAGCTCTGGTGAAGCCAATGGCAACATTGCCACAGAGCCAAGATTTCTCCTGTGGACTTAAAAGACAACCTAGCAAGATTTTTTTTCTCTGGGTGCTCTCTTTATCTGGAGATCTAAATTAACACGTGCGTTTCTCTGGCAGTTACTGAGCTAGCATTATTAGCTATGTACGTTACCAAGCGCCCGTGCTTAGCCTGCTCACATCCACCACTGTGCCTATAGAGCGTTCTTGCTGACTTAAACACAGAAAATCACCTATATTTGTCATACACTATCATCTGCCATTCATATAACCGCTACCACATTCCCACAGGGCCTCGAGAGCACTTAAGCAGAGAGACATGCATCAAGAGAAATCAGTCATCTAAGTTACAGGAAATGTACAGCTTGGGGAGAACCAACGGCTTCAAAGATTGGTTTCTTTTATTTACTCACAGAATTTCCTCACAGGGTGCTGCCTTTCCATCTGACAGACTTGGAAACACAGTGGGTACATCAATGTCTGTTCACTTTCCATCTTCAGCTTCCCTGAGCTTCTTCAGGCTGTACTGACAGGGGGGTACAAAGTCTGGATAACGACCAGATATTACGTCTGTTAAACTATCCCTCTATCAGAGACATGCTTTTCTGCTAGGGTTGCCTCATTATAATGGAAAATAAATGACAAGCACGTAATGCTTTAACGATGTGTCATAGCTATGTAAGGTGGAGAGAACAGTCAAAAGTAACCCTTACACTTTTTTATAGTTTAACTTTTTATTGCTGTTGTATTCATACAACGGAGTGAGTAGGTGAGTCACAGAATCCCAGAATGGTTTGGGTTGGAAGGGACCTTAAAGACTACCCAGTTCCAACCCCCTACCATGGGCAGGGACACCACTGCTCCCACTTCAAACCTGGCTATACATGCTCACCCAACACCACAGAGCAAACCTGCGGCATCTCTGTCAGTCTAATGCATTAAGAGGAGAAGGATGACCGTGTGCTCAGCAGAAGTCAACTCATAGGTTTGGGAGTCACGAATTACAGCCTTGAGGTCTACACTTCTCAGCAGAACCACACAGACCCTTTCAGGTTCTCCAGTTCATGAGAACTCAAGTTGTTCTGGGCCCCTTACTACATGAAGGACGTGGAGGTGCTCGAGAGAGTCCAGAGAAGGGCTACGAAGCTGGTGAGGGGCCTGGAGAACAAGTCTTACGAGGAGCGGCTGAGGGAGCTGGGCTGGTTCAGCCTGGAGAAAAGGAGGCTTAGGGGCGACCTTATCGCACTCTACAGGTACCTGAAGGGAGGCTGTAGTGAGGTGGGGGTTGGTCTGTTCTCCCACGTGCCTGGTGACAGGACGAGGGGGAATGGGCTTAAAGTTGCGCCAGGGGAGGTTTAGGTTGGATCTTAGGAAGAATTTCTTTACTGAACGAGTTGTTAGTCACTGGAATAGGCTGCCCAGGGAAGTGGTTGAGTCACCACCCCTGGAGGTCTTTAAGAGACGTTTAGATGTAGAGCTTAGGGATGTGGTTTAGTGGAGGACTTGTTGGTGTTAGGTCAGAGGTTGGATTGGATGATCTTGGATGTCTCTTCCAACCTAGATGATTCTGTGATTCTGTATACTCCAGCCTGGATCAAAACAATACTTACAGGTACAGTTCTCAAAAATCAAGTATTTTCAAGTTTTGAAGAGCATCTCTCACTCCACTAAAGACAACTTCCCGAATATTCTTTTAGTCCCACAAGACAGGACAGTGAAGGAGATTACAAGCTGCTATTACTTTCCAGTAGTGGGAGGAACTTGTCTAGGAGAGGAAGCCAGCAAATTGGGCTACTGGTCAGACTTGTCACAGCTCCTGATGAATTTTGGCATTGCTGGGCAAGCAACACAGTATTGTATGTTCCAGTTTGCTAAGCTGACCCCCCAGATACGACAATACTCACCTGCCTCAGAGGAGCCCAAGGTGGGTCCGATTGCTCTTCTACTAAAGCCAATGGTCCCTTATAATAATAATTATTAACTAATATAATAGGGGTAGCAGTGTGAGGTCCTACATACAGTGTGTCTGGGATTCACTGGTGACAAGCACTATATTTGTATAACAGAGACACTAGTGCTAAGTATAACAACTCTCCCAGCACACACTACCCCACATGGGCCTCTCATTCATCTTGTTCTCTCAAGTATTGCTGTCATCATTCTGAAAAGGCTTCCTGCATTCATGACAACAGTAAAAATAGTTATTTCATCTTTCTAATACCACTAAAGAAGCACCAATCAAGAATAAAACAAGCAAGCCCCACTCGGTGTCTGATTTCCACACAAATTACAGCCTCATGGTTTTCCTTGTTTCTTGCGATCTCCTTCAGTTTCTCCCAGTGCATTATTTCATGCATCTGTTCAGTGAAATCCCAAGGCTAAGATGGCAAACTTAATCCTCTGCCTTTTAAAGCCAAAGCATGAATCCCCCTGAAATCCCTTGCTATGAAGGACTTCATATCAAGACCATGTCTTCAGTTCAAGTGTAACATAGAAAAGATCCTTGCACCAACAGACATGAAAAGTCAGCCCTGCCAAAAGAAACTAGCAAGTCCACACCACGTTTAAAATCACCGTGTTTTTCCCTTGTAATACAATTAAGCCATGTTCAGACAGATAGAGACATCAAAGATTGCTTATTAACCTGGCATATGGGGTCAATGAGAACGTCCTTCCCTAATTTACTAACTTTATCTTGACATTGAGGTGGGGCAGCACAAGTTAAACGCCCCAAAGCTCACAGCTCCATGAGTCATTTCAGTTGCAGGTCAGTGTGTTGCTGAGTCATCAATTCTCATTGACACCCATCACTTACAAGATCCACGTGCATACAAATAGTAGTAAGGATAGAAAGAAAAACTTGTTTCCAATAGAAATTATGTTGAAGGATGAAGGACAGTTATCTTTTTGGAAGATGCAGGTGCCAGGCCTAGAGCATCTCCCCAGGGAGGGGCATCGTTCTTCAAAGTCACATATGTGGAAGTGCAACTGCATCCTGAGACTGAGCACACACAAATGTCCACAGAGGTTTTCTAGGATGATTTAGGAGCCACAGAGAACTGGAGGGAAGAAAAATGGCTTACACAAAAGGAAAGGGAAGGTGCTCTTTTCCATGAGGTCAGTGCATGAAGGCCAGACAGAGGACATATGCATTGTGAACTCACAAACATGGCAAAAGTCTTGACCAGGATGAGAGGGAAAGAAGGAGCAGTGAAATACGAGACTGAGGGAAAGAATTGAAACTAACACAAGAGAGGGCAAACACCACAGCACTACACCCCAAAAGGCAGCAAATTCTGCCTTCCTTGGGAGCTTGAGAAGTGTCAAGATCCGATACTTCATGAGGAACATGAAAACAGTGCAGTGTGTAAGGGAAAACTTTTTTTTTTTTTTTTTTTTTTTTCTTTATAGCGAGCCCATCAGTTTGCGAGGTTCCACTTCCCGACGGACAGTTTGCAGGGAACAATGCTCCCGTGACTCACTGCAAGTTTGCTTCTCCTTGAAATAAAAGCTGCCAGGGGACTGCAGTGGGTTATATTTCCACATTTCCTCGCTTGCTCACACACTTGGCAACCACAGAGACCATGCCAAGCCAGCGGACGTTTCAACGGCTCATGGATTTGAGACACTTTTAGAAAAAGAAAGAAAAAAAACTGAAAGGCGACCAATGGGCTTTTAAAGCGTTGCTGCGTTTTTTAAAATTCCTTCCCCAGATCCCAGCCACTGTGTACAAAGGTTTTCAGATGGCACGGAGCGTGCCAAAGGCGAACAACTAACATCTGAAAGTAGCAGCAAGGGGCTGGTAAGCTTATAGCAGTGATACTGTTTTTCATTAATGATATAAGATAGCCAAGCCTAGATTTAAGGGGAAGGAGAAGGGAGGCATTCATTGTTTCGACAAAGTTGTAAAAGGGAGCACAGCCCTGCAACCCTCGTTTGTGCATTTAATCCTCGTGTATCCATGAGCGGATCCTCTCTGTGAACGTGACACCAGTAAAGCTCTTCCCAGGAATTAAGTTTTCCCGGACTAAGACCTGAGTTCACGTGAGTTGAACCAATAAACGTTTGGAAACAAAATCGGTGGCGGGAACTAGCCCGTGAGAAATCGAAGCCTTACTGCCTGTTGGGGCAGGGGGGTCATACCACATACTCCATGCTGTCGTACTACATACAGTCATACAGCTCCGCACTGTCACACTACATCCTACACGCTGTCATGCCACAGCGGTGCGGGGTGTAAAAGCGAGGGCAGCGGCTCTCTCAGACAACCCGGGATCCCACCTGATCGCCTAGGGGAAAGGGAAGGGGCCCGAGGGCAGACCTGGGGTACCTTTAGCAGCTGCGCAGAGCACAGACGGGCGCTCACAAACCGCGCCAGCGTCCTGGCCGCGGCGACCGCACGCTGCCGAAATGTGACAGCGACCAGCCCGGGGAAGGAGAGCCTGACAACTGCGGGGGAAAGTTGCGAGCCGCCGCCGGGCTGGCGCTCCCTTTAGGGACGCGGCTTCGGGGCCGCTGTTGAAAGGCGCTCGGTGGGAGCTGTTACCGGGGAGCTGTTACCGGGGAGCTGTTACCGGGGAGCTGTTACCGGGGAGCTGTTACCGGGGAGCTCTGTGCCGCCGGAGAGCCGTGCCCGTTACGGCCGCCCGGGGAGCCCCACGGCGCCCCGTCCCCCCGCCTGCCCCGGGCTCCCCGCTCCCCCCGGGCTCCATGCAGCGCCGCAGGCCCGCTCCTCGCTCCCCACTCACCGCCGAGGCGCCCTCCGCCGCCGCCGCGCGTTCCCCGCGGGCAGCCCCCGAGCAGGGCCGGCGGGGCTGCTCCTCTCGGCTCGTCCTGCGCCCGCCTCGCCCTCGGCCGGGCCGCCCGGCCCCGGCGGCCAGCGCGGAGAGAGCCCGCCCCCGGTACCACCGCCGCCTCGGCCCGGCCCTCCCCGCCGCGGCCCGGCGTTATGTAAGGCGGGCTGCGGGGAGCCCTGGCGGCGGGGGCGGGGGCAGGCCCCGGCCCCGGGGGCAGCCCGGCGGCGCTGACAGGGCCCCCGCGGCGGTGTGGGGGCCGGGGGAGCGGCGGCAGCCCGACTTGGGGGCCCTGAGGGGCCGCGACCCCGCGCCCACCCGGCAAAGTTTGACAAGTCGGCTAAAAGGAGATCGGACCCCTTCCCTCCCCTTCTCCTCACCTGTCGTTTTTAAGCCTACAGGCTTCGCGCTGCTCAGCTAGTAATAGCTAAAAGGAAATGCACTAGCAAATAAAAAGGTGAATTTCTCACAAAATCGTATTTTGGAGCTATGAGAATCACCAAGCACCCCAAGACTTGTCACTTGCATTTAGGTGCAGGGCAACCCGCTGGCAGGCTCCCTGGGAAGGCCCCCTGAGAAGACCCTTTTCTACCAAAGACCGCGGCACGGCCAGCACTTTGCCAGCTGCTGCTAACTGAAATAACCCCAGGTCACCGCAGGCAGGGCAAACAGGGATTCACCTGCGTGCACAGACAGCTACAGCAGGCGCCTGAAAGCAAAGCAAAGCCCAGGGAGCAGAAACGTGTGCGAATCAGGCGATTCTGCCTTCTGTAACCAATCCAAGGCAAAAGTCTACCGTATATGCCCAAGTTAGTCTGGAAAAATCAGTTAGAACAGAAAGAAAGCAGCGGTGGTGGGCTGCCAGCCACGGAGCAGGCTCTGTAGCTAACCGAAGGCAGAACGAACATCTTGTACTCGATCTACAGCAGCAAAGTAATCATCGCATCAAAGCATGCACCGAGCCAGGGGAGGGAGGAAGAAAGAATGAACAGCTTCTTCATATTTGAACAATAATATAATGTAAACAAACTGAGCGTGTGAAGCTTTTCTCTGTTCCACAAGGCACAAAAATGTACTCCTTGACAGAGGCTATCTGAGTGCCCTCTGCTGCCGAGACCTCGCATAGTTATCTGCATAACGAGCAGAAAAACAGGCCACCAGCGACAGACGTCTCTGAGCCACACACAGCGTTACCGCAGCCAGGAGCCTCAAGACACACGGTTCAGAAGTGAGAAGCAGGTGAGCTCCGGGACTCAGCACAAAGCAAGTGCTGAGAGCCCTGCTGTGCTGCCAGCCCTCCTGATGCCACATGGGTTCAAGCAGGCTGGCTCACACCAGTAATGTTCCCTGCCAGGGTGGCCTTCTGGGGCTGGCTTCTACCCACAGCTGGGTGTCTGGGATGATCAGCCAGCCATGTGCCAACACAGCCTTACTTGGAATAACTCTGTATTTAAGTTGCTCCCAAGCCATCAGGAACCCCTGTCCTTCAGTGGAAAGGTTAATGGAAATTTTGTCAAAATTTTATGGTGAGGCATTTATTTATTTATTTTTATTTTTTTTTTGTAGCCGGTTCTGACCTTGAAGCAGTGAATGCCTGGGGCGGGCCCTGTAGTGCCACAATCTCGGGTTATTATGATCTCTTGAATTGTCACTGAGGGGGAACTGAATGCTGTAGTCGCCCTATGTTTGCAGACAAGCTCATCACCCGATGTGGAAAATCTCATTTATTCACTAACATGGTTTTGACTTACTGTTTACTTGAAATTTGTATCACTGGTGTGTAAAATTGCATCTGTGCAACCACTTGCCTCACAGTACATTCAGAGTTGATTATCTCTTAATAAACTTTAGAATAGTGAGAGGGATTCCACACAGTCCAGAAGAAGATAATACAGAATAGAAAATCTTATCTGTGAATTTGCCTTGAGAAAACTGGCTCAGTCACTGAAGTACATGAGCAATCCTTACTGGCAGCTATTCATTTGTAACAAAAAACCACCCCCTAAGAAGTGACTTTGTGCACCTAGATCTTTTGAGTCCAAACTAAAAACAGTCCCTTGTGTTCAGAAAGCTTGCTGGTGGTGGACAATGCATCATTGTACTTAAAAACACTGCTTGCATTAAGTTCCTCTTTTGCATTTCCCCATGCGGAGGCTTTCATGGCTCTGATTTTACTACCTTAAACAGCTTTGTACATGCTGAGTTAGAAAGACCAATATACACAGGCAAACAGCAGGCATTAGGTAAATGAGCATTCAGTGCATTACCCAAACAATGTAAAGCTGCCCACATACCACACCTAAACAACAAAGGAGAGGTTAGAATGACTGAAATTAGAATGGAAGGGTGGGGAACCTTCTGAAAAGGAAAGAGCAGCAGATCTTTTTCCTTGGAAGAAAGGAATATGTATTTAGAAGCCATTTGTTCAGCGTCTCAACCAAACCACAAATGGTTGTCAGTGAATATGCAGCATTTTCAGACATTTCCTGTGATGTGCAAAATGCCCATGAGACTGGGTGGGAAGCACCAAATACTGCTACTGACATGCAAAAGCAACAATGGTGCTGGCATGGTTTACTCTGCAGGAAGAACTGCATGATATCTTTAGGACAGCAGAGAAGCAATTATAATGCTGCAGGGTAACTGCTCTCTCAGTAGCGTAACACACCCATTTATCCCTACTCATAACTGACGACAAACAAGTACTACAAGATATTAAGATGTTTCCCATTATGCTTGCTTGGGTACAGCAACATAAACTTGTTATTCAAATAATGAGTCATTTGGCAGTCCTGTGGTGGGAGGAACAGCATTTGTTGGGAGAATAACATTCCTGTGCAGCATACCACTGACACGTGTGGTTGGCATGAAAGGTTTTAACCCTGGTACTTCTCAGTTATTTTGTTTCTTAGTAGTTACTAGAAGTTGCACGTTGCTTGACAGAAAGTTTTAACAGGTGGTAGTTGCTACAGAAGATCTTTCCTCCCTGGGTGAGGAATGAAGAGAAGTAATAAACTCCAAATGCTGACATCAAAGCAATGCATCTTCAGGAGCACCAGTGGAAGGATCCCATCAGTTAAACAGGCTAACTTCTCACTCTGAATTCATGCAGAAATCATCCAGACTCAGCATTTCATTCTCCCAGCTGAATATTACAAAGTTTACCTTTTGTCTGACCATGCTCCACATCCTGGGCACAGACACCTCTGCATAGAAGTGGGACCTTGTGATAGAGGATCAGTTCCCTCCACAACACCTGCAGTGCTCAGTGCCAGAGGATGAAACTACAACTAAATATGTTTGCAAAGCACACTCACCTGGAATCAGCAGGTCACCTGAAGAGCTATACACCATAAGTTTTTCTTCAAACAGTTCCCTTAACAAAGGAGAAGCACCACTGCGCAGAACATCAGCTGTCCCTGAGGCAGAACCCCAAGCCACAGTCTCCTTGTCCCAGGGGACATCTTCAGCAGCAGGCTGTGCATGCCAGCACTGTTGGCTGTCTGTGCCCCTCACTCCCTGCAGTGATCTTTTTTCTAAAAGTTGTCTGTAACATTTAACCATTGGCAAGGTTAGCAGATAGGCAAGAAATACAGTTTCTAAATTTTGTGCTGGGGACAAAATGTAGATGAGATTGAATATACTTTCTTTGAGACATCTTTGCAGCTTTCAGCCACCTTCTTTGCAATGCATTTTGAGATACACCATTCTGTGGTTGTTTTTTCTTTCCCCCAAGTGTCTTTACAGAGCTTGGTGACCTATTTAAGTTAGGAAGAAAAGTAAACATGGAAACAGGAGACTGCAAATGGGAGAAATGTATAAAAATATATTTTGAGAAAGGAGTGGGGAAGTAGGGGGTGGAGGGAAGAGTGGCTTCTCCATTTGTAAACAGAAATAGAGAAGCTTGCCTAGAACACGTGCCTTGCCTTTCCAGGTGAGGTTAGACAGTAGGATGAAGGAGGAACTGGGAAGCACCCACAGCTTACTGTGTGCGAGCCAGCTGCAGGGCTGCTCAGGCTTGTGCGCTTTGGAGCACTGCACTCAGGGAGCACACGCTATTTGGGAGTTCTGTGCAGTTCTCTAAAAGATGAGAAAGGATCTGGAAATCAAACAAATGAGTGTTGTTATATTTAAACCAAAAAGCATTTCTTACCTGTAAAATTTCATGATCTTCATCTAAGAAACTTTGATTAATTGATCTAATTTAAATGAGCACAGGCTTGACATCCACGATAAACTGGTGTAGGAGTAGAGTTAGACAAGTCCAAATGTCTTCCCACAGCTTGAAATCAAAAATATTCTCTATTTAGCATGTGCTTCATACTTATTTAGATAGAAAAACAATACACAGATTGCAGCACCAAAATGGAAGTTAATGTTTAGGAACATGCAGTGTTGACTTCTTGCAGTTAACTCACAGCAATGACACTGACACCAGTAGGAGACAAGCCAGTGGGAAGAGTCAAGACCAGTTGGGGATGCAACAGGACTGATCTGAAGCCAAATCTCCTGCATCCAACTCAAGTGTGATGGATTATTTCCTTGCTCCTCTTCCTGCTTTGTGTTTTTAAGTTAAATGGGATGTCAGAAGCTGGCTTAAAAAAAAAAAAATTCTCCAAATTCCTCAGTATAAACAGCAAAGACAGTGGAAATATAACATTCCACAAATCTATTATTAAAATTAATCAAAACTAACTACATTTGGCTCTCCTTGCTTCCACTCAGACTACAAATGCAGTTTTGCTATTTTGATTTCCCTGAGACTCAGTGGTCTGGAGTTGTACTTTAATCTACACTAGTTTTTTTGCTTCTAGATATGCCAGCTTTGTGAATTAGTTTGTTTGTATCTGGTCCTTTAAGGGGCAGGAAACATGCTATGCAAAATGATTCTTTCTACCACTATTTAAAATAGTTCTAGAAGTCCTTAATTTTACTTCCCTCCCTGGCACATGGACCTTAGCACAGTAGCACAAAACTGCAACAGAGCACAGACCAACCTTCTGCAATCAAGTGCCTTAAATTCAAGTACAGAGCTAGAAAGTAGGTGCTCAGACATACCTTCACTTCTTCAAGCTTCCCACAATTTGGATCAAAAATGAGTATCAAAACAAATTTCTAGACTAAGAGCCAAAGGGCTACCGATTGGGAAGGGAGCCCAAGGATGACTCAGATGCATGCTCTACCGCATTCTGCAGAACTCCACTACCACAAGAAAAGTGATTATTCTAAATATCAGAGCTTTTTCCAGGCTGTTACCCACACGGTACTTACTCACAGGGTACAGTGTAAAAAAAAAAAAAAAAAAAAAAAAAAAAAAAAAAAAAACCTGCTCATTTCTGCTCAAAGAAAACAGGCCTCTGTGTAAGCCCCGTGCATGCTACAATTAAGTATCACATCTTTTCGGCACACTTTTTTAGAAATCCTATAATTCCATAGCGACATCCAAGGAAGCTGCTAAGCACTGTGCCACTCGTGTAGCCCTCTGTCCAACTCCCCTCCAGCTTGTTCATGGCAGAGTCCAACCTCTTTTTTTTTAAACCTAAAATTCTTCCAGTCCTGATTTTATCCTGCACTGCTCCAGCAGTACCATCATAAACCCTCTACTGGGGGTTATGGAAGCAGACCCTAACCCAGCCCACAAAAAACCTCAGAAACACACACAGGGACAGTATCACAGTGGAAAAAAAAGTCTGCTCAGTTTAGTTTGCACATATACAAGTAATGTTCCCAGAACATCACATTGCAGCCAAACATTGGCTGGTTTCCAGGCACATTTATTTCACAGAGTTCTCAGGGCAGTTTCAAGCCCTCAAGTTCCACACCACAGCTCTCTTCTGAGAATCATCAGATTTATCATTTACCTCATCCAAATTTAGGTTCTTTAGTAGAACAAAGAATTGTTCAACACACCAAGAAGTTTCATTCAAAACAAATTGGCCAAAACTTAAATCCACATGAAGAGATACATACAAGTGAGGGAAATTTTATTCTGTAGAATACTTCAAGTAATAGTGGGACTGGAAGTAATTTTATAATGCCATTGATCATGTTGGTTCAGTTTAGTTTCTCACTTAAGAGTCACTTTCTTCATTCCTGCAATGTCACTTCTGCACCGCCACAAACGTGGTGTATAGCTGAAAAGTAGCCTCAGCATTTCCAGAGCTGAGAATTACCCTCAATATATATACATTTACAGAGGTGAGCTTATTTACGCTACATCTAACAAAGTTACATCAATAACAGTAACAAATGAAGACAAATGTTTAAACAAAAGGCTTCCACACTCCCCAGAATTTAATACAGATTTGTCAAGCAAATGTTAAGCAACAGCAATTCACATGATTTAGGCTCACAACAGGGATTAGACTGCAGTTTTTTCAAAGGGAAGTTATAAGAACTCAATCTGTTAAAACATGTAAACATTCCTAGAAAAAAAAAGACTAAAGGGTATGTAACAAAAACCACAAATCTTTATTGAAATATCATAGCACCAAGTTTACACTGCTAAGATAAAAAACATACTTAAGGTTTGCTACAACAATAACAGGTACTTTACAAATACATTGATGTGTGCAAAACACTTGAATTTTTACTTGGAGAAATTTCTCATACAGTTGAAATCCCCATGTGATCTTCTCCTCTATGGGAGAAGACAGATGCTACCAAACATGTCATTTACCCGCTGCTGTTATTAAAGCTCAGGAAATGTTTTTCTAACAGATGCAACATTTTTTTACAACAAGTACCTTGCTGTAAATTGTTTTAAAACTTTGTATAGAAGAGAAAGGAATTGAAAAGCAGAACAGATTTAATCACCCCAGGGGCAACAGGCATCTAGTTACTGCAGCCTGCCATGTTGGTGAAGTAACTCAGTTGGGGGACCTTGAGCATTCAGCCCTGACCTGCCAGAGCCCCCTCGTGGACAGTAAATGCACATTAGCGCTCTTGCCTCTGCAGCTGCACATTCTCAATACAAACCAAGCCAAGGAAAGCACTCCTATCATGGTAGCTGTGCCATGAATATGTCCTAGAACTTAACTAGGGAACAAGAATTCCTTACAGGCAAAAGATGCCCTAGGGTTTTCCCATGACTATGAAAGACCAGAAGTCACTTCCAGCATTTTAAGTACATTACAATTTGTAAAGATTACCATATGCAGTTAGGCCTGATGCTCAGGGCCCAGGACCCTGTTCTTCAACACTGGTCAAAAGTGAACACAAAGAACAGGAGATGCATTTATTATAATTCTAGTCTCTAGCTTTCTATTGCTCAACTCCAAAAGCCGACTTAGCAGGAACTGGCATATATTGGGAAGTGTTATTAAGGGTCAGGCTTGAAATCTTCATAAAGAGATATCTAGCTTCAAGGTCTGCATTCAAGTTTGAACATTTTTCATTCTGTTAAATGTCAGGCTCAAACATTTTTGCTTTGATTACCAGCATGACTTCTCCCTGCTAAAGGCATTCTTACCTTGAGCCAAATCACCTCACTTAGATCACGTAGATGATCCAGTTAAAACTGATTTACGTAATTTCATATACATCCTTTGCCTTTGTCAATTATGAAATGGACTGTTAAATTTTAAAAGTAATGCAAACACCCTCTTGGGAATATCCTATGAATGCATAAGTATGATTCAATTATTCATTTAGTTCAGAAACAAACTTGCTTATCGGTCTCCTGGTTAGATCCAGGACAAGTTAGATACACTTCAGATTCTAAAATGTCCGTTTCCCATGGAACTTGAGTTTCTACCAGAAAAAAGTAGCATTTTAACAGTTCTGCTGCTAGTTGCACAACATCTTCAAACTAGTACATCTCCCAAATAATTGGAAACTGTTCTGTTCACAGCTGCTTCTTCAGCATTCACAATTTAAGCATGCCACAGATTTTAACTGTGCAGGCCAGAACTGTAGGTACATTCTAAGCATTCTTAATGCTCTCAAAGTTTAGGATATGTTAATGCTGCCAGATGTTGCCCTGACTGTATGTCTCAAATTATTTACCTAGCATGCAAAACAGGAGCTCAAACCATCCCAATTAAGCAGCTTCAAGAGATAAAACCACTTAAGCAGAGCTCAACTGTTCACACACATATGGGGCTTCATTTCCAGCCTCTGCCACAAGTCAGGAAGACACAGGCATCCAACTCTGAAAAGGAAGAAAAACTGTAATATTCTTAGATGTCTGCTTGTGTACTACAGAAGAACCTCAAAACCACTAACTCATTTTGCTCAGCTGCAGCATGCCTGGCAGCAATCTTATTTGTGACTGACTGTTTAAGCCCTGCAGTCTGAATATCAACTTTTATTGCTCTTTTCAAAAGGAGGTGCTAATAGGTCTTCTAACAGGAACATCAACAAAACATCAGGAGTCTCACAGAAGTCCCATTAATATTTCTTCTCAACAGGTGATTTAAATCATCTGGAAAATATAAGAAGTTTCACTTAGACCAACAGCAGACTGAACCAGATAAGTAGTTATTTCTGTTAGCACAGAGTACACAGGCTAATTGTTCAAGTCTTATCAGCAGTGAGAACTGTTTATTCCCTTACACAATACCGCATACTTTGTAACAAACATTTGACAGTACTAAGTGTTTTCTTTAAAATACATTCTGTTAAGGTTAGCATTATCTCACATCATTGCAACAAATAACTATGAGCTCAGGTACTTCTGTTTAACCCAGCACACACACTTTGGAGAAGCTTTCCAACATTTATAGCAGTTTTTAAGTGTTCAGCAGAAGTTACTCTATTTGCTAAACAATATCAGACTGCAAAATTGCTCTTACTGTTGATAGATCAATAATGACATGGGATGAGTCATTATCTCCGTGACAACAGAATTAAAACTGTTAGAGGAATATTGCGCATGTTGCTGCCACTACTCTTACAGGCATGCCTCGGCTTCCTCCCATCAGTGCTCTCTCTGCAAGCCTGGTCTGCCCAGAGTACCACCAACCAAGGGCATCTCTTTGACTACAGAGGATTAAGCAACTGTGGTTACATTATTCCTAAAGGGGCATATCCTCACAAGGCTTTATGACAGTTTGATGTCCCTGCTCCACATTGTTAACCGTCCCTTTGTAGAAACAGCTAAAATGATATATAGGAATGCAAATAGTATTAAGTTTCCTTCAACTATTTATTATTTTTAATTGAAAACTTGGAGTTAACTTTAAGCATAGCAAAAGCTTTTTCTTTTTAATCAATTTTCATTTAGCTCCCTCTGGAATCTCCAGAAACGTAGAGTGGCAGGAATGTCTGAGCTAGATTAAAAGTGACAAAGTATACCACTGGGCCTCTTACACATAAGACTTATTAAGCCTCTGCCTCTGTATAACATAACCATACAGCAAATAGAAAAACGATCTTTGTGTAATTTACTAGTTTTAACCAGCTTGAGTTGGATAGTACCATATAGATAGTAAACAACCTTTCTACGTTTTATGTATTGTATTTAACAAGCAAGCATTAACTTCTGTCTTGATCAGAAGAAAATAAAGTGCCTTCTTATGTGCTACTGATAAGCATACTCCCATAATATACAATGCTCATCTGCAAGACAATATGTGAACTTTGCCTTCAGATTCTCATTAAGAAGTACTTTTTCCTAACTACATACACATTCAAGTGCTGCAGCAACTCTCCACACAATCGAGGCACAGAAACCGCTGCCTTCTGAAGAGAAGCTGGTACAGACTGCAAAGCTCCCAGAGGAGCTGAACAGGATGAGGTATGCGTGGGACTCTTTCTGTTAATGGACACGAGTGGCCGTTGACATAACACATGTACAGATGCCAGAGCCACAATGTAAATTAACAGGAAATTAAAAATAAACTTAGATCTGTTATTTTCGAGCCATACTGTTTTTGTTTTTTAGTACCAAAGAAGTTTCTCCATACCTTTTCCCACTTACCGCCCAGACGTCGCTGCTGCAGAACTCCTCAGAGCTCAGCTCCAAGCGCTCGGAAGAGAACCAGGGAAAGCCTCAGGGCCTGCCCAAGGGCCCCTCGCAGACCGAGCTGCTGTCGGACGCGCCCCAAAGCCGGCGCTTCTCCAGCCGACAGGGGGAGCTCCGCACGCCTCCCGCAGCGACCGAGGCGGCCCCGAGCACCCGCAACTCAAACGGCCGTAGCCCAAGCGGCGCCATGCCCGGCGCCATGCCCACCCCCAGCACCACCCGCACCCACTCACACTCCTCCAGGCGCCAGCACCGGAAGCGGAAGGAGCTCCCCCTTCCACCCTACCCCACTTGCACCGAGCCGGGGGAGCCTGGCCAATGGCGGCAAGGGGTAGGCGGGGTTAACCCGCTGGGTGCAGATTGACGGGTTTTCTTCCCAATGGCTCCGCTGCAGCGCTGTCCGCTCCACAAATAGCCGTACAGCGCTGGTGGGCGGGACAAAACTAGCTGGAGCTCCACGCTACTGGCTGTCAGAGTTGATTGACAGTTGTTACACCTATGAAAAGGCGAAGCTCCCACACGGCCTCTCTCCTTTCTACCAATCAGCAGGTAACGCTGGCTCTGGGCCGACGCAGCGGGGTAGGGGCGGGCAGTTGGTGCGGGCGGGCGGTGGGGTCAAGATGAGTGTTGCGCTGCGCGCCTGCTTGCGCCTAGCCGGGGGCGGCTGGGCAGCGCGGAGTTGGGCCGGGCGGCGGCAGCTGAGCCAGGCGGCGGCCGAGAGCGGTGGGGCCGAGGGAGGTGGCTCGGGTTCGGGGTCGCGGGAGGCGGTGGAGCGGCTGGTGCGGGCGCACCCGGTGGTGGTGTTCATGAAGGGCAGCCCCGCGCAGCCCCTGTGCGGCTTCAGCAACGCCGTGGTGCAGATCCTGCGGCTGCACGGCGTGGAGGACTACCGCGCCCACGACGTGCTGCAGGACCCCGACCTCCGCCAAGGTCAGCGGGGCGGGCTGCGGCGGGGGGGTGGCCCTTGGCCCTTGTGTAGGAGGGTCGTACACCAGCCGGCAGCTTGGGGCCGGCTGAGTACCCCCCGTTGTGTACAGGGGCTCTTCGGTGCCCAGGGTTGTGTAAAAGCTGTAGTCGCGTTTGGGTGTGGGGGGTTACTGCTGCTACACTTGGCTTCCTTAATTTTCTGAGCACATCTTCTACTGCATTTGGCAGATGAGCAAATCCAGGCAGTTTTCAAACCTTATTGCATGTCTAAACTTACTAATCTTAGGGTTTATTAAAACTATGGAAGAAGGAGAAAAATTAATCTTAGGGCTTACCCAAACAAACTAAAACCCTCAAAGTCAAGCCATTTGTATTTCTTTCTTGCTTCCGCAAGCCCTAAAACAGGCGGTGATTTTGTCAGTGTTAACCTACCTGGAGCTGACCTGCCCAGCTGCATGCGGAACCAGCTCAATTTGTTAACGGGGTTGTTGTGCTTGCAGGTTGGCCTGGGTTGTTGCATGGTGAGGAGAGTGCCAGAGCTAGCAGCAGGGATGGACATTGATTGAACAGTTTGGGAAGGACATGTTGTTCCCAGGGCCGGCGGGCCGTTACCTTGCTTCACGTCTGTTACCTACTGCACCCTAACCGGCCACTGTACCCATGTCACTGTGGTGGCAGCCTCTGACAGGAGAGGACTGGGCTGCTGGAAGCTGAGCTCAGTGGGTTGCCACATGTGATTCAACAGCAACTGTCTGAAGGCAGTCTTCATCTTTCTTGGCCTCAGGTGCTGAGAAGTCAGATACCCAGCACGTCACACTTTCCTGAGCAAGGAGAATATGGCATGTGAGCTGGTCACCAGCTATGCACTTAGCTGAGGGTAACGTAAATGTTTGTGCATATTCCTGTTCACAGCACATGTATTAAGAGTTGGCTGCTAGCAGAGATGGTGCTTCAGGTGTGTTTGAAGTGCTGGTTCATTCTTCTTGTGGACCTAGTGGAACACGGTATTTTGAGGTTGATATAATTCAGCTGAACTATAGCTGACTTTGCTGAAACTATAATAGGGCAAGCTGTAAAAACAGCTCCATACCCTTACTTTTCACTTAAAAGCAATCTCAGATCTGTAAAACTAGTTACTAGTGCCTCTGTCAAGTGATTTATCTGAATGTGAGCTGAGGATATGTTTCTCTGACACAAAGCCTCCATTGCCAAAGGTGGTTTAAGGGACTGTAATGCTCTCTCTCGGGCTGTGGTTCCACAACAATTCAAGTTTCTTTGTCTCTGCCATAAGTGATCCTACTCTCAGCTGATACATGTGGTTGGGCTGGTTCAGATCTCTAAGGTGGTAGAGAAGTTTGGGATTGTGTACTGGAAAAGTGGTGATTTAAAACAGTTTGAACTGCTGTAGTTCACCCTCAGATTATACACTACCTAAGCAGTGGATTCTGCCATGAGGCTCATCTTGATCTGTCTTCCCACCCTTGGGCTAGCTCTTCCTCAGTCATGCTTGCACCAGTACTAATGATGTCCATGAAAATGTGTTGCATTTCTGTAGAGTGTGTGGTAGGAGTGACACTTGTTGCTTGAATCAGCTCCCTGATGTGGTTCATCGTTCATTAGTGCTAGTGCTGGCAAGAGAGGCTGAGATTTGGCCACTGGAGTTGGAGAAATAGAGGGGGAGTGCTCTTGGTACCCCTTGCAGTGGCAATTTGCACAGGTTGTGGCCTCACAGTTGCCTTATGATGTGCTAGTTCAGCTGTCAAGCTTTAAACTGGGGTAAGGTTTTACAAAAGTGTTTGAAAAGAGAAGCCTCTGGCTTCTGAAGCGCAGAGGGAAGCCTTAACCTCCAGGGAATGGGAAGGAAGTTCCTTGCAGTGTCTGCACTGCCAGAGGTTCATCGCTGAAGTGCATCCTCAGTGCAGCAGGCATAGACCAGGCGGACTTGTGTTAATGCTACTGAAACAGTTTTGGTAAATGCCATGTTAAACTAAGGGTTTATTTAACAGATTCAGGAGGTGTTCGGTTTGTAATCTGGTCGAGCCCCAGCACACAGTTAAAGCAGCTTGTCTCATATGTGAAGGGCAGCACACAGGGCAGTCCAGCTGCACTGTGTTCATGTTTTTATGTATAGTCAAGTAGAGCCTTGACTTTCAAGCACTTTGCTATCAGTGCTTGGTCCTTGAAGAAAATATTTCTGTAAAAGAATGTTACCCCAGAGTGTTTATTACCAATACATTTGTTATGTGGTGCCCTTGGTTCTCAGCTCATGTTTAGCATTACAATATCTCAACAGAAACAAACCTTATTTATATCTACAGTGGCCCTTTTGAGAAGGGTTATCCCTGAGCGTGACTTCGTGCTGGGACTCAGTTCTTCATTGCAGCTGTTATGGGTTAAAAGGTTTGTAGGATAAAAAGATTTGGGGGATAGTTTGAGCACTTTGGAGTGCTCAAAGGCCAAGGAATGCTTGAGAGAAGTACTACTTTTCTTAAACATTGAAACACAAGTTCACACCAAAACTTCCAAATTTTGCAAAAGGTGTCTGAACAAACAAGAAAGGAATTCGTGAAGTGCTAAGGAAGATGGTGGTGCTGGAGATCAGGTTAGATGGTTATAGATTAGCCGGTTCCTTTTGCCAATGATACACCAAACTTGCGATTTGGGGCTTTTTAAGCATTAGGTGTCCACGCACAAAATATTAAGTCAAAATAAAATCTCCTAGGTGATGTTGCACTTTACAGTTAGGGATACTTCGTCAGCAAAAGTTTTTCCAGATTACTATTATTTTTTAGAACCACTGGTATGTGACTTACCATCTTTTTAATCTGCTATGAAATAGTGGCTTTGTGTAAAAGGTCGTTTTAAAAGTGGCAAACTAGATATACTGATTCTTTTGTATATTTTTTTCCCTGATGTCTTTCAGTACAATTTGGAATTTGATTTATATCAGTTGATCAATTAATATTTTTGAATGGCTTTTTCTTTTATGAAGTACTGCTTTTAACTGTAGTTCTGTACTTCATAATTGTGACTGTAGCTAGCTCTGTTTGATATAGCGAGTTCTGAGAGACTTCAACCTTTGTGCCCCTCCCTTGGGCTGTAAGGTCTGGCACTGCAAGATAAAGCAATTTAAAATTTCTTAGGCTTCCAGAGGAGTGAATTCATCTTCTTATTACTGCAATTTAAATTATAGCTGTATGGATTCAGTAAAACATGAAATGCTTTAAAGTTCCTTTGGGAAATATAAAAGGTAAAGGGGTATAAACATTTCTCGGTGGTTTTCAAGATTTCCCACTTCTTTGATTGAATGAAAACCATACTGCTTGTTTCCTGGGTAGGAAGGGAGACGCTACATTTTTCCAGCACATGTTTGAAGTCAGTGTAGGAGCTGACTTCATGTCTTTCAACCCATGTCTTAAGTTGGAATGGGAACAGAAGCTAAATTAGTTTGTTTTTTTTTTAGTGCTACTGTTATATAGATAAGTATTTGCCACAGTGGGGAAGAAATTAAAATACCTGTAGCTCTGTTATCTTGAAGCAATTGTATTTTGTTTAAAATTCCATTCTATTTGGAGGGAGAGGGGAAATACTTAACACCTTTGTTTTTCTTTATGCAGGAATAAAAAACTACTCAAACTGGCCTACCATCCCACAAGTATACCTCAATGGTGAATTCGTTGGTGGCTGTGATATACTCCTCCAGATGCACCAGAATGGAGATCTTGTAGAAGAGCTGAAGAAATTAGGAATCCGCTCAGCACTTCTGGATGCAGAAAAAGACCAAGACAAAAAGTAAAACAAACAAACAAAGAAAGATGCTGTGACAGGAATAAGGAAAATCTTCAATAAGAACTTGTTACCAGTAAAGCCTTACGTACTTCAGCTCAAAGAAGGCATCTTCTTTGGCATTTTTTCACTAAGGCATCTTTTCACTAAGATTTATCAGTGGCTGTCTCTTAGCTCATGGTAAATGTAGTGATCTCAATATTTTGGTTTATGGATATTGTTGTGAAAAGTTGAGTATAACCCACCGCACTGTAAAACATACATTTGTGGAAATCGTGTTTAAAAACAAGTACACCTCTGAAAACATTCTCTTGATTGAGGGCAGGAGTAAACCAAAATAATAATTTTATTTTTATGAATTTTGAGTTTTTGTTCTTTGTTACATGAACCTATGCAAACAGTGTTTGCATGCCATTTTTCCTTTTAAAAAAAAAGTAGTAGTGCATCTTGTTTTGTATAACTCCTGATAAGACTTCCTGAGAGCTTGTAAAATTTATCTCATATGATGTAGGTTAAAAGTTCTCAAACAATATAGAAGAAAAGATTATATGAGAGTGCATGAAATATACTTTTATTCTAAAGGGTAAAAATAAACACACTAGTATGAATACATGTATAATGGTCGTTATTACTTTGTAACTTTCTGTTAGCTTTTAAAAGATTGTGAAGAATTGTGCCTAAAGATTTTATAACACATTTTCTACCTCTTGCGAAGTGGCTTTCCCCCCTGGTTATTTACTTTGTGTATTGGAGTTCTTCTGTGTCACAGCGAAAATGTGGGATTTTTTTAAGACTTCAGTATTCTAGCTTACAACATTACAGCAGAATACTTCAGTAACTACTGCATTATTTGGTGTAGTTACTAAATTATCTTTTTAGATTTGTTGTATTTCCAAGTATTCCCTCTGGAGTGCTGTTCTTCACTGAATATGGTCTTCAAACATAGGATAAACAGGTGAAATGTTTTATGGAGATAAGATAAAAAGTGCAGCAGAAAGGCTACTGAATAGATAAGTATTTGTTGGAAGCTCTCTGAAGTCTTCATGTAACTCTATAACCGTGTTTCCCTAAGTAAAAACAAATCGTCTTATACAGTGTAGCTTCATCTGTACAGCAGTACTGCTGAGGTTAAAAGCTAACAGCTGTTTCTAAATGTAATTTACTTTTCTTAATATAGAGCAGTAAATGGTTTGCATGTGAATTAGGCAAATGATTGGAAAAACTATGCTATGTAGATTGTCTCCAATAGTTATTTTTTATTTTAAGTGACTAATGGAACTGGTACTGCTTTTGATGTGAAACCTAAAATGTGAGTAAGGAAGAAAATATCAGTAGAAGAGGAGGTCTGGACTGTAACTGGTAGATGAGTGATTTAATGCAAGTTCCAGTTTTATCTCTCTTGTCCACTTGAGCAAGCAGTCTAGTGGACAAACTATATACTTGTACAGCCTTCACAGAAATTTTGAAGTGTGCTGGTTACAGTAAATGCTCTGTATAGCTTAAGTGCAGTCGTTGTCTCCTGGATTAATGTACATTCTCTGTATTCTCTCGTTTATGAAGGAGCTGCTCAGCTCCGGTACCGGTAGATCTGACTTGAGAATGATCACTGATTATGAACAATGTATGCTCAGAGGCAGTCATTTGTGATTGTTAGTTATGTGTATGAGTGCAACAATTTTTTTGTTCATACACAGTATCACATTCATGAAATGCAAATCTCAAATTTAGCTCTCTTGGAAATCTGGTTAAGTGAGCTTTGTTACAGCTAATCCTTCATGTTTTTTTGCCATCCTGAATGTAAAATGAGGTTTGGAAAAATAAATGTATTTCAAAAGCCTTTGGTTACTCATGTCAAAAGACCAAATGAAATGGATGTACACTGTAGACAAAGAATAAGGTAACTTGAAGAAAAGCCACTTATTTTCTATTTCAATGTTTAATTATTAGTCTGGGTACTAAATCTATTAAAAAAAAAAAGACCAAACAACCCCCCCCAAATCTGCTGTTTTGTGGTTTTGTGGAGTTTTGTTCTTTATTATGTGAAAGTTCAATATTTTCATTATCTGCTACCAGTTTAAGATAAAGGTAATTCTAGTGTTGTCAGGTCTTTTTTCTCCTCTGAGCAGCGTTTCCCCTCCCACCCCCACAGGCTCCTGCTGCTATTGAAATTATGAATAGTTTTTCTTCTTTCTCTACTTTTTTTGTTCTTAATTATTCAGTTAAGATTTTATATAGTGTGTAGTACTGTTTATATCAAACCCTTGCTTAATTAGAGTGTCTTGTAATTAGCAAGTAAAAGAAAGAGCAATACCAAAATGTGTGTGTAACAAAGCCATAGGAGCAGGTACATAAAAGATGGCTTCTGCCTGCATTCATCTGTGAGCCAGGTTCTGTGTGCATGAGCACTTTTTACATGTTGCATCTTATCTATGTAAATACTCATGTTAATCTCATTGCAATAAAAAAATCAGCATCAGTAAAGCTTCAGATGCTTACAAAGACACTTGTTTTGAGAGTTGATTGAGAATTTCCCCCAACAAGCTAGCTCTCAGGTTGATCATTTTAGAAAATTCACACTAGTCTGTGCTCTGTTTAGCTGATTTAAAGAAAAAAAATCATGTCTCATTGAAAACAGATTTGCCCGTTTTTCTCATACTCTTAGGTGATGAGAGGAGACAGTTTATAGCAGTGGAATCTGGGGTGACAGTCAGTAGGTGTCCTAAGCTCATAGTGGGGGTTTTGTGCATGAGGAGTTCATGGTTGGGAGGATGTGAAGGGGAAAAGGTGACTTCCCCACAGGAGAAGTGGTTTCTCACTGGAGGCAGCAAGTGGCAGGACACTGCTGGGCATTGCTGCTTGTGCTACCCTGATTGTGGAAGAGGTAATAGTGCTCAGGAACACGGCTTGGGACTGCTGCCTGGGAAGCTGCTGGGACGGACAGCTGAGAGCAGGCAGGGTGCTCACCTTGCCATCTGTCTCTGGTGAAGAAAAGCAAATATTCCTGTTGCTGAGGTCTGCCAATGTACAACTGCATCTCAGCACAGCAGGCATCAAGGTGTGAATGAGCATTGCCACCTGAACAGTGTCTCCTGATCAAGGTAGGTCATACTGAGCTGCCAGCTCTAGTGATACCCTGTGAGCCCCATTACTTCTCTCTCCTGTGTCATACCAGGTGGGTGTCCTGGCTGAGTGCTCCTACAGTGAGACACTTCTGGACCCATTTTGGCTGTGTTGAGCTACTGAGGGCTTGTGATGAGATGGATGCGTGTAAACCATTATCTGTTGTTATTGTTCTGTTACTGTGGGACTGTAGTATGAGTGATTGACAAGCTGGAGTTCTCTACTATGATTGTAATTATATTGTCCTCTGAGGATGCCTGTGATACTGCTGTTGGGGTAAAAGGCTGAGCTAAGTGAGCCAAACTGTTCACCAGATCATTAATTAAGGTAATCCTTTGCATCTTGTAACACTTCTCACCTGTTACATATAAAGCAAGGTGGCTTGATTTAAGCAAATGAGAACAGTTATAATACAAGTAGTCTGAGTTCAGAAAGGTTAAACCTCCACCAAAGAGGGGTGGGTTTCTTTGCTCTTGTTGAACTGGCAGGGGCAGATAGAAGCAAGTTACAAATGTTATTTTATTGCCTTGCTAATTTTTATTTGGAAGAACTCAAATCAGTTAAGCTAAGAATTGTTTCCCATAGAAAACAAGCAGCTACTAGCTCCCAACACCCGAATGGGTTGCATGGTAAGTGAATTTTCTGGCATCAACGTCCTTTTCCGTGCTTTAACATTGTGGTTGATGTTTTGTGTCTCTTGTCTATCATAAAAAGAGATGTGTCAAATGTCCTGAAGTGTTTGAAGGGCCTTTAGTTGGGTCTATTAATGCAGAGCCTTATTCTTTTCAGTGTGTTCTTCAGAAAGGTGTGCTAGAAATATCTGGGGGGTTCCCCCCCCCTCTCCCCCCTGGAGCCTGTTAATAACAAAGTGCATAGAAAACAAAAAAAGTGTGGGAATGTGAAATCAGAGAATCATACGAAGGGAAACCTCTCCCAGGCTGGCACTAATAATTCAGTCAAGGCCTTTTCAGTGCCTGTGTCTAAGAATGGTAATATTAAAATGTAAACCTGGCAGGCTGAATAGTAAGTCCCAGTCTAACCTGGTTTGTGCCCTAACCCCCCCCCCACCCTGAGGAAAACAGATCTCCTTACAACAGGTTTCTCAACATCCATAATACAGGACCACGTAAGCAAAAAATTGCTCACCTGTTACAAGACAGGCAGCACTTGTTAATGCCTCATAAGCAAAGGAGGAAAGACAATGAGGAAGGTTAAAGAGGGTTTGATGTTTTGCGATTCTTTATAGTGCTGTCTGGTGAGTCAAGCTTGCTTTTTTGTGTGTGTTACGCCTTTTTGCTCGGAGGCCACTTATTCCAGTGAGTGCTGTCTTACTGCACTGAGATCTCTTACATGGCATGCTCCTGGCTACCGAAGCTGCTAATTGATTTAACTGCTTGAGGCCTGTCCCCTTATATCACTTATGAAAGATTTTCCCTGTATATCACTTATGAAGGATTTTAGTTACACAGAAAAAAGGATTGAAGTAGCGAAGGGTTCAGTTTGTATTTTCAATAATTTTCTTTGAAAGGTATATACAAAACTTCGCATCATAGATTCAGGCTTTATTTGATTTAAGCTAAAATAAAAACAAGAACCTCTGCCTTGTTGGTACAGAATCTGTGCTGTTTCGCCTGTGTATGTAATTTCCAAGTAGTCTTTGCTGCTTTTTAAAAGTGTTCTTCTTGGGAAGCATCTTTTCTTGTATTAGAAGTGTCAGAAACAGAACTATGAACTCATATCCTGATTGATTTAGGATGGGGGAAGATCTTTTGGATTTATGAACTCTGCCTTACCTTCCAGCTTCTCACAAATATCTGGTTTCCCTGGAAGTAAGGGAGTTAGCTAGGAGCAAAGGCAGTTTTGGTTAGAAAGAACATTCTGTTGCATAGAACTTGTAGGGTGTGACTGAGAATAAAGGTGTGATGTTGCATATAAAGAACCAGACCTCATGTCTTCCTGGTTTTTAAGATCACTTCTGATTAATCAAACACCAAAAATGCTAGCAGCGTTGCTGCTGGCTTGTGCTCCCCTATCAAGAAGAAAGAAAACCTCTTAAAGGCAACTTTTTTCCCCTCAAATACTGGAATGTTTTAAGACCTTTCAAATCAGAGTAGAGTAAATAAGCACACCAGACTTCTTTAAAGACAGAGGGAGTCACTTGAAACTTGTTTCTCTAACATTTGAAATGTGCCATAACTTCTAAAGTATTTTGTGTAACTGAAATGTGTGCAGGTGTTGATGATTTATAGGGCCTAAGAAGAATCCAAAGGCCAAGTTCCATAGTTGTTTTGAAACAGCTTTGTAAATTAAAGAAGTTAAATGTAACAAGTCATGGAGGGGCCATGATGATCTTTTTTTTTTTTTTTTTTTTTTTTTTTTTTTTTATAGTTGCAACAGTTCTATGCAAAAAACCCTGAGAATTCTCCTACATGTATACTGAGACACGGGTATGTATGTTTTTGTAGTTATATCCTGTTCTTTCAAATGTGAAGCTTGCACATAGGGGCTGATTGAGTATTTTATAAAGATGAATAAAATGTCGAGTAAAATCCTTTAAAATTTTACTTGACATTTCATGGTAAATTGAATCAGAAAGGCTTTGGAGGAGGATTGAATTAGGAAGAATCATTGAATTACACTTTTTACTTGTTATATAAGCCCATTCTTCAAAGCCCAAAGGATTCTTACATGCAATTTAGCCTCAGAGCAGTGAAGTAGGGCATTCAAATGTTCATTTAACAGGCCGTTATAAGCTGCAGTACCGAGAAGTGATTTGCTGGTCATACTATGATAGCTACAGAGCTGAGAATAAAATTTTGGAATCTTTTGTCTTAAATCTGTGATCTAGTGAGTGAAAACACATGCTATTAAAGGCTATATTAATAAGCATTTTATAGTTTTCATGTCAAATACACACTACAATATGTATTTGTGAAATACTGCTTGTCAGCCAAGATCTCCCTGTTGAATGGTAATACTATGAAATCTAATTTTTCAGGTCTTACCCACCATTTCACTTGTCTGAAATCTAAATAGCTCTTCAAGTAATTTTAGTTTTGTTTGTTTTCTTAAAGAAAATATAAGTAATCTTTGACAAATGACATGTCTTCATTCCTGCAAAAAGAACGTGGTCCAGGCAGACTGGGTAGGTGTTCAGACCTTCAGAGCTCAGAGGAAACCTCTTTTAGGGCAGGTTTTCAGGAACGCCTGGTGCTGCTGGTTTAAGGAGAGGCAGGTTTGGGATGTGCTCTCCTGCAGCGCTCCGTGCGTTCAAGAACCCGGCTCTGGGCTGGACTGCCGGCAGCCGAGCACCGAGGCCACCCAGGAGATGGTGCTCTTGAACCGGCGAACGGCGCAGCCCTGACCCAGAAGCATCCTTCAACGCAGCCCTCCCTGTTTTCCTTTTGTGTTGCACGTTATTCTTTGGGATTCCCGTTTTCTTTGGGGAGAAGAATGTGCTGGTGTTAAGCCTGGAGTGTATTCTCATCCGATCCGTAATGCGATTCCCAGGCAGGTGATCCTATGCCCGCGTCTGAAATGACGCTGGTGCTCGAAGGAGGTGTTTTTTCCCTGGACTGCGTGTCTGGCAAGATGCTAGAGCCGAGCAGGCAGCAGCTTCGTGGTTGATTGCCCTGACCAGAGCCTGGGACGTGCTGCACCCTAGCCAAACATCTGCTGGGTGAGGGCTCCATCGCTACCGAGGGTGGTGAGCAGCAAGACTGGGTGCAGGGGCTCCCAACGGCCTCTCTGCCATCCCACAGGACAGCCTGTTCCTGTGGACACGTGTCTCAGAAAGGTAAGGGTGGCTCTGTTTTGGCAAGGACCCAAGTAGGGGGACATGGTGCCATTTGGTGGCTGACTGCCTCTGATGCATGATCTGCATGGGGACGTGAGAGGCTGAGCTACTGCTGGTGCCACGCGGGTTCTCAGCTGTGGGACGCCTTCCTGCCCAGGCTGGTGAGGTGGGAAGAGGGGATTTGGATGGTTTGTTGAGCCCAGAGTGTCTCAGTGGGGAGTGGCAAGAGGTCAGGTGGTTGTGGTGGAGTTTTTTGTTGATTTGCTGTCCACTCATTCCGTCCAGAAGCTATGGATTTGGCCAGAAAAGACCAGAAGGAACTGGATGAGAGCAGCGGTGGTCACTGGGCCTTGGCAGAATATTTAATAGAAAAATTCAGTAAAAGCCTCTTCCCCCACTGCAGGAGGGCAGGGTCTCAGGGTTTTTTGCATATGTGGCCACTGACTGGGGTTTCATGCAATATAAATCCACCAAGACTTCTACCTGTTTTCTGTCTGGAGTTACCAAAAACAGGTCCCTGTGCATTCAGACAGGCAGCAAGCTGGCTGCTGGTATTTGGATGGTTTATGAGGCTTGGCTAAATGCTGCTGTGTTCTGCTACAACAGCATTTTGAGTTTGCTGTGCCCACATCTCTGTGGCTGAAGGGAGCGCAATGGTGGAGCAGAATCATGCCACCCGTGTGGGATGGCCGACCCAACGGGGAGTATAGGCTGCAGTGTGAGGATTACCTGTGCTGTGCTGCATGCGATCTCCTCCTGCTAAATCATTAACAACAATTCAGCGTTTCACTTTAGCAGCAGCAGGCTGAGCAGTGTTAATTCTCATTGTCTTTTCCATGGAGTTAGGCTGATTTCTTTTTTTCCAGCTACTTGCTATAATAAATGATTTAAAGCTCTGCTGACACATCTTGGTCCCTTGCTGCCTGAGTGATCATTTGGCAACTTGTGGAGGGGGAGCTGGGCAGGGATGTGGTGGGCAGGCTCTCGTGCCCAGCAGTAATGAGTTGTGGCAGCAGCAGGGAACCAAGAAAAAACTATAAAGAAGCTTCTACCCATCTAGGAATAAGCTTAACAGAAATAAAGCAGACAGAAGCAAGTCTGCTCAAACACCTTTACTTCTCATGTGGGCTTGAGGTACAGTTCAGTGTGCTTTGCTGAAGAGCTGTCAAGTTTTATGGCTGGGACTGGGTGTTGCTCAAGGCCAGGCCTCAGGATTGAGTGCTGCGAACAGGAGAGGGTCTAGGCCTTGGGCCACAACTTTAGCTCTATCAGCATGATCCTGCACATCTCTACGTCAGAAAAATAACCTCTTCCTATGTATTAAAGAGGTGTCTTGGCAGGCACCAGGCTGTAAATAACACTTTGTTTTGTGGACTGTGCATCTTGCGCTAAACTCTCTTGGATAAAATAAAGCACTCAGGATCAGCACAGTGACTCAAGCCTCTGTGACCTCTCTACTCTGAGACTCCGAACCATCAAGATATGTTTCACCCCAGAAACATTGCCATTCTTCCTGATCTAGGAACCCTGCTCCAACAAGAGGGAGAGAGTGTGACCTCTTCCCTGGTGTCTGGGTGCTTCCTGCACGGTGAGCAATGCTGGCTTGGTCTCCCTCACGTGCAGCCTCTCCATGTCCAGAAGCAAGTAAGGCAACTTCCATCACTGGCTTGTTGCTGGTGTGGGTTACACACTCCAGGTCTGCCTGGTAGATCTAAGATAGGTGCTTAGATCTGCTTTTGGCAGATCTAAGATAGGTGTAGGTGCCTATCTACTCAGCCTGGATCAGTGTCGTAAGTAGGTGTGGGATTTCAGATCAA
Organism: Oxyura jamaicensis; assembly: GCF_011077185.1. Classification (NCBI taxonomy): domain Eukaryota; kingdom Metazoa; phylum Chordata; class Aves; order Anseriformes; family Anatidae; genus Oxyura; species Oxyura jamaicensis. Next base: position 40,048,658 of record NC_048897.1, read on the forward strand.
AGTTCCCTTTTTAGGTGCTTAAATACTGACATCCTGACTTTTTTGGTCCTTGATCTTAAGCAGTGTGCAGGAAGGAATTCAAGACAAAATTGTATCTGAAGCTGCTAGCAGTCATATTAACGTAATATGGTCCAGTAAGTCAGTGAGAGATAAGGCACAGAAAAGCGATGGTGAAATTTGAACTTCAGAACATTAAGATTTCGATAATGTTGACAGGGTTTGTCAAGAAAGATCCCGAGGGAAGAAAAGTACAGGAAGAAAAACCCTTAAAGATGCCATGAATTGAACTTAAGAAAAACAATAGAGTCTGGAGGGCACATATATTGCTTAAAAAAAAAATAATAATAATACTAGGCAGGCAAGAAGTAAACCAGTACAGCTGAATGGCAGGCTCGAGAGGTCTTTTTTTTTTTTTTTTTTTTTTTAATCTAATGGGAATCCTTCTAAATTTGAAAACATAAGCTTAGCTTTCCTACACATTGGTGCATTAATTAGCGTAAATACTAGATGAGGGAATTAAAAGGAAATACAAGTATACTGCAAACTGTTAGAGGTATGAAATAAAAATGCTTTAGGTTGATTCTTATTTTGTCAAATGATAATTAGTAGTTCAGAAACTGGATCACTGAAGATTAAAGGTAGAAATTAAAGAAGATAAAGACATTGCTGAGAATCTAAATGATTTCTTTGCATCAGTCTCCAGTGCAGAGAATATTAGAGCCATTCCTACTGGGACTTGCTCTTTTCTAGTAATCAGGATGTGTCAGAAGAAGAGTTGGAACAAATCAATAATTCAAGAAGCAGTAAGTCACCAGCTCCAGATGGTACTTGGAAGAGTTCTGGAGGAACTTCAGTACAAAATAGCTGCTCTTTAGCAAAAAATGTGCCCTCCCTAATTAAAAATAGCTATTCTATTGGAGCAGTGGGACATAACAATTACAACTGTAGTTAAAACCAGGATTGAGAACATCTCTAGTTAAAATCAGGATTGAGATAATCTGAGGAAGCATGCCCTCTTTACAGTCATACATTTATACTTTATAATTAACTATTATATACATTTATACTTTATAAACCGGATGAAAAGAGAATGGAAAGTGGGGAAAAATAGTGATTTAAAATAAAAGGGAATTTGTTAACGTGTTAGGATTTAAAGAGAAATGTTTCTGTAAATAAAAATCATGCCTCGTTCATTATCTATTATAATTCCAGTTAGTATAGTCTAGTCATGGACATGGAAGAAACAATTACTGAGGAGCATCAGGTACCATGGCCACTCCGCAGGATGTCATGGTGCTTGGGAATTGGAACCCCTCAGGCTGGGTGGCAGCACTGGGTGGGGACCCTTCCTGCAGGTAGCATCAACACAGTGGCTTTGTGGTGAACATATGCATGGGGAAAGAAAAACAACAACAAAGCAAACAATCTCTAATTTGTTTGATAAAGCCTGGGTCTGGCTCTCTGAATCCTCCTTACCTCTCTGTCAGTTGCACCTAAAAGATTCAATTAGCTGTGTAAAAAGAGGAGTTTGGTGCTAGGGAAGCAAAAAATGAACATGGCAAAGAATAACTTCAGCGGAAAAAAAGACAAGGGAGACAAATGACAACTACTTCCAAATTCCAGACATGAACGAATTAAATAAGTTTTAATGTTAATGCTTTGTAACAGTATCCTCATGTTTACGAGGAACGATTGGGATGACCTGAGAGGAAAATGTCACCAGAATTCATGCCTTTACCCTTATTGTGTTTTTTTTTTTTTTATCTTAATTTTATGCAAATTATGATTATCTGTGGCCTCTTCACTGTGTTCTTTGTTTCCATGCACTGGTGTCAAGATACCCTCCTACTTTCATGCTGCCAGAGAAGGCAGCCCATGTTACCTGGAAAAAAAAATGAACTAGTGGAAAACAAGCATCTTTTTATAAAATAGAAATGATGCTTCTACTGCATCATAGAATGGCTTGGATTGGAAGGGACCTTAAAGATCACCTAGTTCCAACTCCCTGCCATGGGCAGGGACAACTTCCATTAGACTGGGTTGCCCAAAGCCCCATCCAGCCTGGCCTTGGATACTGCCGGGGATGGGTCACCCACAGCTTCTCTGGGCAACCCGTTCCAGTGCCTCACCACCCTCTGAAGATTTTATATCTGATGTTTAATCTAAATCTCCTTCTATTTTAAAACAGTTCCACTTCATCCTATTCCTATCTGTCTGAGTAAAAAGTCACTCTTTTTTTTATAAGCCCCCTTTAATACTGAAAAGGTGCAATGGTGTCTCCCTGAAGCCTTTTCTCCAGGCTGTGAACATCCTAAGCTCTCTCGGCCTTTCTTCATAGAGGCGCTCCAGCCCTCTGAGCATCTTTGCGGTCCTCCTCTGGACCCGTTCTAGCAGGTCCACATGGTTCTGATGCTGAGGGCTACAGTACTCTGAGTGAGGCCTTATGATGGCAGAACAGAGGGGGACAACCACCTCCTTCAACCTGCTGGCTGTGCCTATAGGATGGGAAATCTTTTTCTGCTGGGGTTCCACACCCCTGCCCCCCCCCCCTCACCTCCCCCCCAAAGCAGGACAGATCTCAGGACTAATGTGTCCTTGTTTCTGCTTCCTGTCCTTTGTATTAGCCTCTGTATGTTCTCTTACTTCTGTTTCTTCTGATATCTGTTTCCATATATCCCTCCTGTGCTCCTAGGATTCTCCTTCCTTTCCTCCCTGTCCCAGGTGTGTAAAGCTGCTGCCCCCTAATAGCACTGACAACTCACAGCTGTACTGAGTCTGGTGCACAGCCAGAGTCAATCAGGACAGCATTGCTAATTAGAAGGCATAGGATGCTATGCCTTGCTTTTGAGATCTGTGCATCTCAATGTTTGTGTGCTCGGTCATTTGGAAAAAGCTGATTTACAGTAACAATACATGATACATACTAAAAATGGATTTACAGGCTTCTGGAATAGCCCTGTTTCTTTCTCTGCTCTGTTTTGTACAATTATTTTCACATCAGTAGGCTCCAATCTACAGCATTTCTAGTGTTTCATTGGGCATTTGGTAGGGAACAGAGTCAGCCACAAGATGCCAGGAGAAGCGTTATATTTATGGGTGATACACTAGGCTGTAGATTTTAAAAGTCTGTGTTTCACCCTTTCATTTAAATTTTCTGTTCAGAGTCACAGAAGGGAGGAAAGGATGGTGCAGAGGTGCTCAGTACACCTTTAAATTAGCTAATTTAGATGCAAAATCAGTCTCGCCATAGTAGCATAGAGCAGAGCTGGCTGATTCATTCAGCCTTCCAAGTCCCTTAGGGTCCTGCTGCTCAGCTCTTTCAGGGTTCTTCTATTGGAAAAGTCTCCCCTCTGTTACCACAGGATGCTGGGGCTGGTGTTGTCACACAGTAATTCAGCTGCCTGGCACAGCAGTTGGGAAAGGTGGAGGCTTGTGAGTTTTTCCAGATTCAATGTCTGCAGAAGAGTTAAATTGCTAACCCTTTAGGCTTGTTAGGCTTGGGTCACTCCTTTCCATTTATAAAACACCCATAACTGTGTCACGAGCTCAAGAGAACTAAAACCTTGCAAATATCATGATCCACTTGTGCAGCAATATCATCATCATCTAATGCTTTTCTTGAGCTGGTTTCCATGTCTGAGTCTCAGACCAACCTGCAGTCATCTTGTTTCCTCTGCATCAGCAGAACAGCAGGCAGCTCTGACATCTCTGCCCGCAGCCAAAGCTACTCTGGGCTGGTAACACAATAAGGTGTCAGAACTTGTGATGATCGAGTAATCCTCAAAACCACTTTATTGATCACTAAGACAAAGAAAAATTTCCTCCTTACTAGGAAATGACAACTATAGCCATAGTCTTGGGGAAAATTGTGTTTTATTATCAATAACATCTGAACTCTCTTGAAATGTCTAAATTGTGAATATTTGGCTTTGCTCTAGCTAGCAGAAAAACACAAATATGTTTTCTGATAATCTTTGCTAGAATAAGGCAAATGGTAATGATGCACCTGTTGATTTTCCTCTTCACACCCATAGTGGAAGTTTGGATCTTTGAGTTGGTGGACAAACTCTTTTTCTGTTCCCACCTCCAAAAAAAAAAAAAAAAAAAAGGAAAAGGCAAACACAAACACAGGACTGTTAGAGTGACACTTCAGATGGTTAGTTATTCTAGTTTTCTACCTGGAGATGCCAAAGTTGAAGGGAATCTGCAGCTGTTTTTTTTTTTTTTTTTTTCAAAGAGATATACTGCTTTGCATGGTCAACTTGATTTCCAGAACTGCTGAGTTCAGCAGGATCTCTAGGTGCTTGATTTTAAAAATCAAGCTCAGTTTCTAAATTCAGGCAAAGGGCAGCAATGGTTTACATAGTAATTCTAGCACTGAAGGTGGAAGTTGTTCCACCTTTTAGAGGGATCCTCTTATTTAAGAGACTTCTAGGATTATTAATACTGAGACGTTGCTCTTTACAGTCCTTTCCGCTTTGAGGTAAGCTAAACTCCACCAAGAACTGCAGTGCCTAAGTTCATCATGAAATGATGCAATCCCAAATAGGACACCTCATAGGTATCTCAGTCCCCTCTGCAGATAATTATTTGATGCTTTCTTTTTCATGTGGAGATCATAAACAGCACACATTGGAACTTAGAACACTCAGCCTAAGGAATACTGAGAATTGGTGTTCAGAGAGGATGACACAAACTTATCTGAATTTTACTTGGCAGGCAAATCTTCGTTTCATGATGTGAGTGGTTTGGTTAATGCTTCCCTCTATTCACTGTCTTGCTTTGATTAGTGTTTGAAATTCAGAAGTCTAACTGATCATGATATTTATTATTATTATTATTTTATATTTCCATTACCCATTGACCTTGTTCAGTTGCCATCTTTTTTTTTTTTTTTCAGTCTGGATGTCTCCATTTTGGTCTGAAAACAAGTTTACCCTATGCTGGTATATAGAACAGTCCCAGAGAGTCCTGCAGACTGATTTCTGGGGATTTAATTGACTTTGAATTCAAATCCTGGAGGATGGATGTATAGAACTATAAGTGGTTTCTCAGAGTTGATTTTTTTTTCCCCTCCTATTAGTTGACTGCAGCTCAGTGATGTCTTGGACTACCGGAGGGCTGACTTTGAGCTGTTCAGGACACTGGTTGGCAGAGTACCTTGGGAGGCGGTTCTGAAGGACAGAGGAGCCCAGGAAGGCTGGGCGCTCTTCAAGAAAGAAATCTTAATGGCTCAGGAGCGATCTGTCCCCACGTGCCCAAGATGAGCCAGCGTGGAAGAAGACAGGCCTGGCTGAACAGAGAGCTGTGGCTCGAGCTTAGGAGAAAAAAGAGGGTTTATAATCTTTGGAAAAGAGGGCGGGCCACTCAGGGGGACTACAAGGATGTTGTGAGGCAGTGCAGGGACAAAATCAGAAAGGCCAAAGCTCATCTGGAGCTCAATCTGGCCGCTGCTGTTAAGGACAACAAAAAATGTTTTTATAAATACATCAACACAAAAAGGAGGACTAAGGAGAATCTCTACCCTTTACGGGATGTGGGGGGAAAATTTGTTACCAGAGATGAGGAAAAAGCTGAGGTGCTTAATGTCTTCTTTGCCTCAGTCTATAGCAGCAAAGTCAGTTGTTCTCTGGACGCCCAGTACCCTGAACTGGTGGAAGGGGATGAGGAGCAGAATGTGGCCCCCACAATCCACGAGGAAATGGTTGGTGACCTGCTACAGCATTTGGATGTACGCAAGTTGATGGGGCCGGATGGGATTCACCCGAGGGTACTGAGAGAACTGGTGGAAGAGCTGGCCAAGCTGCTTTCCATCATTTATCAGCAGTCCTGGCTTTCAGGGGAGGTCCCACTCGACTGGCAGCTAGCAAACGTGACGCCCATCTACAAGAAGGGCCGGAGGGTAGACCTGGGGAACTATAGGCCTGTTAGTTTAACATCAGTGCCAGGGAAGCCCATGGAGCAGATTATCTTGAGCGTCATCATGCGGCAGTTGCAGGGCAAGCAGGTGATCAGGCCTAGTCAGCATGGGTTTACGAAGGGCAGGTCCTGCTTGACAAACCTGATCTCCTTCTATGACAAGGTGACACGCTTAGTGGATGAGGAAAAGGCTGTGGACGTGGTCTACCTTGACTTCAGTAAGGCTTTTGACACCATTCCCCACAGCATTCTCCTCAGGAAACTGGCTGCTCATGGCTTGGACTGGCGTACACTTTGTTGGGTTAAGAGCTGGCTGGATGGCCAGGCCCAGAGAGTTGTGGTGAATGGAGTCAAATCCAGTTGGAGGCCGGTCACTAGTGGAGTCCCCCAGGGCTCGGTACTGGGACCAGTCCTCTTTAACATCTTCATCGATGATCTGGACGAGGGGATTGAGTGTGCCCTCAGCAAGTTTGCAGATGACACCAAGTTAGGTGCGTGTGTCGATCTGCTCGAGGGTAGGAAGGCTCTGCAGGAGGATCTGGATAGGCTGGACCGATGGGCCGAGGCCAACGGTATGAAGTTCAACAAGGCCAAGTGCCGGGTCCTGCACCTGGGGCACAACAACCCTAAACAGAGCTACAGGCTGGGAGATGTGTGGTTAGAAAGCTGCCTGTCAGAGAAGGACCTGGGAGTGCTGGTTGACAGTCAGCTGAATATGAGCCAGCAGTGTGCTCAGGAGGCCAAGAAGGCCAGCAGCATTCTGGCTTACATAAGAAACAGCGTGGCCAGCAGGTCCAGGGAAGTGATTGTCCCCCTGTACTCGGCTCTGGTGAGGCTGCACCTCGAGTACTGCATTCAGTTTTGAGCCCCTTGCTACAAGAAGGACATGGAGGTTCTTGAGCGAGTCCAGAGAAGGGCTACGAAGCTGGTGAAGGGTCTGGAGAACAAGTCTTACGAGGAGCGGCTGAGGGAGCTGGGATTGTTCAGCCTGGAGAAGAGGAGGCTCAGGGGTGACCTTATCGCACTCTACAGGTACCTGAAAGGAGGCTGTAGTGAGGTGGGGGTTGGTCTATTCTCCCACGTGCCTGGTGACAGGACGAGGGGGAATGGGTTAAAGTTGCGCCAGGGGAGGTTTAGGTTGGATATTAGGAAAAACTTATTTACCAGAAGAGTTGTTAGTCACTGGAATAGGCTGCACAGGGAAGTGGTTGAGTCACCGTCCCTGGAGGTCTTTAAGAGACGTTTAGATGTAGAGCTTAAGGATATGGTTTAGTGGAGGACTTGTTGGTCTTAGGTCAGAGGTCGGACTCAGTGATCTTGGAGGTCTCTTCCAACCTAGACTATTCTGTGATTCACTCAGTTAACTTTAGATTGGCTCATGAGATTCAAGAGCCTTACATACACTTATATTTTAAATGTCTCCTTTTATTCCTTTGTAAACAGACAGTTGAATGGTAATGAGTTTGAACCCAAAGTACCTATTTGCTTTACCATGTTGAAGTATAACTGAAAACATCCAAAGTTTTGTGTAGCTGTTAGAAAGCGTTTTTCTGTTTTTCAAGTAGTGCTGCTGCTTTGGATTATATATCCCATTGGAACTCAACACGTGTGTATTACTGACCTGATTTCAGTTCGGACAGAGTTAATTTTCCTCCTAGTAGCTGGTAGGGTGCTATGTTTTGGATTAGGATGAGAAGAGTGCTGATAACATGCTGATGTTTTAATTGCTGCAGAGCAGTGCTTACACCAAGCCAAGGACTTTTCAGCTCCTTGCTCTGTCCTGCCAGCGGGCAGGCTGGGGGTGCAGCAAGAGCTGGGAGGGGACAGACCCAGGACAGCTGACCCAAACTGGCCAATTCCATACCATCTGACGGCATGCTGAACAATATATAGAGGTGGCTAGCCGGTGTGGGGGGGCGGCTGCTTGAATATAGTCTGGGCATCAGTCAGCAGGTGGTGAGCAATCATGTTGTGCATTTCTTGTTTCATACACATTATTACTAATAGTACTATTATTATTATTATTTTCCTGTCTTAATAAACTGTCTTTATCTCAACCCACAGGTTTTGCTTTCCCATTTCTCTCCCCCATCCCAGAGAGGGACTGGGGAGGGTGAGCAATCAGCTGTGTGGTGTTTAGCTGCTGGCCGGGTTAAACTACAACAATTACTTTTATTATATTAATAATAGAAGCCTGTATACTTTCTGATGAAAATCAAAGCAGCACTTGCATTTGTTTGTAATTAGGACAGAACGAGCAGTTCAGGAGACCCTGATGTCTTACAGTGGTTAATGCTGGGGCTGCAATCATGATGCCAGAGCAGCAACTGGGCGACCCACCAGGCTCTGTTACAGATTCTGTTGGAAATAACTGCTTGAGCTCCAAGGCTCAGGTTCTCTTTCCTGTTGCATCAACAATTTAATGTGTTTGTTTGTTTCTAAATCAATGAACTAACACTGATTAACCCACTGAGTAGGGTTTGTCCTTGATTGTGTTTCATCCACTGTGCACCAGTTAGGGTGAGCAGTGACATTTGGTTTGTTTTTGCTGTCTGTGGGTCCTCCTTGAGGAAAGAGGCTGTATGTGGTGGGACACAAGGTAGAACGTACTTTTGGTGTGCTTCTGTGTCACAGCTGGCAATGGTCCCCTGAAGGGAGAATTGGGAAAACCTTGGTGTCTTCATGGAGGTGTCTACATGTGAAATGACAGTCTGTACTTTGATCTTAGTGATAATTAATCAGTACTGCCATTGGGGTTCAAAGAGGTGTGCAGGCACCATGGGAGCTTGGTTCAGTTGCTTAAGCACAGGTGCCTGGTGCATTTGAGATACCTTAGAATAAGTGGAACATTCTTAGAGCATTGAAGTATTGGCATACGACTTCTGTTTCTCTGGAGTGGCAGCTATGGGTTCTACCAGATGCCTTCAGATGTCAATTTACTTGTCCTGTACCTACATGATACCTCAATCAAAGCTAGGTGTCTGCTTGAGGGAAAGCTGCTCTCAAGGATCTGTATACAGTATTGGTAAAATCTTCCAGCAGTAGGAACCTGGACCTATCACTCACTTAGACACATGGATGAACGCATCTTCACCTTCAAATGAATGTGGTCCCTTATGGCAACAGACACAGATCTAGTTCCTGGAGACACTTGGGGATGAATATCTAGGTAAGCAGATCAAGAGGCAATCTATTCAGACTATTTTTAATATCTAGTACAGGATGAAATGAATTGCCTTCCAAAAGTGAATTTCATCAAATTGACTACAGAGAGACACCAGACATATTAGCTGTTTAACTTACAGGTGGCTGAAAGACAGTAAAGAGTATCCCACCTTTAGTTCAAATGTAATCCTTTTAATTCACTAATTCAGAAAAAGTGTTCCTCAGAACAGGATAGGCTGTATGGGAAACCCATTACTGACATTCTGAATCTCAAGAGCATCTTAAATATTTCTAACTTTTCAAAATGAAATTGACTTCAAGTCAGTTGGAACAGAGGTGAGCATGTGATAAAGGCTTACTCTTTTCCCTTCTCCAGATAAAATTTTACACCTCCTCAGCGCTATGGAAAAAAAAAAAAAAAAAAACTATGAAAATAAGAATGCTTCCTTGTTCTAATCCCCTGGACAATTCTAGTCTTCACAGCTCTGAGTGGTGGTATCTTATCTCCTCCCACTATATTTCTCTTTTCTGGAAAAATGAAAATACCACAGCTTCACTAAGGTTGGTCTGGGAGACGTACAAACTGTGAAGGCTGCCATGGGATTGACTGGAGAACTTTAGTGTGGGAGTAATGACATTTTCAATTTAAGGCAGGCTGGCTCAACACTCTTTATAGACTTGTATCTCATTTAGAAGCTTAAGTGAATTATATGGTCAAAGTTTTAAAAGAAGGTGGGAAGGAAAAAACTGGGACAACTGAAAAGTGCAATAAAGGTCTGAAAAGTGCCATAGGGACAGTATATATCCACAACTCACTGATTACCTAGGGGACATGGGGAAGTCATAGCAGCAAACAGGTAAATATTTAGTGGCTGTAAACAGAGTCAAATTCAGTGGGAAGAATTTTACTTATACCAATGAGAATCCAGTTCTCCCTAGTGCGGGCTGGTGGCTCTTGCTGAGATAGCGATAGTGTCCATGTGATACATCTTTGAACAGTATTATTACGCCTGCATAATTGTCCAGAATATAACATTCTGCAGGTGCTTTGATTAGTTTGTTTATACACAGATGATAAGACAATGAGAAGGATTTGAATTTTCAATGGACCTTAGTTATTTATTCTTGATTTGCATATACATAGAAAAATGCACATTTATTTGTCACGTAGTGTACTTAGAGCTGTTAGGATGAGTGAGCCAAGCAGATTCTGGCAGCCAGCAGTTTCCTGATGGTCACTGTTATACGCTAAGCCATGTGGAGGGGCATGTGCATCTGTATGGACTTCTAAGGGAACTGAGGGACAACCTGATACTACCAGTTTGCTGTCTGTATTGCTGTGGTGCCTTGTTTATAAAGGCCCTAAATGGCTCACAGCTTGTAATGAAAAGAGGGTCACAACAAACATGATGCCAGGAACTGTGCCAGGCTGCTGAAGCCCAGCACTGGCAAGGGGTTCGTACAGCAGCTCTCTGGCAAAATCAAGAACAGAGTCCAGATTCCTTGGTCACAACTCTACACTGGGAAAAAAAAGCTCCATAATAGTCTTGCATGCACATGGGACTAGGTAGTTACTAGGCACTCTAGGTTTGCCACTATACTTACTGGTGGTTATTGTAGCCAAGAGCGCAGTCTACTAAAGCTATTATCAAGGTTCACTCTGCAAATAAGCTGTGATGCCAGCATTTCTATTTGCTCTGGAGATCTGCTAGGCTGATGTGGCATGAGTGCAGCACAAGCGCACAGCAGAACTCCTCTGTTCTGGGGCCACCTAGGTACTGGGTTCATGCCCAGTTCAAGAAAACAATATAATCTGATACCTCTCATTGTGGGGAGCTACCCTGGCATCTAGTGGTCATCCACAAGTGGTGGTGGTTGACCAGCTCTGCTCCCTGTATCTAGCTTCTTATCAGGGCCTGGAGCTTGGAATAGAGCAGAAATCATGGTACTGGCTGAACGCTTCTCAAGGTCCGCTGGGGGAACAATGGGGTTGATGGGTCTGTTAAGGTTAAGGATGATGTTTCACACTGACCACCTGTGTCTCAAGCTTGAAATACTTTGATCTCAAATCCAAATTTGCCTCCTATATGAATGGAGGAGAAGGCTGTGTCCAGCTGCAATCTTGAGATGATCTGTGGCCCACTTGAAAGGGTTCATCAATTTTCAGATGCATTTTTCAGTGTATAATTTTCAAATAGGATTTTAGTCAGTTCAAGTTTTACTACTTCATTTTTGTTTTTAGTTGGAGCCCATTCCCTTAATTTGTTGAGATCTTCAGTCCATATTTAGCTGCCAGTGTCCTTAATGTGTAAATGCGCATAGGAACCTGCTTTCATTTACTTCCTTCCCACTAAAAACAGTATTTTCTTCTGTTAGAGTAATGCAAACGTAGCTAGCAGGGTGTTGTGGTTTAACCCGGCCAGCGGCTAAACACCACACAGCTGATCGCTCACCCTCCCCAATCCCTCTCTGGGATGGAGGAGAGAAATGGGAAAGTGAAGCCTGTGGGTTGAGAAAAAGACAGTTTATTAAGACAGGAAAATAATAATAATAACAGTACTATTAGTAATAATGTGTATGAAACAAGAAATGTACAACGTGATTGCTCACCACCCGCTGACCGATGCCCAGCCCAACCCCGAGCAGCCAGCCCCCCACCCCGGCTAGCCATCCCCAATATATTGTTCAGCATGATGCCAGATGGTATGGAATACCCCTTTGGCCAGTTTGGGTCAGCTGTCCCGGGTCTGCCCCCTCCCAGCTCTTGCTGCACCCCCAGCCTGCCCGCTGGCAGGACAGAGCGAGGAGCTGAAAAGCCCTTGGCTTGGTGTAAGCACTGCTCTGCAGCAATTAAAACATCAGCATGTTATCAGCACTCTTCTCATCCTAATCCAAAACATAGCACCCTACCAGCTACTAGGAGGAAAAATAACTGTCCTAACTGAAACCAGGACACGGAGTTTTGTTGAGACTTAGGTTTTGATTTATGATAAAAGAACCAAAATCTAAGAACTTTCTGACAAACTCTGGATGATAAGTGTCAGGATTAGACCCGGATTAGTGAGGACACGCAGTGCAATGACCTTGTTGTTTGTCCCAGCACTGTCCCCGCTGGCTGCTTTCCTGGTGGGCTTTGGCATTCTTGCTGAGCCTCTCCTCTAGACTCATTGTGCAGCTGTATTGAGATTTTTTTTTTTTTTTTCAATATTCTCTCGAATATTAAGAAGTTTTGTCCTGTTTAATTCCTTCCTCCTGTGGGAAGGTGACCTTAATTTTCCTCCCCTTTTTTTTTCCTTACTCTGCGTATTATTAGATGTTAGCACAGATGTGTCAATCTTCCCAGCTTATTTAGCCTTCCACTTAGTTCTTCCAAATCTGTAAGGTGCCTTTCTTCCTATTTCCACTCTTCTCTATCTGTATATTAAGTTAAGCTTCAGGATTCTTCAGGGTACAGTGACATAAACATAGCTTAAATTGTCATAATGAGTTGAATGATGCTCCTGTGGCCCCAGGTTTTAGAGAGTACAAGTTCTGCATCTGAAAATAGACAGATTATAGCTTTGGTTTTGCCTTAAAACACTCAAACCTATTTAATTTTTGCTGTTATTTTCAATTTTCAAAGTTCATTGCACTCTTTCAGATTATTAGAATCTGGAAGGCAAAAGCACTAAAATTTCGTTCTTCATTTTTTATTTATTTTTGCACTGAGAAGACATCTTCCAATAAAATGATTTACTGTTGTATGTAGCTGGTGAAGCACATGCTGCTGTTGCTGAAGTAGCTCAAAAAGAAGGTCTGGTGAGTGCTATGAGGGGGAGCCCTGAGTCTCCCTGGGTCCATGCTGCCTTCGCTGCCCCATGGGATGTCACATGGGTGTCTGCGGTGTGTGCCAAGCAGGGCAGACTGGGCACATGCTAGGATGTGAACTCTGCTGGCCTTCTCTTGTCTGCAGGACTTTTTTTTTTTTTTTTTTTTTTTTTTTTTTTTTTTTCTGGCCTAGAGAAGCTGCTCAAGGTAAGCATGCAGAGGGAAGGCGATAGTGATGCTTTTGGCATCCTGAAGTGGGGGGAGATAATGTGACGGGACTGTGCAGTGTAGCTGAAGGTGTGATACTTTCTGATACTCCTGAAGAATCCATAGCAGTGGTTTCCCTTCTGCACCCTTGTGTCGGAGCCTTCATCAGCTCAGCCCTCCAAGTGCTTTTTTTTTTTTTAAAAAAAAAAAACATTACAGAAATCTCTTGCTTGTAAAATTCCATGGGCAGAATTAGATTGAAGCTGCCCAGAAACAAAGTGCCTCTGCCTTCACATCTGCTTTTCCTGCTTCTTGTAATTCTTTGAGTTGATTTTTGCCATCTCCTCCAGGTGCTGTCACAGCTTTCATACATCAGCACAAAGCTCAGGCAGCCTCATCAATCATCCAGCCTGCTGCAGGGCCCAGGTTCCTCGGCAGGTGCTCTTTGCTGGAAAGGGAGATTTCACTTGGTTTGTGCTGGTGGGAAGAATGGTTGATGCTGGCAGTAGAACTGGAGGAAAATCATTCTCCTGTGCACACCAGGGGTGGCCAGCTCTGTCACTAGAAAACACGATCCCTCTTTTGGAACAATACTTGTGACAAGTGCACCCATTCTCACTTTTAGTTTGGATCATAACAGGAAAATAAACTCTCCTGTGCAGAAGATGCTGCTTGTCCTTTGATTATGTAAGTTAAGGCTTTGGATTCTGGGCTCTTACTGAATGCTGAAAGCCTCTTTTTCTCTGTACTTTTCCAGCTCATTTGATAGAGATATATATTTTTTTAATATACCTTCTATTAAAAAAAAAGTATTAATTACACAAATACTTTGTGCAGAGGAAGATCCATGTCAAAAGGCTTAAGCTTTGGGTTCAGTTTGGATGAGAGCCTGAAATATAGTTCTGAACCAGTGACAGCCTTTGAATTTATAAATGTTAATGCCCGTTTGGGATTCTGGTCCAAAGCAAAAACAAGACTTTTATTCTGTTCAGGTTTCTGCCTCTCTGCTTGTCACCACAGCAAATGAGTCCTCTCCAGGCAAGCAGCAAGTGGCCTGACTAACAACTAGGTAGCCTTTATTCTTTCATCCCAGTGGTTTTGGTGAGTACGGCCAATGTCTGTCATTCAGGCCAATTACTTGAAAAGGCATTTGAAGTTTTTGAGGATGTTTGCAAAATTTAATACAAGTCATAATTCGTTGGGAATTTGTCTGTTCCAAGCTGGCCCAGGTTAATCAAAGGTGGGGTGCAATTTCAGCATCTGCCCAAAAACTGCACAGGGGCAAGTGTCCAACCATACCCAAGCATTTATCCAAAGAAGCCAATGCCCAGGATCCAAGTTCTCAATTTGGATGAATTAGTCTGAAAACAGCTGAAGGCATGACAGCAGGACAGGAATAATACTTTAGTTACAATAAAAAATGTTGACAAAGGCTAATGTATTATAATAGTCAGAATTTATGTTTTTTTCTTGCCATCTCCCTAGGAAAACAATATAGGATTTAGAAATGATATTGAGCCGATAAGTGAAACACTGGATTTGGGGCTGGGTATAGGAAGCTTAAAGGGGATTTTATTTCTGAAAAATTGAAGGATTATAGGTGGAAGTGTCTGTGTCATGTGCAGTGTAAACAGGTATGTCCTTTCTGTCTGCCCTTTGGTGTGTGCATGCTTTTCAGTTTATTTGCCAGTTCCTGCTCCAGCACAGATAGTCATGCTGTAATCTCATGGTACCAGGCTGCCTGAGTGGATTTGGGAATTTTCAGCTTTAGGTAGGGCTGGAAATATCAACAGAACAGAGTGTTTTTTGTTAGTTTGGGATTTCTGTTTCTGGTGTCATGAAAAACAAGATAGGCAAAATTTTACTGTTTTGATTCCTATATACACTTGATTAGGTTTTAAGCAAAGGACTGAGGGCATTCAGCAATATTTTATGCTGAAGAAACTCTACTTTCATCTGCAAAAGGGTGAGCAGAATTAGGAGCTTCTTTTCTTAACCACCTATGATTGAATACTGTTAGTATTTAATACTGTCTTCAATCTCAGATAATTGCTAAAGTGTGCTGAACTACTCTCTCAACTTATCCACAGACAATTAATAATATTGATCACCTTACATTGACCTTGTGAGTTAATAACTGTTTTTTTCACTTGATGAATAGTGCTTTCTAAATGCCAACATATAATTTTGTCAAGTTGTCAGATCACAGGGGCTGATGCTGAAGACACTGAAATGTACCTTAGTGCTTGCTGCTATGGTTGTTTTGTTGGGATCAACAGAAATCCTTATGTCCAGGCTGAGGAAAAATAAATACTTTTTACAGGCTCTGGCATGGGGAAAGCCTCTGAAACATTTTTAAGTCAACAGAAATTAGTGTGTATGAATCAAATAACTTTAGAGCTGTGCAGGATACACATGCAGGGGGTTTGGGGTTTGTTGCTCTAGGTGATCTCTCTGGTACAAGGGAGCAGCCACACAGTTTGCAGTCCTCATTATTCATTCTGATAGGCAGAACAGAGATCTCATTCAAAATTCCTGCCAAATTCAATTTATTACTAATTTTGTTTTTCTTTAGATGGGTTGAGGAAAAATGAACATTTGTTTTGTTTTCAAAATCTGAATCACTGGAATTAGCACAGTAAGACCATCTTGACTGTATTTTTGCTTGGAAAGAAATGGGTTAAGGGAGGAAGATTCTAATTTTAGAAGCAATGAAGGTCTAAAGTCACGACACTGATCAAAAAATCATAGAACAGCACAGGTTGGAAGGGACTTTGCAAGAGCATCAGGTTCAATGTTTCACATGAAAATGGAACCCAGATGATATATAGCACCCTGTCCAATTGCACCTTCATACCATACACTTCACTCTTCCTCTTTTGGACTTACTTTTATTTTAAATAAACTTGTGGTTGGTATAACAAAAACTGTTAGATGCAAAGGTTATATGGTGGGGTTCTCATGGGTTTTTCACTCAGAGGAGGAATTCATGCTACCCTTGAGAGATGAGAGGGACCCAAAAGCCACCATCACAGAGTTAAAAGCAAGCCCAAGCCATCTGGCTCAGGCATGGCAGTACTCTCAATTCCTTTTAAACTAGGCCTTTTTTTTTTTTTTTTTTTTTTTTTTTTTTTTTTTTTCCCCTCCAAAGTCTTTCAAACACCTTGGTTGAGACATAAATTGTTCCACTTACCTATTTTATCACTTCTCATTTGGAGGGACCCTGAGAGGTTTTTTGCTCTAGGTATTCTAGATGGTACTGGGTCTGGCCTTGAACAAACTGAAGAACTCAGTTCTGGTTACCTTTTAGTTATAGGCTGCCCTGCTTTACCTAATCCTCACCTTGTTAACATTATCTTATAAGCAGTGTTGTTCTTGTTTTATATTATATTTTTCTCTAAAATCTCTGTAGCACTATGTGTCTGTTCACTCATATGCACTCCTCTACAACAAAATTTTCTGTTGAGATCCCTACCAGAACAATCACAACAACGGCAGGAGTGGGAAGCAGTGAATTTAGCAAATGACATTCCGTCAATCTCTGAAAAAACTTGGTTTTCTCTGTAGCAGAGAATGAGAACAAATCTTGAATGCCTTGAAATAGCACTACCAACCCAGTGCCTGGTATCAATAAGGGAAGCTTTGCAGAACTGTTATCCAAGAGATGTGTAGCAAGGGAGTTTGGGGGAAGAAATATCCCCTCCTCGCATCAGTTTTCTTACATCAGTACTGAAACCCATTGGCAGAGTTGTCTGTAGGAACAATGTGCTGATAATCTTACTGCTGTAGACGAAACGGGGCATGTTGTCCTGTGATGGCAACAGCCCAGCACTGGTCTCTAGCTCTGATTTGTTTCCTCTGTAGACGAATATATCTGCCCCCCTCCTCTTGCACAACTGGCAGCACAGTCTCTATATCTTTGCAAAAAGTATCGTGACAAACCATTGAAAGACCGACTCCTCTGTGCCTCTGTACTTATGTATCCCCTCCCCGTTGCGTCTTTAGCTAAAGCAGATTATTGCAAAATCCATTTAAAAAGCACAGCAGTTTTATTCTGAAAGATATCTAGAGGGCAGCAAATCCAGAGGGAAATCTCATCCTTCAGTGCAAACAAAACCTCTTTTATTTTATTTCTAAAAAAATCAAGTGCAGTGTAACATAAAACCTTTTATTTCTCTACACAAAGCAGCAATAATAATATCTCTATAAGGCTGAGATATAATCATACCTAGGAGCAAATTTTTAATTTGATTAATGCTTACTGTAGTGGGCAAAGATTCTGAAGTTCAGGTGTGAGTTATGAAGAAACTGCTCGGCCATCTAAAATCGTATCTGAAAGCAAATGTATTTTTAGAATACTGCTGTGCACTGTGGAATGCTCCTGAGTTATTTGTTCATAACTGTAGATGATGTGGAGGATATATTTAATTCAATATTAAGATGGTACTTCTGATTGCAGTTCTGTCATTCTTCATGTTTGGTTCAAGCTGTAGCTGGCTGAGCAGTAACTGGGATTCAATTAACTGTCAGCAATGAAAACCAAGGCTCCTGTCCATCTTGTTTTATTGTTTACTGCGTTCTTCAGTACACTTTTAAATCCTTTGAGAAGTGTTTCTAGAATTACATCTACTGAATTTCATCAGCAACACTTAGTGCATGCAGGAACAGGGCTGTCAGAAATGTCATTCATCTTCCTTACATTTTAAGTTTGGTACTTGGAGTTTGGTGTGTGGCCACAGAATCATAAAATGGTTTGGGTTGGAAGGAACCTTAAAGACTGCCTAATTCTGATGCCACCACCATGGTCAGGTACAACTCCCAGCAGACCCGGCTGCCCAAATCCCTATCCAGCCTGTCCTTGAACATGCCCTGGAGGTCTTTAAAAGACTTTTAGATGTAGAGCTTAGTGATATGGTTTAGTGGAGGAGTTTTTACTGTTAGGTCAGAGGTTGGACTCGGTGATCCTGGAGGTCTCTTCTAATCTAGATGATTCTGTGTGACTCCCAGGGATGGGGCATCCACAGCTTCTCTGGGCAACCCATTCCAGTGTCTCACCAACCATCCAGTAAATAATTTCTTCCAAATATCTGATCTAGATCTACCCTCTTCTAGTGTAAAGCTATTCTTCCTTGTCCTGTCACCACACTGCCTGAAAAAGTGTCCCCCCCCAAGCTTTTCTGTAGACCCCTTTAGGTACTGGATGGCTGTTATAAGGTCTCCCCTGGAGTCTTCTGTTCTCCAGGCTGAACAACTCCACCTGTCTCAGAGTGTTTGCATAGAAAAGCCATCACAAAATTATCAGAATGTTTAAACAAAAATAATTAATATTTTAAAATAGCTGTGCAATTAGTTTGGCTTCTTACCCTGCACAGATTTTCATTTTAATTGTGGTTGGCAAATTGGTGTCTATGTGTTGGGAGGTCCAAGCAGAGTCAAATTAATGCTACTTTGTGTGGCCCCTGGCAGTAACCAGAAGGAAAACCAGGCAGGTTCCTCTGAGTGCACTCAGAAATGCTTATACCTACGCAAGGAAGCTATGCAGGGTGTCTCTCTTGAACCTGCATAATACAATGACGTTATTTGAGTGTGACCACATGTACAATATGGGCTGCAAGCAGAGGCTACCCCGAGTCTAAGGGATCTGGGGGAGTGTTGCTGGGCACGAAAGCCCTATGTGTGTTTCAGCATGCCAGGAGGCCTTGGGGAAGCCTCCTTCACCTCAGTTTCTGAAGCCGCATAATGGGGTGACGAACTGATCTGTGTCTGATGTTTGCTTTTGCATCTCATCTACTGATGAAAACTGTGATATGAGATCTGTGTGCAATCATTATTATCAAGAGGAAACATTTGTATTGAGATAGGACAGGGCATATACAAGAGGGAAGAGGATTGGTTCTGCATGATAAGTTTTTTTTATTATTATTATTATATTTTATTTTTTTTTAATCTGGAGAGCGTGCCTGAAATGGGAAGGATTTATGTGGTACCCTGACAGCACCTATAGCAAAGGCTACCTTACAACATAGACAATTTCTTTTTAACTGCATTTGTTTTGATGTGAAAACCCATTTTCCTGTCTCATATGTGGAAATCTTGCATAACAATACATTGACACTGAAATAGTTGCTAGTGAACGTACAAACAGCAGCAACTTCCTTAAATGCCTGCTATCTCTGAACATCCATAGGTTTCTTCTGCAGAAGGGAAGACTCTCTCTCTGCAGTTTTACTACAGTTTTCATTTTGTCTCAGAGTTGTCCACAACATGACCACTCAGTGGTTTTCCAACACAGCTGCAAGTTGTGAGGCACCTGTTCAGAATGAAGCACTGCAGGAACTAGCTGCCCTGCTACTATTTAATGACAATATGACTGCTTTTTTCTACCCTTCATTCTTTTTGTGGGTGTGTGAGAAGTCAGGAATTCAGAACAGCATTTCTGTGCCACAGACAGGCTGCAGATGATGCAGGAACCAGCTTGGGTCATTCTGAAGTCTGGAGGAGGCTTTCAAGGCACTCATCAGAGCTGTAAAAGGGCTGCTCTGCCTCCCACTTGCTGGCACGTCTCAGCCCTGTGAAGATAATCTGTTCTGGGCTCCTGTGGTGTTTGCTCAGAAACCTTGCACTGCCTTGGGCTTCAAAGTTTAAATATAAACACCATTTACATCTGCTTAAAATCTGAACTGAACTTGAAATTTATGTTCAGTCCAGTGATGGCTGTAGCGGCTGTTAAATTGCTCCATTAACTATAAAGCAAAGTTTAATCTGCTGTGTTTTACTTTCATGGAGTGCTTCTAAGCACTGGTAATGTTCCCTTTATTGAGTTCCTCTAACTTTACAGGAAACCAAAGGCTTTCTTCTGGAAAAAAAAGAAAAAAAGAAGTAAAAAAAAAAAGTGCAAGTCTTAGAATTAAAACACCCATGAAAGCAATGAAAAGAGGGGAAGAGAGAGAGAAATAAAGATTAGCCCTACGAGGAAAGATTAAGAGGAAATGGAGCAACTTGCTGTTTGCCTTTTCCTTTCCAAATATCCAGCATGGTCAAAAAACTCTACTAAGTGGATTACCTCACGTGCTCATGGAAAAGAATACAAGTGCAATCCCAAAAGGCAATTACTTTTTAGGTTCGTGTAGGATTTTTCAGTTTATAACATGGAGTTTACCTATTTTTTCCTCCCTTTCCAGTAATAGTAGTCCTTGCACAGGTTTAGTCATCCTTGATGGCAGCTGTTCCATCTATATAGCAATTGCCAGACAATTACCTCTTTAATGTTTTCACTGAGTACTTTGCTGGTTAACCTCCTTAACTGGAGAGCTGCTTATTGATATTTATGTCTTGTCAGCATAGAGGTTCATTAAGCATCGGTAAATGACATGTTTTCATATCTGCTGACACTAAAAATGCAATATGATCAATTGCAAATTGACTTTAGTGCAGCAATAGAGTGCATTTAACACACATCAGTGGATCATTCATACAAGCAGAGCTCGAATTGTTATGGCTGTTTATGTCTGCCTAATATCCAAGTATAAATTCTCCTAAGTCAAGGAAAAAGCCAAGTAAAACAAAATACAAAACTCAGCACAAGAAATGCACATATCCCAGGTCAGTTCTTGACATAGGTGGATTTTGGATGGCAGGAGGCTGAAGGTGGCTGAAGGTTGTCGCACCTCTGGTCTCCTCTCAAGAGTGAGCTACAACCCCAGTGCCAAAGGCCAGCAAAACAGCGACCGTGTCCCCAAAGGGTGCCCATGCCCAAAGCTGGGGAAATGGGGAAGAGTTTTGTTAGGTGTCCAGACTTTTTTTTTGAGGAAAATGCATTCATTAAAAAATACCATTGGGATCCAATTTAACAAAACACTATAAAACAAAAGAAAGGTGTGAACGCAGGCGGTAGCTGTAGGAACATCCTATGCTGATTTCCTGTGCCATGGTGCATCTTTTGTACAATTATATTTATCTTTTTTTTTTTTTTTTTTTTTAACTGCTCTGCCACACATTGTTGCTTGTCTGAGATTCGTCACCAGAAGCTGAGAAAAAACAGAGGATTTACTTGCTCTGTCAATTATTTTACGTACTGGGGGAAAACATAATGGCTTGTGGTAAAGTCTTTGGAAAGTAAGATCTTTACGTACTTTTAATGGGGCAGATTTGGCAACCAAAAAGGTATACTTAATTCTAAACTTCCTGACTTTCATCTGAAGCACCCTGGTTCTTAGCTTATGTTTTTCTTCAGCTGGAGGACTCAGAATGTGTTCTGTGCTTTGTGCTGTGTTAACCTCTTTGTTTTTTCTTACAAAAATGGATCTAAACTTCATATTGTCTCTTCTGGACAGAAAAAGCATGAGCTTCTGACCTAACCTGTTTGGCAGGTGAGCTTTCTGATGAAATCTGTCAGAGGTTTATGTAGTCTATAACTGCTCCTACTGAACATGTAGAATGGTGCTCTCATTTGCAGCTAAAATGCTGCTTGTCTGCTTCTTCTCTGTGGATCAAACCCTGTAAAATAGCATTTTTTTCAGCGCAGTGAAGAACAGAATGCTAAATTAATATTATGGCTCTGTAACAAAATGGCTTTGATGTAAGATTCTGATATCCTTACTTTGTTATGGAGCTGTAATACTGATTTAATAACATTCATGGTGCTGAACTGAGAGCGATGGATTTCCTAGGAATGGAGCTGTGGGATTCATGCTGAGGTACACAGCCAGGTAGGTGAAGTTAAATACCAACTCAAGTTTAAGATTATGAGCTGTAGCAGGTGGCAGAGCCAGTGATTTCAGTGTGGGTCATGAACATGCTGAATACCCCTGCATCTCCGTCATCTTCATCATTTTTTTAGCACAGTGCAAAGATAGATCCTTCCCCAGGGGAAACCTCAGTGCTCTGGCAGCACATGCTGGTCTGTCAAACAGCCCCGTTGTGGGAGCTGGCACAGGAGGAGCTGTGACCAGGGCTGGCTGAGAAAAGGCAGATCCCTGTGCTCTGGAGCATCCTTCTCACACAGTGCCTCCCAGATGGTTTATTTAGCTAAGGATGCTGTGGTTCCTCAGAATTATGAGTCTCTCTCTGATTATCATTTTCATAAATAATAGCAAGTTCAAACCGGGTGTGCAACCAGATGCTTGGACCATCCTCACCAGCAGACCTGTTCACTAGCACCACAGCACCAGCAGCATCACCACTGCTGGGAGGGCTTGCCATACTTGCTGTATGTAACCTCCCATTTTCAGGTTTTATAAGTTTGTTATAGAACACCACCCAGGGTGCAACTGGGCATGCAACTGTTTCTTCCTGGAAGAGGTTCTTTACTTGAAAATGAGTTTAAATAGACTTGGCCAGTAGAAAACTCCTGAATGCGAGGAATAAAGGACAAGAAGGTGCAAGGGTAAATACCTCTGGTAGCGGAGGTTGGCAGGATGGTGCCAGGCGCTTCACTTTCACAAAGGCTCAAAAAAATGATTCATCCTCATACATCAGCACAGGAATTGCTAATACTTTAGTGACACATCACCTGTGAACTTGAGTGTGTGCAAGGAACACAGAATTAAGCTGTGGTGAGTGTATTGTTTTGAATCCATTTAGGGTCCTACTGGCATATCAGGTGTGGAGACTTAAATCATCTGCCAAAAACAGGCACTTATTGCTCCTAGGGATGAAGCTCTGATCCCTCAAAAAACACATTTTGCCCCCTCTTTGCCCTCACCCCAATATACTGACAAAAGAGTTTCACTTAAAAACAAACAACCAAAAAACTTTAATTCAGCAGAACAGCTAGTGCTGGATGGCTACGAGTGTTTCCTGGTGAGCACCAGATTTCAGTCATGCTGATATTTTTCTGTAATTGTCATTTACTGGGCTGAATATTTTATGACTGTGTTTGCCTGCAAACAGTGTGTCTGAGCCAGGCATTTTTTGGAAAAAAAAAAAAAAAAAAAGCACTTGTTGGTCCCCAGATTGGATTTTTTAAGGAAAATAATGAGAGACATAGCAAAGGTTGGTAAGATGAAGAACAAAGGGGCTGTCCAAGGGATGTTTGAATGTCTATGCAAAAAGTTGTGGTTCCGCCAAATCTTTAGCCATTTAACCAAACTCTACTTGTATATGCAAGTGAGTGCAACACTTGGAAATAAGAAAAGAAGGGAGGAAAACTAGGGTGTTTGTTTTCAAAGCACACATACATTCTGTTTAGCATTCACCGGAAGGGATAGTATGTAAAATATGTGATGTACTAAGCTGAGATTATGGGGAATTCTTACTCTTTGCTGTTTCTTTCTTACAATCAGTTAAAAAGTAGTTTTGTTTCAAGAAGAAAATTGGAAAATGCCTTAGATCATAGATCATAGATAATAGATCATTTATACATAGCACTGATTTTGGAGGATAATGCCAACTGTCAATAAAATGCAAGAATACCAGATTCCAGATATTTTTAAACTGATTTCTGAAAATCTGCCTGAGATCTTCTAGGGCTAGTCATTCTGAGACACCACAGACTCTGTTTCTGCTGTCTCTGGCCATCTGATTAGCAGAGCCTCTGCCAGGCCATAACCTGAGGATGTCCCCCTTTCCTTGGGCTGCTTCTAGAGCCCAAGCAGTGCCATGGTGCTTTGCAGACAGGAAGATGATGCTGAGGAGATGCTCTGCAGAAACCACAATGGCCAACTAGGGTTGGGCACAGAGATGTCATGTTAACCTCCTTCCCCCCCCCCCCCGCCCCCCGGCTTTATGTGCACATTCACAGGATGCTACATATCCCCCAGCTGTAATCTGGCTCGGAGCAAGAACTCTGGTCCAGCCAGATGTGCACGGTGGTGCTGAGCAGGAACTGCAGCAGGCTGTGCAGCTCATCACAGCTCTCTTGGCTTTTACAGATAGGAATTCGAGTTTCAAAGATGCATATAGCTATGAGGATGAGGAAGAAAATTGACCAGAAATACTGATATGACTGGTTTTTCATTAAGAATGATAGATTTATTGACTGTCTAGACTCAAGTTAGTTTTGTATTCACACTTTAAATGTTTTAATTAAGTTGAAAGTTTATGCTCCTGCCATCTAGCCATTCCCTGGTTAGTTTTATGAAAACATTAACCTTGACATTTTGACAACTTTTTTTTTTTTTTTTTTTTTTTTTTTGTTTCTTTCATTTAGTCTCATTTAAAGTTGTTTTCATTGTCTATGGTTTAGTGATTCCCTTGGTCTGCTTACACAACCAAAGCCCTTTGAAGAGCGACAGCTCAGCGTGCCCGGCGGCAGCTCCCAGCACAGCATTTAATTCTCAGTTTGAGCCAAGCCAAGCTCCTATTTTAGTGAAACTGCACCGACCTGACACCAGGTTTTGCAGGCAGCAGTATAAAATTTGCTTTCCTGCTTGCACAAGGCGCTTGTGAAAACATGCTGATGTCTTTGCAACTTGAAGGCTGAGGGATCAGCGGGAGGTCGGGTGTCCTCCCTGACTATGGTGCCCGAGGCAAGCTGCTCTTCCTGTCCCTCCTGCCATCGGGTACGTACACACACATACACACGAGTCCTGTGCTCCCAGTTCAGTCTGTCGCTCTGATGCTGACAGCTCCATTGCTGGAGGCCCTGAGCAGTCCCCTGTGCTGGGACAGAACTGTAGAGCATGAGGCCGCTCTGGTGCTTCCATGTGTTGACTTGGAAAATCTGAGCTCAGCATCATTGTAACAGAGAAATCACCAAGGAACTTACAGCAAGGTTTAACTCCTTTCTGCTCCAGCTTTCTGAAGATATTTAGTCAGAAATACATACAAGCTATTATGTTTATAAGTATGCATTGGATGGTGTGAAAGTTGCACCAGCACCTTTCCACAGCTCAGGCTGCATAAACGCCTCTTGAAAGCCTGAGCCTTTCTGGCTTACCAATTTACTTCTGTTCAAGTGTTTTCCTCTGCAAAGCTGCTGTGGTTACTAATTCATTGGAGTTCATGAGGTGTTGAGGCAGGGCATTTGGGTGGCAGCAGCAGCAATTTGATAGACAAGCAGGGAGAGAGAGAAATTATAAATATGTTTCCAGGGAGACAGGGGGACTTGCTGCTGCTGTCTGAAGACGGGAATAACCCTCACCTCTGCATCCTTGCACAGTCTGCCTTAAGGCTGCATTATGTCAAGGAATTGTTCTGGTCCCACAAGCTGCGAGAAACTGATCTTTGAATTTTGCTGGAAAGGAGGAAAGGGTCTTTGAGGAGAAAACAGAAAAAGCAGTAACACTTCCATGGAACAGGCTCCCTTGGGTGCTTGGAAATGTTGCTGGTAGGAGCTGCTGGGAGCCAGAAAGGGCTTCACAGACGCCAGGGATTTAAACCGGGGTCGTACCTGTAGAGGATCAACCTTTTCCTGTAAAAGCTGCCAGCGTGTCCTGCCACTTCTATTTAAAATGTTGTCCAGCACGTCAAGGGCAGGGTGAAGGGAGTGCACCATGTGGTTCCAGCTCTGGGAGGTCAGGGTGGGGGTGTGAGATCGCTAGCTCTTGCTGAAGGTGACTTTCTAACTCAAGCGTGAATTAGGAGCTAATAACAGCAATGAGATTTTACAAAGTTAGGGCTACCCAAAAACGTAAAAGGTTCTGCCTTGTTTAAGGTGAGGGGAAAAGAAGGTTGGGACTGAATTTTTAATAATATCTGGGACTCCAGGTCCCTCAGACAAGCAGTGTGCATCCTTGTGAGCATGAGGAAGAGCTGGGGAGAGTGCATGACCCGGTGTCACCAGCTCCCTCCTGGAGATGGTGACCTGTTTATGCCTGGGACATGGCCCTGGTCCCGGGGTGGGGTGAGGCAATGAGGATCTGAAGAACCAAAAAAACACTGCTTTTGAAAATCTTCCCTCCTGAATAGCAAATATGACTCTTACTTGGTATAAAGTGAGCAGCTGAGAATTAACTAAGCAATATAAAATGTGGGGCGTTGGTACTGGAATTAGGACTTGGAGGAATCTGATGAAGCAAATAACACATAGGTCTCGAGATAAGATGAGCATGACAAAGAAATTGATGATTAAGGTGACACCCTTGGGAATTCCCAAACAGAAATCCTGCCATTGATTCATTGACTTCTTCTGACACCGAGAAAGAAAAAGCCAGGTCAACAGACTGACAAGCACTGTGGAGGGGGAGAAAAATAGTGGCAGTCAGGCAATAATCCAAAATCAAAAGGAGTTCAGAAGAAACAGAAATATCTAGGCTTGTTTATTTGTAACTTAACTTTGTAAACATGAACGTTATTCCCTGAGGATGTGACTATATTGATTACTTCAACAATAAAAGTTAAAAGGGGGAAGGAGGAGGGGAGAAGGCTACACTTGGTACTAATAAATTATTTTCCTTGCCATATGAAAAAAGGGAAAGTCTGCCCTTAAGCACCTTGATAATTTCTGCAGCATCCTGAAGTAATGCCCTGTATCAAAAATGCAATTTTTTAAAATGAGATTTTTTTTTTTTTTTTAAATCCATCTGAAGATTAGTGGTAGGGATTTACCATTAACAATCAGTAACACTTTAATATAAAAATCTAATGTTTTCTTGTATTGGTTTCCTTTTTTCACATCACCTATATCGGATTGCAAAATTTAGCCAGCAAACCATCTTCTCAATGTATTTGCTCCTCATTGTTCAGAATATTGACTTTATTTTAAGGGACTTGGATGGGTATTTAAGTCTCTGATTCCCATCCCTCCCAGAAACTTGATGTTTGATCTTGAATAGATGGCTTATTTTATTTATTTTATTTTTTTGCCTCATTTGCCTTTATATTTGGGAACTAGTGGTACCTTAAGGCTATGTCCATCAGACTGTCCTCCACCTTGCACACACAAGGAAGGTCTAGCTGAAAGGTCAGCATTTCACTGGGGGAAAGCATGCCCAAATGAAATATAAAATCAAGCACTATGGTGATGCCAAAAGAAAGAAAAAGTTTCTGTATAGTTATGTTTTAATAAGAAACACCCTTGTTAAGCAGAAAAATGCTTGAGACCACTGTTGGGTGTGGGGCACCCTGACTATGTAACTGTCCCCTGGATCTCCAGCCCCTCTGCCCTGTCCGTGCTCTCTCCTCTTGCACCTGCTGGCAGCAAGAAGAGTGCTTGTGGGAGGCCCGCCTAGGCGAGCCTGGGGCCCTGCAGCCAGCAGGAGCACCCCTTGTGCTGTCCCAGCAGCCAATGAGTGTGACAGGAGGTCTCTGCAGCCAAAGAGGAAGGAGCTGGTGTGGAGGTTCAGCAGGTGCAAAGTGTGCACCTTCTGTGTGTGTTGATGGGGTTCTGCAGTGCAGCTGCATGCACTGAATTACTTGGGCTGAGTGATGGTGCTGTGGAACCAGGGGAAGCCACAGGTGATGCATTTAAAAGCAGTTAATGGGGCAGCACATCGTAATGCTGGCCTGGAGCAAGCAATTGTTTTCTGGTCCCTGTAAGGCAGGTAGGGCTCACCTTGCCTGATGTGGCCTGGAGAGGGCTAAAGGGAAGGTGTGAGGGATGCAAGTTGTCCAGTGGACGCTTAGATATGGCTGGTATTTCTGGGACTTAACTGATGATGGCTTTTAATTACAAAATGTCAGTAAGTGTGTGCGGTTTTCCTTTGTCCAATGTTGTTCCATTAGAATACGCTCTGCTGTGATTGCTGCTTTTTATTTAGGTTGTAGGCTATTCCTTGAAAGCATTATGAAGACTATGCTCTCATGTAAGCTATTCCCTTCTTGCTCTGCATAAATTTCACTGAGAGGTTGTGAATAAAATGTATTTACATTTATAGTTCTTGAACTGATCTTCTTTAGACTTTGATTTAAGCATTATCCCCCACACTGGAGTATTCTGTTGTGTTGCTCTGTTCCTAGTGGTCATAGTCAAAAGGAGTCTCCAACGAAGAGTTGTCTGTTCAGCTGAGCAAACTGCTTATGAAGAAATCTCTAAATGAAAAGGGGGAAATTGTGCTTACACGGTTCTGTTCTCCAGATTTAGGAAACAATTTATTTGTGAAATAATATGGAGTTTAATTTTTTTGATTGTTTTTTTTTTTTTTTTTAGAAGTTAATTGTAGAAAATGTTATCTAAAACTAAGGTTTTCCTGAAGTTGGACAGAAAAAAAATGGAACCAAATGTTCTAAACTTGAACAAAATATAACATGAATGGCGTGAGGTTGTGGAATACCTTGGCTGGTTTCCACCAAACTTTAGAGGTAGCTGAAGTTCCTCTTGGGGAGGATATTTAAAGTGCAGTTCCAAACTAGCTGCTAAAAGTTTTCTCTAGTTTTTAACATGTCTCTGTACATTTCATCTCTGTTGGAGCAACTAGATCTCTTTCAGTCTGCGTGCATAGAGCTAGGCAGTGTGTCTCTCAGGGTGGCTTGAGTATTTTTAGTATTGTGTGCTAATAGATTGCAAATAACTGTGAATAGCTCTGTTCTAGAGAAGTTTCTTGGGTTGGTGTTTTGCTGCTTGGAAAGGAAGTCTCGGGTGCACTCAGATTGCTGCCTTGTGGCTGCTGTTTCAGACTCAGTAGTGCCTTTTCTTCGTCTATGTAATCAACTGACACAAGCAGTATTGAAAACATATGTGGGTAGAGGTATATATTTCCAGAGCACTTAAGTTCCTGCTTTTTTTTCTAATATTAAAAAACAAATAATGTCTATGTGTGCAGGTACAGTATGCCCTTTATTAGGGTCTGATCCTAAAGGTTCCCATGGGGGTTGAATCAGGCCTAGCAATGTGTTAGGACGAATTGTGTTTTGATCCATCAGAGTCAATGGAATTACCCTGGGAATATTTATTTATTTATTTATTTATTTATTTTTACCACATCTCTAGCTTAAAAAAAATGTTTCTTTCTAGGGGAGAAGAAACTTAAGTTTTATCAGCTTTTTGATGAATGTCCTGCAAGGTGTAATTGCTCTTCCTTGGACTGTTTCTTCAGGAGTACTTCATTACTGTTACTCTCATTCCTAAACAGGTTGCTCTTCAGTGCTTAGAGAGAGCGTCATTATGCTGACGTTGAATAAACAAAACCCAAACCACAAGGTAGTATTCTGCCTCCTGGAGCCTGCTGGGTTCCCACGTACCTGTTCCCAAGTGCCTAATACCAGCACACAGCATCTCAGGATGAAGCTCTCTGGCCACAGCTAGCATAAAATTGCACTTTGCCCTTGAATAGGAAAACTGTTCTCCTGTGGCAGTATTTTATATAAATTATGTTGCTAGGCTCTCTTTTCACCCCATCAGCTGTTTCTTCTCCCTCTAACAGAATAAAGGTCAGAAATTCTGATTCTAAATAGCAGTTGCAAATATGAAAACTTAAACTCTTTTTGTGTGACTTTTTTCTTTTCCAGAAACCTTTCCTCACAAAGTCAACACTGAGGCCAAAATCTCTCGGAAAAGAACAACTACCCAAAATCTTGGCCCCATGTTTAGCTCTCTTCCAGGCCAAGCCATTCTTTGCTACTGAATTATTTACTTAGGATGAGAGTCATTTTTAATAGTTAGAGGAACATTAGAACCCAACAGGTCTGTGAATTCATATTTTAAAATGTTTACTAGTGTGTGAGCATATTCATTTAATGCCTTCAGAGACTAAGGTTTTCGTTACAACTTCAGATGAGCTTTACCCTCATTGTTTTTAACTCTTCAGATTGTAAGACACTCGTCTCATCTTTTTTGTTCTGTTCAGACTGCATGGCCTTTGTTTTGTGCTGGAGGTCTTGGCAGTGAGACATAAGGTTTCTGTGTATGCACATCTTGTGTATGGTGCTTTTGGTTCTAATTTACATGAGTTTTGGAGTTGGGGCATGGGTGGGACTTCCACTGAGGCAATGCTCTTTCCACTAAAGACTATGGTGTGAGGGCTGCAGTGTCCTTGTGGTTATGAGTGTTTTTTCTTGTTGTTTATTTTTTATTTGCTTGTTTGGAACATTACCCTATTATGCTTGAGAAGCATTTAATAGCACTATACTGGACATCTTGCTCATTAAATCCCTCTCAGAGCTATTCCACTTCTGATGCAATCAAAGCTAAGCTGCACTAATGCTTCCTTATAGCTATAAAATTTTCAAAAACTTACTTTAAATGATTTCTTCATATTTCCTCAGAATTTTGAGTCCTCTTTTTGGATTCCTTCTCAGAATGAAAGACAATGAAATATTTATTAAGCTTGCTGGAAAAACTCTGGAGGCAGGATTTATTAATAGTGAAAATTCATTATTGATGTTGTTGTTCTCAATTGATGGGCAGCTTTGTGCCTGTTTATTTTTTCTTATTTTTATTCTTTTAAAGAAGGCATAGCTGGCAGCTGCTCAGTATGAAAAATCCTTCTCAGTCTCCTGAACTGGCAGGTGACTGCATCCTTCGTGTTTAGAAGCTGAACCTCATAACCTGTGCCTGTGAACTCAGTTCCACTTGCATCAACTAAGGCAAAACAATTTCTTGTTCCTGTTGTCTGCTTTTCATACACTTCTCCCAGGGCTGCTTCAGACTGGCCAGAATGGACTTTTCTTTTTGATGTCTACCCTCTTTGTACTGACGTTTCACAGATGTATTTCCAATTTCTCTGCCCTGACATTAACTTCCCTCTGTCCCAGTACAGCAGTCCGTGGTCCAGCACTTCGATGAATCTGTGAAGTGACTGAGGTCAGGGTGTTATGATTTTTTGCTGGTGGTGGAAGTAGATGTTTTCAGTTTACAGCTGGGGTGATGGCAAAGCTCCCAGTACACATATTACATGAGTTTCTAGATGTTTCTGGTTTACAGCTGCACTCACAGGAAAACTTCCAATTCATTTTCAAAGGTTTTCTGAGCTCCTAGTCTTAACACACACCTGAAGAATATGTGGCTGAAGTGGTGGCTTTAGCAATGAAGTGATGCAAACCCAATCCTTTGTGATGGTTAGAAACTTTAAGTGCAGTGTGGCTCAGAGAATACCTAAATGTGGTAGGGATAAAGGCATTCGTGCTTAACATTCTCATTCATGAATGACACAGTCCTCAAATATTGGTGTTCTATACTTTGTCGCCACTGCTATATGTTTGATATTTCAATACATATTATGTTGTATTTAAATACCACAAGTAATCCCATACAAAACTCAATGCTCTGAATTCAGTACGTTTCAAAACAGTGTTCCTAAAACCTGCCCATGCCCAGTGCTCTAACAAAAACCTGTTCTGAGCAGGTTGCTTCTTCCTATACCCTGCAGAGGGATGGGGGAGTGAATGCAGACCTGAAACCCGCCTGTCCCTTCTGGAAAAGAAAAAGAAAAACAACACAGTCTGTCTGGTATTATTACTCACTTGTATTTCAGGTCCTTGTTCTGTCTTTATGTTTGGTACCTGGCAAAATTTAACTAGTTGGACGTCTGAGAGCTAGATGGTTGTTTATACTCTGGGGGTCTCTCTTAACCTTCCTGCCTCAGGGAGGGGATGAGCCATCCCCTATTAACTCCAAATTTGCAAAATACCAAAGCCTTTATTTCTCATTACTGTCTAGATCTGCTTTGGCCTTTTTTCTCTTTATATTTAATTAGAATTCTAGAGAAAATATACTTTTGCAGCTGTAGTAACCACCCTG
This sequence comes from Oxyura jamaicensis, assembly GCF_011077185.1. Lineage (NCBI taxonomy): Eukaryota > Metazoa > Chordata > Aves > Anseriformes > Anatidae > Oxyura > Oxyura jamaicensis. Next base: position 40,080,312 of record NC_048897.1, read on the forward strand.
GAACAATTTTTGAGCCTTACTGCTGATCCTCACTCAGTACCAGCTCTTTCCAACCTGCTGCAGTAACTCTTCCCTTCCCTGGGCAAATAAAATAGCTCTGAAAACATTTTCATGCCAAATATGCGCAAAACTACAAAGGGTTAAGTTAAATTCATAATGATAAGATGTTCCTGCAGCATTGCTTGACCCGGTTCATTGGCAAGTTTAATTGGCACTCTGAGCTCAACGTGGGCCTTCCACCCACAGCAGGCTTCAGCCAGCCAGAGCACTCATGGAGCTGCGCTTTGTAGCTGCTATCTCTGCTTGTTGAGTTGACATGTGACAAGTTTTTACCATGTAAATGAGATAAGGTCTTAGGTAATTGTGGACTGGAAGTAAAACTGAACTGGATTGCTTGTGGCTTGAAATTTTAAGTGCACCTTTCTCTCTTCATTTTTTTTTTTTTTCTTTAAAGCCTGTATACTTTTTCCTACCACCCATTAGCCTACGCTATAAATGATATAAAGAGCCCTTATGCTTTCCATCAGGCTACCAGATGTGAATCGATTTTTAGAGCTAGAAGTTTTGTTCTGGTGTCTTTTGTTTCTCCCATGTTGGTTATTATGAAACCTGGATGCAGAGGTAATAAAATTGCTTTGAGGAAAATATGGATGTCGATCACTGACATCCATTGCAGTTATTTTATTCTATTTTCTTTTATATATATAAGCTGATTCTTTCATTGTTCCTCCATGGTCTGGCAATACTAGAAGATAGTAGCTGAATTCAGATACTCCTCCGGTCCTCTTTGTGGCCTTGTGGTCATATTGATTTACTTTACACATGTGAATGACTGATCTTTTTTCTCCTAGCACAGAGGTTCCCAAAGAATGAGACAACTAAGTGGTCAGGAGAGGTGTCTGGGTCCCCCAGGCCTGGCAATAATTGTGTTGAGAAGGAAGAAGTGGTGGTAGGCGTTGCTTTACGTGTCTTGTCCTGGTTTGACAATTTGCTCACGTGCACTTCTAGTGAAGACTACAATTATTGATAACATAGTTGAAGGTTTAAGGAAGAAAAAAAAAAAAGTATCTTAAAAGAGTAATTATTAAGCTATGGAATATTATTCTTGAGGAATATAATGGACACTCCTGTTCTTGTCTCACTTAAACATGTATTAGGAGCTTAAACATGTATTAGGTGATAGTTATGTATCACAGGGCCACATTTTATTGCTTCTACTGGCTAGGCACTACACGTTGAATGTAGGATCAGGGCAACCAGGAGCAGGAGGGCTTTTCTGTTCCCCAAACCTAGGGTTCTTCTGCTGGAGGTAACTGTCCTTCCCCTCTCAAGTATCTTTGCCTTGAAGTTAGTTACTAAAAGTTTTCCCCCTGTTCCTTTAGACGTGAAGTTGTTCCAGATAGAATTATTCAAACTATCCAAGGAGAAACTAATTTCTAGCCTTAATACATTCATGGGCAATTTATAACCCTTCAATTAAATCAAGTAAATGACAAAACCATAGTTAGATAAATGATTTTTATGCTGCATACATAATAATTCCATGCACCAAATAATTGCATATAATATATAAATAGCTAAATTAAAGTTCAATCTGAATGCTATTGCCTTCTTGCGATATAATGTAAAAATCTCACCAAAAAAATGCTGAAACAGAGTCCCTCTTTAAGCAGCATCTTGCTTCATTTACAATGCTATTGTCCAGTACTGCTGCTTAAACTTGCTTCCCCATTTCATAATGTCTTTCACTTCAGTTTGATATCTTGCCTGCAGCAAGGGAATTGCTTGAGGGGTTGGCTATTTTTTTTTTTTATTATTATTATTTCTTGGTGACTTGGCAGAACAACTAGAGGAATACTTAGCCCAAGGAGAAAAGATAAAGCTACACTTTGATCAACTAAGGTCCCTGCAGTATTATGAACTTTAATATAAATAGATCTTAAAACTTGAAGAGATTTTTGCAAGATGGGTCAGATACTTCAAAGATAACTATCTCCCTGTGAAGAATAAGGAATCTGTTCCTCTGGAATACAGTGAGCCTTAAAATACACAGGTCTCCAAGCACATGAGTCATCCTATGGATGTGAAACCATCCAGAGAATACTGAAGCACAGACAGACCATCTGATGGCATGAGAAAAAACATCAAACAATAGAGGCAGAGTGAGAGAATAATGAACACTAAGATTAATATTTCAGCAGCCTATTTAAAATCATGTTATTACAGTGCTTGAGGCATTAAGTTTGCTGTACTGACTAGTGTGGGGAATAAGTTTATTTTAGACATTCTGCAATCTTAGAGAACTTGCAAAAGTTTTCAACCAAGCTAATGCATTATGCATCTGAATTGGGCAGAAGAAATGCGTAAATACTGAACACAACAAAAATTGATAGAGGAGTAGAAAAGATTGGAGTTGAAAATGGATGCTCTTCATATTTCAAGGAGATGGAATTGTGTTGAGTTTCTTTTGCTTTCACTGTTATTTCTTTGCAAATAAGAACACCTGGGAATTTCATCATGAGATTTCTCAAGGTTATTCAGGAAACATTTTCCCACTGGTTAATGTTAATCTGCAAGGCAAAGACTAAATCATCAGTTTGTAGGAGGCCAGAAACAGTGAGAGGCAGTGGCTCGGTAATTCCAGTCCATGCTATTGATAAGCAATGAGGTGTACATCATGGCTTCTGAAATGAGCAAGAGCATTAATACCCTCCACATGGGGTTACCTGCTGTGGATTCCCAGCTGGAAGAGACTTGTGGAAGCATAATCATAGAATCATTTAGGCTGGAAAAGACCTTTAAGATCATCAGGTTCAACCACAAGCTACAGTCTACCCCAGGTCCCAGCAGAAACAGCTCTCCCATCTTCCATGTTCCTGGTGTGAGAGGACACAGGAGGGGGCAATCATTAAAAGGCAGCCTGACCAGCATTCTTAAAGGGCTTATTTGTGCTACCCAAGGGCTGCAGCACAGTATTTGTTAAAGATAGGGAACAACCTCTTGCTGTTGCTACAAACTGGTTCTTAATGTTGAACCAAAAGTAGCTAGTCTCCATTTTATTTCTTATCAGGGAATGGCATGCTTTTGCTTTTTCAGCCTCTAGGCTGTTGTACGTATGCATCGAGCCCTATGGTTTGGGTGACCTCACAACAGAAAACCTTGGGCTTTAATCCTTCCTTCCTCTCCTTCCATCCTCCTTGCCCCCTGGATGAAAGAACAAAACCTTCCCTCTTCCAGCTAAATAAAACAACATCCTCAAAGGCATAGACAAAAAAACAGCCTAACATACAGCTAAAACCTGGGTATACACTACAAACGGTGTTTCATATGTTCTGTAAGAAACTCTTGCTTGCAAAAGCTCAACTTTAACCTATTTGAAGTGTTTACACTAGAGGTTTAACTTTGATTGCTAGACATCACAGTTGGAAAGAAACGGGGGGAAAAATCCATATTAATCATTGAAGATCCTGAGCGTGTTTGAATGTCAAGGAATCTTCAGAGTAGCAAAGCATGTGTGCTGGAAGTTTTAGATAGCTATGTTTTAATGCTTTCCCTATGTAAATAATGAAGTGAATTCTGTAAGAGACATGGCCTTGAGGTCACTGAATGTTTTCCATCCAGTTTCCCGGTTGATGTCTCTGTAGTATGAAAGGGGATCTGGAGGTGAAAGAAGAAAGAGTGAAAATGTTAGCTGTGAACCAACGCTTTTGGTAGCTCAGGTAAGCACTGAGTTCAGCTAGGAGGGATGAAGCAGCTTCTGCCACAGAAATACCCATGCAGCAGGTAGCAGATGCTTTCTCCAACATTGCAATGCTGGTGCCTGGAACCCCACCTCAGCTCCAAGCTGGAGGGAGGACTGCGGTGGCAGCAGGCAGAGCCCCAGCACGTCTTTCCCATGACAGCTGCCTCCTTTATGTTGCAATATCTTACCCTGCTGGGAAACAGTGCAGGAAGCTGAAAGCAGAGTCTTCACAGGTTGGCATCAAATGGGAATATTCGGAAGGCTCTGTATCTATGGAAAGCTTGCTCAAGGAAAACTTGAAATAGTCAGTCTTGGTTGTGATGTGCTATAATGAGGTGTTTTCAGGTTTTCCAGCAGCCACACCTGTTTCTCTGTTGGGCAGGTGGCCCATCTGAAACCATTTCATCTGAGTTATACCTCCTTACTGTCAGCATGCGTTTTGTCTGAACATCTTAAATACAGCCCTAGAGTCATATCCAGCCTTTAATGCCTGAACACAGCGTAGTTATTATTCACCTTGCAGTTAATTCTCTGACACAAACAGAATTTCTTCAGGGTGAGATTTTTTTCTGAGTCTTCCTTATGGAGTTCTTCAAAGCTTCTTGTCTAATGTTTTTCTTTCTGTACTGGGGGACTTTTTTTCACAAACTTTTTAAGATCTGATTGTGGAACAAAACACTAGCAGTCATAACCACTGAGCTACTGAAGTCTTTTTAGCCTAATTAAAAGTAAGCTCTAACTGGAACCTGTTTGGGTCAAACACCCCTGTGTAATCTCATAGCAAAACAACCGCTTTGTTAGTGGATGTGTGGAGTGTTTCAGTGACAAATGTAGATCAGGTTGTCCCATGTTTGATCAGCCCGCATAAAGTCAACACGGGGATTGCAGTCAGGATGGGTTGGTATGTGGGCAATCACTCCATCTCCCCACCAAAGCTGTGGGTAGGACACTGCAAAGGCATGCACCTGGGGACCAGGTTAACAGGATAAACCTATCTCATGCTGAAGCTATACAATCATCTCTTTTCACTGTATGCTTCATGCCTTCTGTTAGAATAAAGCATGTAACTGCATAAATATTTATATTGTACCAATGCCTAATTCTGGAGGTTTAAAGCTGCAAATGTATTTAAGAATGTAGAAATATTCACAAGTCTTCATTTCTTGCTTTAAGCCATCTTTTTGCCTTACTTGTACTTCTTGACGTAATGATCTGAAGAGTCAGGACAATGTATAGGTCTAGAATAGAGCAGCCTGTGGCTTTTTACTTTTCCTATGATGTATTGCCACTTGCAGAAACTGCAGCCTGGATTAAGAGGAGAGAAATTGTCGAGTGTGACAGGTCAGGTGTAGTCTTGGCATTTGCAAAGAATTCTATGTTGGGATTTGAATTGAGCCATGAATCCTCTTTGGTTGCCCTTATACAATCTTATTTCTGCCTGAAAAGCTCTGTTTAAAAATAACAGGAGACTGTGAGTATCTATCCATCACCTCCAACAAAACAAAACTGCAAACAACCTCAAAATCACAACCCGGGGTGGCTGTGAGTATATCTTCTTAAATACCTGTTTACCCCTTGCACTAGTTGAGACTTCTCCAGTTATTGGGCTGAATGTCCAGGGGTCTAGGTTAAAGAGATGGAAAAAATGAAAATGCCCAGGAGAGTTTGCTGGGTGGAAAGTTTATCTACACACATAGATGAGGTTCAAGATTTTACATAAGCAGTTTGAGACGGACTGCGTATTACTGGCTATTAATACACCTCTTCCATCCATTTACATAGTGCCCATGCCTTTGGTACTGGGATCTGGATTCCTGACCCACTTTTCTTGGTTTATTATGCACTGTTGAATGCTTTCTGTGGTATCTACACTCTCTTCAATTATTTCAGGAAAGGAAATAATCCAGGATATTTTTTCCCTTGTCTATTAAGTTATTTGTGTTGATAAATTAATAAAGGAGGTTTGAATGGGACATAATAAAGTGGTGTTTTGTCAGAGGTAGCAGAGCTAAACTGTCACACATCCTAAATGGAACCCACAGCAGGGGACAAACACGTACTACTTATGCTTACAATAGGGTAAAATCTAATCCAAATACACTAAAATTAAACATAAAAATAATAAAATGGTCTTAATTCCCCAAATTCTCCAAATGTATCTGCTACTTGTCAAAATACAGCGTTACAATATCAATAAGAAAAAGCTTATGGAATATCTGGATCGTGAAAGACTACTTAAAACAATATTAGGCATCTATAGCTTTATGTATCAATAAGTAATTACGCTTTTAAGAGACCTTAAAAGCTATTGTAGGCTATGAAAACATTAGTTGCTGTCCAGAACAACAGCATCTGAAGTACTGATTCAGTAAAATGTGTAACATAAAGCCCTCTGAGTAATAAAAAATATAATAAAAACTGTCGGAGTTGTAATAGTTTAAAAAGTGCCTTCAAGCTTAAAACCAAGACCACGTAGTTAGAATAATGACTTAAGATGTGAGAAATTTATGTTCAGTTCTTTGCTTACTTGTGGATTTTCTGCGTGACCTCTGCCTGTTTCTGTGGCTCTCGGTTCCCTGCACACTGGTGCAGATGCCTGGCTGAATCTCTGCTTTGTGAGGCTGCTGCCTGTCTACTCAACCTGGGTCACTAAGTGCATGCGTGCTTTTCACTTCTCACTTCACTCTTGTGGGGTGTTAGTGGTATCAGCTTCAACTAAAAAGTTTCAGATTTATGTATTTAATTTTGTAAGTGTGATGGGCACAGACTGTGACAAATGGACCTTGTGAAGTAATGGTAACTCAACTGGACTCCAAAATAGCGGCGACATTCTCTTCCTACTTCCCACTGCAAAGTGCTTGTGGTCTGTAATGGGGGCTATATTATACCAGAGATGATTTTTTTGGTGTTTCTGAATATAAGTTTATTTTCCTACTGAAGTGGTACTTAGTCATGTGAAATGTCTTTTTGCTTGAGTTCAGCTGGCTATTAGTCACCTCTCCTTGCAACTCGTTGGCTTTATGTCTACGTCTGCATGTCTGGAGGTGAAAGATGCCACTACCATGGCTGGGAAGCTCTCTGTCAGTTCATGAGGTGCCATTCCCACTGAACATTTGGGGCTTGCTCTCTGCCGGTCACATCACACACAAGATGAAGCTACAGTTGGTAGGAGATTGTTGAAGACGAGCTGCCTGAAACGGAGGGTTGGGATTAAAGTGTGTGTGTAGGTGCAAGAGTTGCAGGAAAAAAATATTTATACTGAGAGACCTTTCTGGGTTTGACTGGGGATTCTTGGTCACCAATAACTCAACCTATTCTCTTACCTTGATGCTCACAGAATGGTAAAGAAAGAATACACCAAATGGTTTAACACTTTAGCACCAGCCAGTCATGGATGACGCATAACAAAACTTAAAATCCTACTTGCTTCGATGATTTCCCCAAGCAGTTATTTCCATTAAAAACTTCCATGGTAATTTTAACAACTCAAAATTCTGTAAGAGTTTTTACATATTTTATGATTTAAATTGTGGCCAGTGGGAAGTTGCTAAGCAGATTTAGTTGCACGGGAACAAAAGCAAGTTTTCATCTGCATATTAGGACTGTCTGGTTTCAACCTAAGGCTGGAGCTAATTCTTTCACATTTTTCGCATTCATGACTCATTTTCAGTTGAAGCTGTCTGATAGAAATTCAAAACTTGCACTGTGTTTAAGCACATACAATAGTAAATGACTTACATCAAAATAGTAATTAAATAATTTCTGACAATAATCTCTGCTGAGACAGACATGGCACCATAAGAAGCCTTCCTCCAGTTGTTCAAGAAACTTGTGATCTTTTGTTCCCCATTGGGCTGGCCAATTTTAATTGGGGATGGAACACTTGGTCGCTCATCACACCTAGGTGTATGAGGGTGAAGTTGGAGGTTGCCTTAGGCTTGCCTACAGGGATGTTTGTCAAGAGCCCTCTCGTGAGGCATCTTTCAGTTCCTTACTCCATTTTGTGAATTGTGCCAGTGAACTTGGGTTCATTACTCCTCTCCTCCATTTGGAAGGATGCACTGTACTTTTTCTTTCTTCAGACAGCATTGCAGGCTGTATATTTGGAGGAAGGGGGTGAAAGCAAATGGTATGAAGTATCAGAGCCATGTTCATACCTGGTGAATCAGGCTAAAAGCAAAATTCCATCTTTGGATCCCACCACAAACCCCAGGGGAGGGAGCACAAGGTACCTGGTGGAAAGGAGGCAAGAGAAGAGAAAGGTAGGAGCTGGCAGACTGGAAATGGGTATTTTGGGTATGTGTTTTTTGGAATGCTTAAGTTATTCTGCCTTGTCAAAAAGAGTGAACTATAATGTGGAGAGTTGTTTCAATGTAATAACTTGAGAAGTCTGGACTAGCTGGGCTCATGTGCTTGGGGTGACTTTCACTTCAATGTTGCTAGCATTGGAGTGAAAAAAATTACATTCTGAAAGAAAATGGAGATAAGAAACTTTGCAGAAATCTTGCATTGTGGGTACCATTTAGGGATTTCCTCTGTGGAAGACTGTGCTGCTCACAATGCTTCAGCCTCTCACGGCAAGCCACAACAGAGGCTGCTACTGAACTGGGAATGAATGGTGGGGCAGGAGCAGCTCCTGTCCCCAGGCTATTGGCAGTGTGCATGGAACATTGCCACCTAGCAAGACTTGACAGACTAAAACTTGGTTCAGTGTGACTGTAAGAAAGTTAAAATGAAACTGGTGGACTAAATTAGTGATTAACTGTCTAGATGAAAGGATTGTGAAACAATATTATAGTTTTGGAATAAAAATGTTATATTTTAGTTGATGTCTTTTTTTTTTTTTCTTCACATGTGTTTGTTTAAATACTTGTTGGCAGGCTAAATTTTATGTTTGAAATTAGGGTTTCTTGATTTGGGGCTTTGACCACTGTTTTGGAGGCAGCCCACCATCTAGTTAAGCCTTCATTGCTGCTAGTGGAAGGGCTTGAGGGACATGAACTTGTAGGATATCCTACTTCAAATTAAGTGATGGTGTCTTTTTTTTCCTAGACATGAATTAGGTAACCCAATAGGGAACTGTGGTGTGTTCTGAACACTTCCTTTTTCCTTAAATATTGAGATCAAGAAAGCTCCCCCAATCATTTATAAACCCTTTGTACGTTTCATGGTCTTCCTCTCTGGATGTTAGCATTATTATTAGCTGATTGCAAATTTCAGCAGTGAGTTAGCATGACAGTGGCTCAGTCTGCAGGAAGCAGGTCAGGGATGCTCAGCACTCTGCAGGACCCTGTTTCACTCCTACTCAGGCAGAGAGAAATCTGAGCATGCTGAGAGCTGGAGGGATGATAAGTCTGTCTGGAAACAACACTTTCACTGGTTTGTACTCTCTGACTGGTCCGTCAGTGTGGTGTGAAGTGTGTGATTTGGGTGAAATATGGTATTGGGGGAGACAGGAGGAGGTAGTTCTGCTTGCATCCTTTGTCTGCGTCCATCTACCTGTTAGTGAAGTAACAGTGCAGATCTGAAAATGCAACAGAAACCCGTTATATCTTTATGTATGTTTGGAGGCTGTAGATTTATTTTGTGAATAGGCTTTTCTCAGTTTGAGAAGCTGATGTGCATGCAAACAGAGGCAGTAGTTTGGAGTCCTGAATATCATCTCCAGTGGCACCAACTTGCTACAGGATTTGCTGCCCAAATGATGGGAGGCATACAGCCTTAGATTCAAATACCAGCCTTCAGTCAAGAGCATTCCTGGAACTCTTCTGTTATCTTCCAAAAATACTAATAAAATGTAGGGAACGAGAAAACAAAGGCATCATTCTTTACTTGGTACACTTCTCTGAATTTTCACTACTGTCTAACACTTTATCCAGCAATGGATCATCCCTTGCTTGGGGCCCTTCCACTCCAGTGGACTTGTAGTATGAAGCCCTGTGCAATGGAAACGTCTAGTCAACTGGCACTGAGCCAGGGCATTTCCTCATAAAAGCTGTCATGAAGCCTCTCGGTTTATCTGTTGCCATGGGGACACCACTTATTTTCTTTTTGAGAAGTTTTTGGGCAACATGCAATGTAAGCAGGTATAGTTTTAGATGGCTGAAATCTAAAATAAACTGATTAAAAGCTACTTTCTTGTGCTCTGCTCGACACTTTAAGGCATTATTTATTCTTCTGTAATACAAGCTCCTGGCAAAAACTATCTAGGACTGTGACTTCGAAATCTGGAGACTAACCAATTACTTCAGTAAAGATTTTGGTGTGCCATTTGACACACCACAAATTGCTCAGCGTATTTAATCCTATTACTGGAAGCGGAGAGATGTGATCCTTTTATGCTTAGAATCAACAAATGTTGCAGCTCAAACCATGCTTATCTCAAACAGCTAACTAAACAGGCACTGAGAAGGGAATCTGATGGTTGGCTCCTTGACTTGCCAAAATAAATATAGATAATGCCACGAGTTCTGAAATTGCCAGAGTGAAAGCCGGCTGCTGATTTTTTTTTTTCAAAGAATCACTAAAATATGTTTTTTCTTGTATAACTCTAGGCTAGTTTGTAGTTTCTCACTATTTTTTTTTTTTTTTTCAGGCTGCAGTATTAGCATCACTCTCTCATTTGCTTAATTAACACAAAAAAAAAAATCTACTTTTTTTTTTTTTTTTTTTTCCTACCTGTAAGTAGATGGAGATCCTGCTCTGGGATGAGCTCTTTTATTTTAAACAAAATAATATTCCTTCAAAATTCTATATTAAATACTTAAATACAGGGTTGCAATGTCAAACTTTCAGAATTTAAGGAATAATAACTGAAGGTGTCCAGGGCAATTTCTTTTCAACACCCCTGTGCACTTTGCTGGGAGCCAGTCTTCAATTAACTGTATGTGCACTAATAGTATTCTCAAAACTTGATAGTACTCCTTTAATAAGGGTTTTCATGTATAACCGCTTAAGGATTTCAGAATGATTAATTCCTTGTTTTTCAACTGCATTATTATCTTCCATTTTGACTAAGGGCATAATGGATAGAAATAAGAAGTTGTCTCAGAGCCTCAGAAAGAGATGGAAGCCTGTGGATTTTTTTTTTTTTGTAGGTGCTGTGATTTTTCAAGTGAAAGTACCTGACTCTGTAGGTCACAAATAATTGCCAAGGAATTTCATACCCTTCCCAGAAAACTTACCTCTAAGCTCTAAGCCACTACTGCAAGTTGTGGGCTGTGGGTATTTCCTGAAGAGGACCCACAGTATTTCTAATGCCTTTGTTGCATGTGCTGCGAGTCTCCCATGGTGTGATGTAATGCAACATGGCATGTGGTGTTATAAATAGAAGAATGAGATCTTGCAAAAACCTGCCTGGCAGGCAAAATCACTTCCCTCTCCCTCTCCCTCTCCCTCTCCCTCTCCCTCTCC